>NC_081349.1:37139788-37458263 GCF_029784015.1 Lycium ferocissimum
ACAAACTCACAAACCCCAACAAGTGAAACAAATACACGAAACTACAACAAAACAAACAACATTCAAGACAAACCCATGCTCTTCTTCATCTTCTCTAACCAAAATCATATTTTCACACTCTGATTTCAAAACCCTAACTTTTGAACCAAGTGAAATAAAAAGTTTACCTGAGAATGAATAGAGAAGCAACAGCAATGGAGAGAGAGAGAGAAACGAGCAGCAGCAACAACGAGAAAGAACAGTGATGTTGAAGAGGAACGAGCAGCAGCAGCAATGGTGGGGGTGGTCGCCGGTTTTTCTGCCTGAGGAACCGTCCTTTTTTTAAAAAAAAAAATGTAGAAGTAGTTGGGGTCGTGGGGGGGAGGGGGGAGTGGGTTGGAAGAAGTTTTTGTATAATGTGTGTGGGGTTTTGTGTATTTTGTAAAAGATTATAAGTTTTAAAAATTATAATTTAGTCCCAACTTAAGTTAATCACATTTTTAAGACAAGTTTGACCTTTGGCTGGTCAAACTTGTCACCATTTCTAATTAGGAGACTTTTTTGTCACCATAAGTTTATTCTTCCCCTATTTTGTCTGCTCTTTCTAGTACTTTTAGTATTTAGTCAACGCTATTAAATAAAATAACCTGCAATTACAGTTCTGCTTGGGTACTTGGGTATGAGATACGTCAAATATAGTTAATCATCTAATGTAATTTAATTTATAATAAAATAACTGGTTAGTTGTCTTTTATTATAAATCATTAATCAATATTGTTAATAAATTACTTGCAACAAGTGACATGCTTGGGTACGAGATACGCCAAATATGGTACATTAGTAGTGTAATTTAATTTATTACATTCGGTTAGTTATCATTAAGTTAATCAACAATATTGAGTCAAATATAGTTAATCATCAGGGTAATATAATTAATTATAACCGATTAATCATCAATTACTATAAATTATATCACTCAATGCTATTAAATAAAATTGTCTATAGTTATCTTTTAAATAACTTGCTTATGTACCAGATACATCAAATCCAATTGTAGTAGGAAAGTCACGCGAAAATTTTAAAATAATTCAATCACAGTTTGAGAAGACATTAAATTAATTCCTAATAATGTTTATTTTGGTGTACAATTGTACACAAAGAAAGAATCATAACCAACCTTATTTATGTAATTCTATACACACAAAAAATGGGAAACCAAGCTTTACAAGGAAAATAATTTATAGTATCATAAAACTTTCCAAATGTAATACTAAACACATCCCTATAAAATCCTACACACTTTTGCTCAACATTACAAAATTTCATCAGACATTTTGTTATATTACTGTTATACTATGAAGAAGATTTTCTTGTATAACTTCATCCCATCAAAAGCAGAAGAAGAGGTATGCAAGAACAGTAACACCCCATGGTTAGTGACTCGTCGCTTAATAGAAGTACGGGACACCTACTCTGCCCCAGTCATAGACCCACAGAACCCATGGCAGATCAAGAAGACGCTCACACATTACGAGGCCATCGTCGGGAAGCTAGTGCTTCCGTTCAGTGAGGTTTTCGAGCATGTTTTTCGATACTGGACGCTGGATACGGCCAAATTTGTAACGTCAGGGCACAAGAAGAATGTTGATTTATGGGATGTTACTGAAGAGAATAACCCCAAGAACTATCATAACGAAGGGACTTATATTGTGATGCTTCCTAATGAGGACTATGCACTCGTGTGTGTAGATTTGTTTAAGGAACGTGGATTGGGTGTTGATGACGAGATTGGACTATACTGGGACCCTAGGTCTTCGAATTTTAAATTCAAGTTAATTCACAAGGGTCATGTTTGATGAAATCTTGTGATGATTTTTGTAAGACATTGAAAGATTTTATATTTATATTTAAAAATGAAGACTTGAAATTTCTTCTTTTAAAAAAGAAATCTTCAAAATAGTTAAAACTTTATTCAGCAAGGGAAAACGGGTCAAGTTTGCCTCTGTGAACAACTTGGCCCTCCGTTTAACTTTGGGGTTATTTGGTATGAAAACAAGTTATGAAGGGATTAGTTATGTTAGGATTAGTTATCATGGTATTATTGCTTAATAATTATTTAGTTTGCTGCATTAAAAATAACATGCATTGCATAATTTCTACTAAAAAAATGTTTTGATTACAAAATACCCTTTACCTTATTTAGTAGAAAAAAGGTTCGAGGGACCTCACGATTATTTTTGTCATTTTGATTGTTTTATCTTGGGATAACTAATCCTGGGATTGTTCTCCACCCTCTGCCAGGGATAACTTATCCAAATACTATTTTTAATCATCGGATAACTTATTATAGGATTAATAACCAAACAAAGGATATGATGGTACTAAAATTTTGTCCCTGGACTATTTTTCCTTATCCGCCATTCCAAACGACCCCTTAATCTAATGTTACCCAGCTATTAGGAAAAAGTCTGCCCTTAACCCCAAATGGAGCTCATACACTAAAAGTAATTTTAAACCATAATCAAAAGTTAAAGAGTTAAAGAGGTAAATGTGAACTATTAACCGTTTTTATCAAAAACTTGAACACGTGAAGTTAATAGGTACATGTGAATTGTTAACCGTTTTTACCAAAGAACTTGAACACGTGAAGTCCATTTATTTCACGCTGGATCTTAGTTAGCGGAAAATGCAAATACGAGACGGTCTATTAACGACATGGGCATGAATAGACCAAAGGGGTAACGGAAGACAAAATTGCACCATTATGAATACTACCAGGATAAGTTTGGACTGTTTGCCTTCACACAATTATTTTTGTTAAGAACCCGAAAACTGCAAGCTCCAAATTTCAATATTCAAAACAAAGGGAATAATATAGAGAACCAGCAACATTTTTAACTGGTGAGCTGAAATTTCTATGGATGTCCTCATATCCCCCCTGTTCTCTTTATTTTATTTCCTTGTCATTGTCCTCCCCGTCCTTGTTCCCTCATAAGCACATGGTATTTGGGGTGCAGCTCTGATATCTTTAAAATTAAATAAAGGGTGAAAAGCACTAATCAGACAACAGTATGTTCTGTTCTGTTCTGTTCTTAGCTTAAACCAAAAGACAATTATAATATAGAAAATTATAAGGGAAAACTGTCCAACATGCCAACCATGATACTCCCAACCTTGCCTTGTCTCTGTGATATATACCATTACTTGTCTTTAAAGAAAAGCGCAGCAACCTTTCTTCAGAGAAGGGTTATTACTTTCAAATTCTCCAGTTATATTTATTGTTTTTGGACTACGAGAAGTATTCCCTAAAAAATTGCTTTTTTTTTTTTTTTGGCTGACCGAGAAATTTGTCCTGGGCAACCCTTAGGACCAACCACAGCCTTCGAAACTCGGGGATAATGGCCTTCTCCCTCTACCCTTCTTCAGTTAAATGCCAGGCTTCGTTCGCATGGCACAAGGCTCGAACCTATAACTTAAGTCACAAGCAGGGATGGAGCTAAAAGCGAACTTACGAGTTCGGTCGAACCCACTAGCTTTAGTTCAAATACTGCATTTGTATTAAGAAATTCACTAAGTAAATAAAAAAATCAAATTCAAATCCGAGTTACTAACGTCTGACGTCGCTATCCTAGAATTTAGATCCTGGCTCCGCCTCTGGTAACAAGTCCCTCAACCTCTGGCACTTGAACTAAGCCCTGGGCAGTATTTCCTAAAGATACTTAAGTCATGAATCCTTATGACATTAAAAGTAATTAACCGTTAACTTTAGGCTTTGAAGCATGGTAATGCAGCAAGTACAGTATGTCTTTAAATCAGAAAATAAATGATCTGAAACAAAAGCATATTCGATTCCATGAAAATGCAAATAACTCCGATGTTAAGCGCATCTCAAGCACAGTTCTAGGCAATTAATATGTAGTTAGTGCGAGCAAGCAAGTCAAAAAGATACGGTTAGTAAACAAGTCAAAATAGTTGTTCAGCAATTACGGAGCCCTGGAATTCTTGCTCTGATTGTACTATGCACTATGTAACTAGTCCAAATATCATAACATTTGTCTACTCAGAACGCTCATGGAAATTAGACTTAGTCGGCTTCAAAAGCTATTTTTTTATTTGAGGCTAGCTACTGAATTGGCAATTCTATGCCAGTGGTTATTCATCTCAATCAACCAGTATCAATCACTGTACAGGGTATACAAATTAGCCAGGTCTTGAGCTGAGTCACTTACGTGCAACTCCTTCAGGAAGGCGCAGTGTATACCAGAAACGTAGTGTCAATCTGTATTCATATTTGAATAGTTTGATGCATGTCACTAAATTTCAGCTTCCGACACTTTTCGGACTATTCCCGTGAGTTAAACCAGAAGCCTGCTCCACATTACTACAAAATAACAAGCAAATGAAAACTTAGCCAACTAGTATCATCTATAAGTATACAATGGAAAGTACCATTATCAGATGATTATAGATTTATAGGGTAGTACATACTCAGAAGATCCAGACCCCGCAACAATGGCAGTACTGGTGGATAAACTAGAGTTGTCCTGTACAATTATGAACCTATTCTCCCTTACCAGGCCGGGTTGGACTGAATCATAAAAGCTCATAGTTGAACTTCTATAAGACATCCCTGCATACAATATTGCAAACACCAAATCATCAGAAATTTTGCACCTTGAAAGAAAATCTTGGTTCACCAGTACGAAGAAACGGGGGAAGGAACTAAGGGGTCGTTTGGTAGGGGCCATTAGGTAGAATAATGTTGGTACTGAATTTTAGTACAATGTTTGGTTGCAAATTTAAGTCTAGCACCGCTAATACCAGTATTTCTTATACACCCTATTCAGTACTATTTGGGCGAAAGCCTGATAGAGCAACGCCGCGTGGAAGTAGGAGGACGGGATCCGAACTAACAAATCAAGATCTTTACCTTGAAACAATAGCACAAAAAAGAAGAAAACCGTAAATAGCAAGGCAAGGGAACTGCCATTCAACGCTGATGATGTTGACGATGCCTTGGCTGCTTTCATTTTCTTCAAAGCCTTCATTCGCTCAATCCGTGCTCGTTTGATCATAGCGAGTTCCGCAATCTCTTTGATCAATTTCTGGTCAGCAGCATCCAATGAAAATCCTCTAGGAGGTCTAGGAGGTTTGGGAGCCTTCTGAGCACTCGTGGATTTACGTTTTTCTTTGCTTGTTTTCTTCTCTACTAAACTTCCCTTGTCTATAAATACTCTAACACTCCCCCGAGCAAGCTCATCCCCGTCCTTCATATTGCTGTTCATATTCAATCCATTTTCAGCTTTAGAAAGTTCTTCGCCATCACCATTACTGAGACTAGTGGAAAATACATCCCCTACTTTGGCATCCAAAGGAGAATTAGTGCTTCCTGCTTCTCCGCTCGCACTCCTACAGCTCTCAACATCAACCACAAAATTACTATGATCCATCAAAACTTCAGTCAACAAATCTCAATCTCAATCTCGTTACACTTAAACTAAACCAAACTCATAAATTGTGGGATGCAGCCAGCAAATGTCCGCTTTCTGCTTCAAAATATCATCTGAAGGGAAAAACATTTTTTTACAAACGGTTTTAAATTCCGAAGGTTAGTAACAAATGCTACACATATACGATTTTATCAATTTCCTATGAGCTTCCATTACTAAACTGGGGGAAGTGACTATCAATTCTCTAACACTATTCTTTTTTATTGAAGTGCAATCTACTCAATCTAGGTACTAGATGTGTAGCTTTAGTTCAAACTCTGTATTTATATAATGAAATTCACCAAATACGTGCAAAAATTAAGTTTCCGAATCCAGTTACTAACACATGATGTCGCTATTCTAGAATTTAAAACTAACAAAGTTCAAATCCCGGCTCCTGATTCGGGTACTAGTACTTCAGAATTCAATACAATTAACAACTCATAATACTCATAGATTCACTACTATAGGTAAAGAAGTAGTGAATTGCTAAAGAAACAGGTAAAGACTTAAATTTTAGACACAAATGAGTCCTAGTAACTCAATGAAACCAACAAAAGTAGCTCAATATAAACAAATCATGAACATAAAAGAAACTCCAACAGTAAAAGAATGAACAAAACAATCTTATATATCAAATCAAAATCATCATCATTCTTCAACTATATGTTAAGACTTTACAAACTCTTAATTGGGTTAGCTTAAATTACATGTATCTGAAATGAGAAGCACAAATTCAAAATTCAAGAATGCCACTGTATTAGAATCAATAAATAAACAAGTAGTGCTAAATTTCAGATAAGTGAATAAATCAAGAAAAAGAAGAATTTCCCATGTGGAAAAACTGACTGAATATATGTGTTAAAAGAGAGTACCTTAAAGAGAGAGTACTGAAAAAAAAAGAAACAAGACCAAGATAGAACAAAGGGAAGGGGCACATGGAAGTATATATACTTTACTAAGTGGAGGAGCCTATGTTTGAGTACTGAATAATATGAGATCTAAAATAGTACTAGTATAAGTTTCATTACAGTGGGTGCCTGTACTTTTTTAATACTTTAATGAATGATAGCTGACATTTCCAGAACTTGTTTTTGGATTGAATTATGACAGAGAGAGAGAAATAGAAGGCGACAGATAAGGCAAGTGCACGAGGGGCTATATTTTTGGGGAATAGTGTTAATCTGTGGGAATTAACCTAGAAACTACTAATCATCGTACCATAATATTTTAAGTCAAGTTATTACTATTTGAATTTGAAATTCAACAGCAATAGATGAGGAAAAGAAGAAGAATAAGGTGCAGGAACAAAGGGTGTGTTTGGTATGGCAGAAAATATTTTCCTTACCTATTTATTATGTTTTATAAAATAAATAATCTTTTGTTTACTTATTGTATTTGATGGGTAAATAAATAATATTATTTCAAAAATATTTTATATTGTGTATTTTAAAAATACTATGAGGATGAGGTTGTGGTCGGGGATGGAAATTAGGGGCATTGAAGTGGAGAGGAAACATCTGAGTGTCATTTATGAAATTTGTTTTCCTGCTCCTTCGAAGAAAGTTACCATTTTTAATTTTTCTAAGAAATTATTTTCTTAAAAACACTATTTTAACCAAGGTTTTTCACTCTTGTATTTTTCAGAATCTTGGTTAAAACTTATTCATCAAAGCTTCTTTCGTTTTTGTATTTTTCAAACCTGTTTTGACAATGCTTTTCTTGAGCTAAGAGGCTATCAAAGAACCGTCTTTCTACCTCACACAAGGTAGGGATAACGTTTGCTTTCACGCTACCCTCCCTAGATCCCATATGAAATCACACCGGATATATTGTTATTATTGCTCCTATTTTAACCAACCAACATATAAAATATTAAAAAATATTTTGGAAAATCTCAAAATTATTTTCCTCCTTACCTAACAACCCAAAAAATATAAGATTGGGTCCATATAGACGTTTGGCATTGAATACTAATGTCCACCGACGCTCACTCCTTAACACAGTCCAGATGACTTCCACTTTCATCACATTGGGCCCAATCCTGATTCTTGGGGCCCTTCTTTGATCTTTTCCCCCCCTTTTTTTTTTTTTAATTTGGAAAGGGGCCAAAAATATTCCTTAATTATGAAAATATAATAAATTTACTATTTATTTGAATTTAGTTCAAATATATATGTCTTTATTGTTAGTAAATTCACATAAAATTGTCTTTAATTATGAAAAATAATAAATTTGCCATCCGTTTGAATAGCTCTCACCCTTATTGTTAATGGAATAACTTAAATTCGCCCGTAGATATTGACGGAATTTACTCATCTAAAACATAATTTAAGAGTTCCTTATCTTGCAAGTCAATAATCTTAACCACAAAATAAAATTTACACCAAATAAACTACACATATCAAAATGGTTAAAAGAGCCGAATTACATCTAATTGCCTATTATATTTCTATTTTTTTCCATTAAAAAAATCTATACTCTTTTGAAGTTTAACAGCAATTAGACAGAATCTACGATTCAGAAACCAAACATTTCTCAAGAGAAACAAAATAATTTTTCATTTATTTAAAGACAGTACTCAGATATTCATTATGAAATGGAGAGAGTAAACATATTCAGATTTTCAGTATTTAAATATGTTTTAAATTATATTCCGCGTAGTTCAGTCAGTCAGTTGGTTCGTTCGGTCCAGTTTCACGCACTGGGTGCCGGTTCACCCAGGCCCTGATTCTGGACGTGATAATAAATTTACAAAATGAAAGAATCCTCGACCTTGATTATAATGTAGGGAAAACTATATGACATAACAAACATATAGTGGTTATTGGCATTTAGTAGCTATAGTTTAACTTAATTACTTCTCATAGCAAACATTTGTATATTAATGGCATTTAGTAACTATATTTATATATATACACACACAAAATAGAATACTCATCACATTAGTTACTTCCAACCCAAACCAACCCTTCCATCTCTCTCTCCCCTCTTCCCCATTGTTCCGCCACCGGCCACCACTGCCGGAGCTTCGGCGAAATGGATTTGGGCTTTAATCACAGAGCTAATGAGAATATTAACGCCGCCATGGATGCGCAGCCTAACCACCACCGCCTCCTTCACGTCTTCCACCGTATCCACCGCCGCCACCTTCACGTCTTCCACCACCGTAGCCTCCACCGCCACCGCCTTAGCCGACTGATCTAAGCATTGTTGGAAGCAAAAAGAAAAAAAAACTCAAATTTACGCTGGAAAAAGCTCAGATCTACGCCGGAAAAAAGCTTAGTCCGGATGTTTCGCTGTATTTTTGTTGTATTTACCTTGTATACAACGTTTTTTTCACTTGTTTTTGTTGTAGACGTACCAGAATTCTTCAGATCTGATCGGAAATTTTTCCAGATCTGTGTATACATACAATGATACACTGGTATACAATATTTTTTGCGTTTTTCAAAGATCTTTTGTTGTATACAAATTAATACAGTGAATTTTGAAGTGTATACAAATGAATACAGTCAATTTTATTTTCTTGTATTCAATATTTGAGTGTATTCATTAATTTTTTGGTGTACCTATGTTATATACAATGTTAATTTTTTGGTGTATCTATGTTGTAAGCCTTGTATTTGTTGTATACAATACCGAAAAATATGATTTTGTTAATTTTTTGTGTATATATGTTTTTATGTATTCATTTGTTACTCGTTGTATTTATGAATAAAACAAGTCAATTTATGAATACATATAGTCATTTTTCATGAATACAGTGAAAAAACAGAAAAAGATTATTGTATACAAATCAGAATTTGTATACTCGCGCATGGATCCTGGTTGTTGCTATAAAATGTAATTAGTGAAACATATGCTACGTGGCTTGAGTTAAGCCCAAATCTTTGTCATTTATGTAGTTTGCCCTATAATGTAACCAGTGTCATTTGGCTTGTGCTAAGCCCGGGCCCAAACCGGCATAAAAACTATTTGTAGATAAGTTTTTTAAAAAATTCTGCTCTTACTCCTTTCGTTACGTCCGATCACTTAAAATGGAGAATTGACGTGGGAATACCCATTCGTCTCACATGAATATGGTAAAAAATATATCTTAAAATATTGGTCAAAGCTTATGTAGTTTGACTCTTAAGAAGTGAAACATGCCAAGCATTTTGAGATGGAGGGAGTAAATGCTTAAACCTCTTATATTGAATTTTCATCTTATCCTAATGAGGTGGTCAAGTTAATAAAACATTGAATTTTTCCGTTATGACTTATGCGCTTCCGACTAAAAGAGTTTTTCTATACTTTCTTCCCAAAATACTTGTCACGTACTCTTTTTGAGAGTCAAATTATATGAACTTTGACCAATATTATAGAATATATTCTTCACCATATTAATGTGAAGAGAACTGCAACTTACGTAATTAAATTTTACTTTCAAATATTAAATTAATCTAGTCTAATTTAGCTCCAACAATTAGTTAAATTAAAATGCGAGAAAATAAAACGTGATAACTATTTTGAAACAAAGAGAGTAAAAAGCTTCTGCATGACCCTTATAAGTTTTAAGATTTTCTTGTTTTGTTGACAAAAGGTTAAAAAGAAAAGGCCAAACTCATTGGGAGACATCTGTGGTTAGCAGTATCTTTCACTTAGACACCTCAACTAAACTTTGTTTTATTTGGACACCTGGGGTAAGATCATGCTGTGCCATTTAGGCACAAAAAGCTCAGTCCCAAAACAAACTATGTGCGTGAAGTTCAAACTCCTTACGTGGCAATGTGGATCCAATGAAAAAGAGCCACATCAATGATTTATTAAAAAAAAAAAAAAAGGAAAAGTAAATTAGATATTTTAATGTTTCCAAAATCGGACCACCACCTCTCACGATGCCGGCGTCTCTCCGATCACCACCATCCCTAGAATCTGTGCACACACTACTCTCTATTTTTCCCATTAATTCATAGCTTCCATTATCGCCTCAAGGTATAGTCTTCTTCGTTTATTTATAAAATGGCAAGGCTCCAATTTCAGTTGGGAATTCTTATCATTCTGCAATTTTAATTGAGAAAATTGGCAGTGAAGTTTTTTGACGAACCTCAGCCAAAAATCGGTCAATTCGAACCCTATGTGCCTCCAACAGTCTTGGTTAATCATTTTTTGTAATTTCATTAATTGTTCAAGCTATCAATTGAATTCTTGCCGGAAAAAATGGAAATCTACCACCCCTCTCTTTCTTTTGCTCTCTTGTTGCCTCTTTTTGCCGGAATAGTTTAGATATAAAAGTAAAATAATAAAATCTAGAATAGATAATATCAAATTTAAAATCCAACTAGCAAAAAAAAAAAAAAATCATTTGGGGATAGGGACTGTCGATGGGAGTTGTAATGCTAGGAGAAAAAGGGGGAAGGGAGAGTTTGGGTGGAGGATTTAGAAGATGGGTTTTGTATTTTCTTATTTTTATTTTTAAAAAATTTCCTCATAATTCCTTTAATTATTAAAAGGGAAACAGAAAAAGTCATGTTTTTAAGCATTCACGCGCTAAACTTCAAGTGAAACTCACGCTATAAGCCAAGTCAGCGAAAAGTGTCTAAATGTCATAGTAGGGACTTACCTCAAGTGTCTAAATGAAATAAAGCTTAGTTGAGGTGTTGAAGTGAAAGGAATGGACGACCACAGGTGTTTGTCGATGGGTTTGGCCAAAAGAAAAAGCAACACACGTTGATTTATCCATGTGGTAAACCAATGACTAACGCATCAGTACATGAATGACGCAAGAGGGATTGGAGACTAAATCTGGGCCTTGAAAAATATCTCAAAAGTAGCCATTATATTTACCAAACTACATGGTGGCCACTGTAGTAAAATAAAACTAAGAGCCCGTTTGGATTGACTTATAGCTTAAAAAATTTTGAAATAAAAAGTGAAAAAAATAAGTTGGGGTAGTCAACTTATTTTTTTTGGCTTATAGGCGTTTCTGTTTTCACTTTAAGTCGCTTTATAAACTAAGTTAAATGGGTCCAATTATTTTTTTGAGGGAACTTATTTTAAGCACAAAATGACTTTTAAATGTTTAGTGTAAAACACTCAAAAAAAGTAAAACAACTTATTTTTATGTCCAACTTATGCCCAATCCAAACGGGCTCTAACTCAAGGGTAATATATAAAAGAGGGACAACTCAAAATGTAAAAGTTGGACAACACATGTCACTATAAAGGGATTTTAGAAAATACCAAATTTAGCCCCGTGAGGACGACAAAAGCACAACATCCTCTCTTATGTATAATTATAATCTTATAAACACTAAAATTGGGAAACCAATCTTTACTAGGATGTAATCTATAGTAGCATATAACTTTCCGAATTTAATACCCAACTTCCCTATAAATTTCCATCCATTTTTGCTCAACATTGTTAAAATTCATCAAATACATTTTTCTATCATTATTGTTATGCTATGAAGAAGACTTTCATGTACAATTTCATCCCATCAAAAGCAGAAGAAGAAGCATGCAAAGACAGTAACACCCCATGGCTAGTGACTTGGCGCGTAGTAGAAATATGAGACATATACTCCACCCCCGTCATAGACCTGCAAAATTCGTGGCATATCAAGAAAGTCATCACATATTAAGAGGCGGTCGTCACGAAGTTGGTGCTGCTGTTCGCAGATATTGTCTAGCACGTTTTTCGATACTTAATATTGGACACGACCATTTTGTAATGTTAGGGCACAGGAAGCATGTTGATTTATGGGATGTTACTGAAGAGAACAACCCTAAGAATTATCCTTGAGAAGAAACTTATATTGAGATGTTGCGCCTAATGAGAACTATGCACTCGCGTGCTTCGATTTATTTCAGGATTGTGGATTGGACGTCGATGATGAGATCGGGTTGTATTAGGGATCCTAGATCTTCGAATTTTAAATTCAAGTTAATTAAAAAGGGTCATGTTTGATGAAATCTTGTGATGATTTTTATAAGGAGGTTGAAAGATTGTTATACTTATATTTAAAAGAATATTTCTATTAAGCAATGATATTAAATTTAATGGTTTTTTTTTTATTGTTGTGAATATTATGTTACTTCACCCGTTTTATTTTATGTGTATTAGTTTAACTGAGCACGAAGTTTAGAAATGTAAAAAAGATCTTTTAGATCATGAGGTAAGAATGTATGTAATGTACCCAAATATTCTTGACTCTCGTGATCTTAAACATTCCATATAAGTAATTGGAGTTTAAAAGTTATTAATTATAAAAAAAAAAAATATTCGTTTTGAAACAGTGTAGAAATGAAAGTTTGCAGGGATTGTTTAAACAACAACTCGTGATGTATATGCGTTAGTTTTCAAATTGTACGAATGAAAGATTGTTATACTTTTTAAATAGTGGTGATTGGCCACTGCTACAAAGCAATAATATTATATTTACAGTTTTTTTTTTTTTTTTCCTGTTGCAGTGAAATATCATGTGTGCGTCACTAACAGGTTATCTAATGATCATTTTTTTGTGCGGATTGTCCTTCAAAGGCACTGGTCTTTAATTTTTGCCCTCAAATTACTGGTCTTTAATTTTGTCCTTCTCCTAATATCATGAAGTTTGGGGTTCAAACCCTGATTCAGTTAAAATAAAAAAGAAAATTTGCAAGGCAGAGTTTCATAGCAAAATTAGGCCTATTCGGGCAAAAGTTAGGCCTTAAGGCAAAATTTTGCAAAATTCTAACTGAGTTAAAAAAAAAAAAAAAATTGACTGAATACAAACCTCGGGTCATCCCTGAAAGCAAAACTCTGCCTTAAGTAGAGTTTGCAGTAGGTATACCATCACCATACCTTGTTGTGTAAAAATTTCACCAGCATATTTTGCTTCAAAATTGGTCACAAACAACTTCAAGTGACTCCAAATTTTATTTACAACCTTATAATACCAATCAGAACAATTCCAATGTTCAGATCCAATCTAAACCTTCAAAAAATCAGTAAGCACAGGTAACTTGAGCATGAGAACATAATATTGAAAGTTGAAACCATCTATGAGAGGTCAAGATAGAATTTTGAGTTTATGGATTCTGAATTTTAGATAAAACAACTTACTAAGTTCTTGATACATTCTATATTTATATATATTAAGTGAATTTTTAAACACAAATATAAAGTTTAAGCAAAAATTATTGGGTTCTGTCGAAGTTGTAGCTCCGCTCCTGCCATCTATTATTTTGTTGATTAATGATGGTCTTTAACTTTTACTCCGTGAGAGACGCTAATGAATGTGCTCATAACTTCATCATATATTCTAGCAGGAGTTTAAACCAAAATTTTTAGGAAACAGAACTCTGTAGGATCATTAATCTTCCTTCAACTTAAAAGTGCACATATTAATAACTGTAGAAAAGAAACATCAACTGTTCTGGAGAGAACTTTCAGAAAATCAACTGTTGTTTTAGCACATATTAGTGAACGATAAAATGTAGAGTTCAAAAGCAGTGCCTGATCCGTTCTACCAGATTGTGTGCCAATCTGCCTTTCACATTTCACAAGTAAGTTGTGCAATTTCTTTCTGTAGGATAAAAACAAAAAAATTTGTCACTTTTCAGCTGAAAGGGGATAATAAAAGGAGGGCGGTGGGGCGGGGGGGGGGGGGGGGGGGGGGGTTTTGAAGAAATTGCGGGGGCTGGTATTTAATTTTTACCCTTCAAAATCGAACTTATGTCTAACGGGCATAAGTTCTTTAAGGTCGCGAAGCATAACTTGTGGATATTATGATACGAAGATAACTTATTCTACGTCAAAAAATTGATTTTTCTTGAGGGACAAAAATTAAAGACAAGCACAAAATAGGGACAAAAGTACAAACGAACCGGGAATTTTCTCAATGCGTTCCTTCGACTTATGGAAAGATGACAGAGAAACATGGTCTAGTCAAGTGCTCGGGTTGGATACAACATTTCAGTTCCGCAGCCTTAAAATGTAGCAGTAAACAGAGCGGAGCAGAAAATAGACTCATAAATCATTTTGTAGCAGTTTAGAAGATGATTATACATTACCTTGGAAAGGTGTTAGGAATGGGTGGCCTTCTTATATGATTTTGGGCAATCATTCCTTCGTGAGCTAGTTTTTTGATTGAGTTAAACTCAAGATCTATTTCTTTACAATGTTTACACCAAATGATTGTACACGGATAAAATTAAATCCAGGACACCATCTATTCTACCATATTTGAAATATATCAAGTTAGAGTGCACCAACACTTGTTCCTTTCAATTTGACATACTTAAGAAACCTTTGTACCCATACAACATAGCTTATCGTCATTCTACAATAAGAAAAGAATAAAAAGTTATCATTTTTCCCGTAATTCAACTTTCAAAAGGTGCGCATCCCTCGTAAGTCAAATAGTTTGGGAAAAGTACACAATTACCCCCATCAAAATAAAATATTTACCCTGATTTGGCCCCATGGAATTTAATTATAGTAGCTACCCCTCCGGATGAAAATATTTACCAGAAGAGTTTTGACTTCAAATTCCTCGGAATTGCGGCTGTGTTTCACTGGGGTCGTTTGGTAGGAGGATAAGCTATCCCATGTAGATGGGATTGGGTGGGATAAGATGGGATTACTAATCCCATCCTTTATGTGGGATAACTTATCTCACCTTTTATCCATGTAGATGGGATTGGATGGGATATCAAAGAGCTTATCCGACCAACCAAATATAGGATTAATTCCAATCTCATTGGATTAATAATCCAGCTCATCCCTTCCCTTCTACATGGGTCTGTACCCTTCTTTTTCTTTTGTCCTTTCCTATTCTCCTTTTATATCTTTTTGCTCTTAATTGGCTCCTTTTTTTTTTTTTTTTTTTTTTGTCTTTTCTCTTCTTGTTTTCTTTTAAAATATTAAAAAATACAAAAAAATATTAACTAATTATTTTAGATTAATAAAAATATAGAAAATTAACTGAGTAGCGTTGAAATGAATCGGTCATCTATGATACCCTACCAGTGTATCATATATATCATGTTGGTATGGTACCATAGAAGACTGAGTTTTCTTTTGGAACGAATGAACAAGTCTTCAAGAAAACTCTGTCGGTATATGATATATACCATGTGAGTACCACAAAGGACTGAAGAGTTTTTTTTTTCCCGAAGAAATTAACCAGTCCTCTATGATACCTTGGCAGTATATGAATATACCGTGTGGGTATCATAGAGGACCGAGGAGTGTTTTTTTTTCTGAAGACATGAACCAGTCATCTATAATACCCTGGTAGTATATGAATATACAATGTGGGTATCATAGAGGACCAAGGAGTGTTTTGTCGAAGAAATGAACCAGTCCTCTATAATATCCTGACAGTATATGAATATACCGTGTGGGTATCATAAAGGACCGATGAGTGTTTTTTTCCGAAGAAATGAACCAGTCCTCTATGATACCTGGCAGTATATGAATATACCGTGTGGGGATCATAGAGGACCGAGGAGTTTTTTTTCGAAATGAACCAGTCTTCTATGATACCCTGATAGTAAATGAATATACTGTGCAAGTATCATAGAAGATCAAGGAATATTTTTTCGAAGAAATGAACCAGTCCGCTATGATACCTTGGCAATATATGAATATACTGTGTTGGTATCATAGAGGACCGATGAGTGTTTTTTTAAAAGAAATGAACCAGTCCTCTATGATACCCTGCAGTATATGAATATACTATATGGGTATCAAAATGAACCAGTCCTCTATGATACCCTGGCAGTATATGAATATACTATGTGGGTATCATAGAGGATCGAGGAGTGTTTTTTTCCGAAGAAATGAACCAGTCCTCGATGATACCCTGGCAGTATATGAATATAACGTGTGGATATCATAGAGGACCGAGGAGTGTTTTTCCGAAGAAATGAATCAGTCCTCTATGATACCTTGGCAGTATATGAATATACCGTGTGGGTATCATAGAGGACCAAAGAGTGTTTTTTCGAAGAAATGAACCAATCCTCTATGATACCATGACAGTATATGAATAAATCGTATGGGTATCATAGAGGACCGAGGAGTGTTTTCTTTTTAAAGAAATTAACAGTCCTCAATGATACCCTGGCAGTATTGAATATATCGTGTAGGTATCCTAGAGGAGGGCGATGAATGTTTTTTTTTTTTAAAAAGAAATGAACCAGTCCTCTATGATACCCTGACAGTATATGAATATATCGTGTAGACATCATAGAGGATTGAGCAGTGCTGGAATAAATCTACTATCTACGATACCCTGTTAGTATATGATATACCATGTTGGTATCGTAAAGAACTCAATGTTTTCTTGAAGGAATGGATTGTCAGTCTTGTATGATACCATGTCAGTATATGATATACCATGTAGGTATTCACTGAAGACTGAGTAGTATTTTTTGAAGGAATGATCCAACGTTCTATGATATCTTATATGTATATAATATATACTATGTGGGTATATAAAGGACTAAGTGTTTTTCTTGAAAGAATGAACTGGTAGTCCCTTATGATACCAAGTTAGTATATGGTAAATACCACGTGGGTATCATAGTATACAGCAATAGTATAATTCAACTGCTACTGATTTGATATACTATATGTTAAAATATGTTGTTTTTTTTAGATATAGAAAAAAATAAAAATATAGTATATCAGATATCCTTCTTATTGATATAAAAAATAAAAAATAAAAATAAAGGAGCCAAAGGTAGAATTAGATTATGATTAAAAAAAAAGAAAAAAATAATTAAAAAAATAAAGAAACTAAAGAAAAAAATAATTAAAAAAAAGATTTAAAAAAAGAGAAAAAGTAAATAAAAAGCACCATAAATTAAAAAAAAAAATCAATAAAACTAACAAAAAAGGTGAATGATATTAGATTGTGAAGATGAAAAAAAAAAAAAAAGACATAGATGAAATTAAAAAGGAATAAGAAATTAAAAAATAGAGAAAAAAATAAAACGAGAATTAAATATGGAATCAAATTATGGTGAAAAAGAAAATAAAAATAGTATGATTTCAGAAAGAAATAAATGAACTAAAAAGGGGAAAAAGAAAAAAAACGAAAAAAAAAGAAGAGAAAAGAAGATACGAAGTAGATAAATAAGGAGAAAAAAAAAAAAAGAGACAATTACCTACAAAAGCTACAATAGGCAGGAAGGGTAAATAGTTTTGGGGGTATGAAAATAAGGGAAGCATGGAAGGGTAATTATTTTGTGTGTAGTGGGCAATGATGTTCTTTTCTCAATAGTTTTTAATTTAACTACCAAGTCACCCAAATAGGTTAACTTTCCATCATTTTGAGCATACTCTTTTCTTCATTTCAATTTTATTTTATACCTCACGCACATGATTTAGCATATATATATATATATATATATATATATATATATATATATATATATATATATATGTGAATTTTAATTTATTTTTACTAATTGTCACGACTCAGAAATGCATGTGTGATGTAAGTGTTGTTAGACTTTAATTGATTATAATGTCTGACCCAATTATGTAAAGCCCATAACTAATATTTAATGAAGAATAATTCTGGTTCATTAGATCGGTTACTTGATGGATGCACCGGATTAAGTCACAGCTTTCATAAATTGGTCCTCCCTCTACCCATTAGGATTACCACATATTCTCTACACCATTTTCATCGTTGACGGCTTTGGTAACATAAGGCTAGAGTAAGGAGGTAGTAACCGATTTCATCTTACGCTTCCGCTCCTCTGTACGATAATGTCGTCCGCATCATTTTCCATATTGTCACTCTTTAAGATTATTGTGTTCAAGATCCTAACGTGCATTAAGTTTAAGTTTACACATGTGACACATGAAATGCACGTGTGATGCACGAGATGCACGTGCGACACACACAAAAGCTAGTTAATTAAATTACTCTCGAATAGTAATTAAGAAATTGTTTAATTATTTAATTTATGCTAATTACATAATTGCCTATGATATTAAAAATACTCAAGCGAAATAATTAATATTTATAAGATTATACTTATACATGTAACCATTACATATAAAATCGGGGCGTTATCTTTACTCTCAGTTGTTGTTTAGACAGTTGAGGTATGTCGGGGCCTTTTCCCGATAATCAATTAGTTTTCCTATTCACGTCAAAGGCTTCATAGACTAGAGTAGCAGTGCATGTCAAATATTGTTTTTGCCATGGCGGCTACAGATTGTGTTCCGAAACGTTTTTCTGAAATTCTATTTAAAGACAATACTCAGATATTTCAGTATGATTATTCATTACAGACTTATTCAGCTTTTCAGTATTTAAACATGTTTTAAATAAAATTATATTCTATGCAGTCAGTTTTCACGTCATGTTCAATCAGTCAGTTGGATCACTCGGTCCAATTTTAGGCACCGGGTGCCGGTTCACCTAGATCAGACTCGGGACGTGACAATAAATTTACACAATGAAAGAATAATAGCTGACCTTAATTATTATGTAATCTTACACACACTAAAACTGGGAGTCCAATCTTTACTAGGAAATAATATATAGTCGCATATAACTTTACGAATTTAATACCAAACATCCCTATAAATTCCTATCCTCTTTTGCTCAATATTTTTCAAATTCATCTAATGCATTTCTATCATTATTGTTGTACTATGAAGAAGAAGCATGCAAAGACAGTAACACCCCATGGCTAGTGACCCGTCGCTTAGCAGAAATACAAGATATGTACTCCGCCTCGGTCATAGACCCGCGGAACCGTGGCAAATCAAGAAGGTCGTCGTGTATTACGTGGCGGTCGTCTGAAAGCTGATGATGTCATTCACCGAGATTTTCGAGCACGTTTTTTGCTACGGGACGTTGGGAGCGGCTAGATTTGTAACGTTAAAGCACAAGAACCATGTTGATTTATGGGATGTTACTGAAGAGAACATCCCCAAGAATTATCATGATGAAGGGACTTATATCGAGATGCTGCCTAATCAGAACTATGCACTTTTTGTGTGGATTTGATTAAGGATCGTGGATTTGGCATTGATAATGAGATGGGGCTGTATTGGGATACTAGGTCTTCGAATTTTAAATTCAAGTTAATTGAATAGGGTAATGTTTGATGATATCATGTTATGATTTTTGTGAGGAGATTGATAGATTTTTTTTGAGAAACCACTAAGCGTAGCCTTAGTGGAGGATATTTTATTAATATAATGAAAAATTACAAATAAAACAAAGAAATGAAAGTAAACCAACAAAAAGTACATCAACCATCTTCAGCTAAAATTAGGAAAGTTATCACAGTCCCGTCGTCTTCTTCATTAGAAAAGTCGCCGGAGCATTTACCAAAGAAAGACAAGCTGGTTTCTCTGCTCCGGATTGATAGATTGTTATACATTATAAGAAGAGTGCTATTAAGCATTAATGTTAAATTTATTGTTTTTTTTTCTATTGTTCTAGGAATATTACGTTACTCCGCCAGTTTAATTTTATGTAACTTAGTTTGACTGGGCAATAAATTCAAAGAAAGTAATGAACATTTTTGAATCATGTCGTAAAGATGTGTGTAACGTATCCAAATGTTCGTGAATTTTATATTCTTAAACGTATCACATAAATTATTAGAGTTAAAAAATTATTGTGTTAGATATAAAAAATAATATTCGTTTCGAAACAGTGTAAAAATGAAAGTGCGCAAGGTTTGCTTGATGAAATCTCGTGATGGATGGTAAGAGACATTGAATGATTGTTATACTTTTATTTAAAATAATAGTGGTGATTGTCCTGTGCCATCATTTTGAAGATACTCCACTTCATTTTAATTTTAGTTTATACCTCACGCATGGAATTTAGAAATATATGTGATTTTAAAAGCTTTTATTAATTGTCACGACTCATGGAATGCACGTGTGACTCGTGAAAAGCACCTGTGGCGCATGAAATGCACGTGCAACACACACAAAATCTAGTTAATTAAATAATTCTCGAACAGTAATTATTATTATACTATGAAAAATACTTTTTTGTACCATTTTATCCCACAATTTAAAAGACATTAAATTAATTCCTAGTAATGTTTATGTTGGTGTAAAATAGTACACAAAGAAAGAATCATAACCGACCTTAATTATGTAAACCTACACACACTAAAATGAGAATCCCAGTTTTAATAGGAAATCATCTATAGGATTATATAACTTTCCACATTTAATACCAAAACATCCCTATAAATTGCTACCCACTTTTGCTCAACATTGTATAATTCATGAAAGGCATTTTTCAATTACTATTATTACTGTTGTACTGTGAAGAAGACTTTCTTCTTCATTCCATAAAAGTTGAACAAGAAGCATGCGAAGACAGTAACACCCAAAGGACTAGTGACTCGTCGATTAGTAGAAATACGAGACATATACTCCGCTCCAATCATAGATGCGGAGAATCGTGGAGGATCAAAACGACAGTCACGCATTACGAGGTTGTCTGCGGTTCACCGAGGTTTTCAAACACTTTTTTCGGTACTGGATGTTGGGCACGGCTAAGTTTGTTACGTTAGAGCATCAGTAGTGAAGCAGACGTTTGTTACTGATGAGAACGACCCTAAGAATTAAATACTAATGTTAACTAATGCAAGATCATTATTATACAAATCAAAATAACTTAACTAGCTATACTACACTAAAAGACATTTTTTTCATTTTCCTTCTCTTGAAAAATGAAAACAAAAATTGTATCCTAAAAGTCAGACTCTATTTTTGTGATCTCAAGTTTTTGCACAATCTTAGCACGAGATACGTCAATTATACTACATCATTAGTGGAGTTAATTTATTATAATCGGTTAGTTATTATTTATTATAAATTATATTACGTAATACAATTAACTATAAATACCTACAATTACATTTTAATTGACCTGCTTGTGCATGAGATGCGGCAAGTATAATACAACAACAACAACAACAACCCAGTGAAATGCCACAACGTGGGGTCTGGGGAGGGTAGAGTGTACGCAGACCTTACTCCTACCAATGTAGGACAGCTGTTTCTGAAAGACCCTCGGCTCAATAGAAAGCATAAACAGAGGTCAGATAGGCTAATAAATTCAAAGCGATATGGAAATGCAAATAACGAAAGTGACTAAGCCATGATGAAGCAGTTTGCAAAGGGACAGTAGCTATCTTAGATAAAATAAGATAATCAAAGTAAAGGAAATAACAGATAGTAGCAGAAATCAAAGCACAAGATAATATAGCGCGATAATGCGACTACTAATATGAAAGGATAAACGAGACTATCTACTAGCCTTCTACCCTAATCTGAGTCCTCCATACCCTCCTATCTAAGGTCATGTCCTCGGTAAGCTGTAACTGCGCCATGTCATGTCTAATCACCTCTCCCCAATACTTCTTCGGCCTACCCCTACCTCTTCTACAACCATCCATGTCCAACCTCTCACACTTCCGCACTGAGGCATCTGTGTCTCTCCTCTTCACATGCCCAAACCATCTCAGCCTAGCTTCCGCATCTTGTCTTCCACCGAGGCCACTCCTACCTTGTCCCGAATAGCCTCATTCCTAATCCTGTCACTCCTAGTGTGCCCACACATCCATCTCAACATTCTCATCTCGGCAAATTTCATCTTTTGAACGTGAGAGATCTTAACTGGCCAATACTCCGCTCCACACAACATAGTCGGTCTAACCACTACTTTGTAGAACTTGCCTTTAAGTTGTGATGGCACCTTTTTATCACATAGCACTCCGGAAGCGAGCCTCCATTTCATCCACCCTGCCCCAATACGATGTGTGACATCATCGTCAATCTCCCCATTGCCTTGTATAATAGACCCAAGATGCTTGAAACTACTTTTCTTCTGGATGGACTGGGTACCAAGTCTCACTTCCACTCCGGCCTCATGAGGTGCTTCATCGAACTTGCACTCCAAGTACTCGTTCTGTCCTACTGCGGCTGAACCCTTTAGACTCCAGAGTTTGTCTCCAACCCTCCAGCTTAGTGTTAACTCCGCTACGAGTCTCGACGATCTGGCCTATGTCATCAGCAAAAAGCATACACTATGGCACCTTTCCTTGAATTTGCCGCGTCAATCCATCTATCACCAAGGCAAATAAAAACGGACTAAGAGTTGATCCTTGATGCAACCCCATCACAATTGGGAAGTGATTTGAGTCTTCCCCTTCTGTCCTTACCCTGGTTTTGGCTCCCTCATACATGTCCTTGATCACCCTAATGTACGCCACAGGTACACCGTTAGCCTCCAAACATCTCCATAGGAACTCCCTTAGAACTTTATCGTAAGCTTTTTCTAGATCGATGAATACCATGTGTAAGTCCCTTTTCCTCTCCCTATACTGCTTCACCAGCCTCCTTACAAGATGGATGGCTTCTGTAGTTGAGTGTCCCAACATGAATCTGAACTGGTTATCTGAAATAGACACGCCTCTCCTCACCCTCATCTCCACCACCCTTTCCCACACTTTCATAGTATGGCTTAGCAGCTTGATACCTCTATAGTTGTTGCTGTCTTAAAGATGACATTAAACAACCTAGTTAGCCACTCCAAACCTGCCGAGCTCACACTTTTTTAAAATTCCCCAGGAATCTCATCAGGTCCGGTCGCTCTTCCCTTGTGCATCCTACAAAAAACACCCTTAACCTCCTCAACCTTAATACTCCTGCAATACCCAAAATCGCGACGCCTCCCTGTATGTTCTAGATCTCCCAACACAATGTCTATGTCCCCTTCTTCGTTCAAGAGTTTGTGGAAGTATGACTGTCATCTCCGTCTAATGAGAACCTCCTCTACCAATACTTTGCCATGCTCCTCCTTGATGCACTTCACTTGATCCACATCACGTGCCCTCCTCTCCCTCGCCTTGGCTAGCCTGAACAATTTTTTATCCCCACATTTTTCCTCTAGTTCAGCATAAAGGCATTCAAAAGCTACCCTTTTTGCTGTCGAAACCGCTAACTTTGCCTCTTTTCTCGCCATCTTATAAATTTCCCTATTCGTCCACTTCTTCACCTCATCCTTGCTTTTTATCAACCTCACATACGCCACCTTATTTGCTTCTACCTTCCCTTGAACTTCTCCATTCCACCACCAGTCCCCTCGATGCCCACCACGACTACCTGTCGAGACCCCCAAAGACCTCCCTAGCTACTACCCTAATGCAACTAACCGTCCTATCCCATATACTGGTCGCATCCCCACTACTCTCCCAGGCCCCCATAGCCTTTAATTTCTCTCCCAACTCCAGGGCACTAGTCATGGTCAAACTCCCCCATCTGATCCTAGGCCGGTCATCCACGATCCTCTTCTTCTTCTCCATCTTAATCTCTAAATCCATCACGAAGAGCTTATATCAGGTTGTAAGGTTGTCGCTCGGAATGACCTTATAGTCTTTGCACAGACCTTTATCATCCTTCCTAAGGAGTAAAAAGTCTATCTGAGCCTTAGCCACCGAACTATGGAAGATGACCAAGGCTGCTCCTTCTTTGGGAAACTCAATTGGCTATCACCAACCCAGAAGATCTTGCGAAATCCAAAAGTGAGACTCCTCCTCCATTCCTATCCCTGAAGCTAAAACCTCCATGCACATCATCATACCCCCCCCCCCCCTCGGAAATAGGCCCGATGTGCCCATTGAAATCACCTCCCACGAATAGCTTCTCAGTAGGCGTTATGCCTCCCACTAACTCATCCAAATCCTCCCAAAAGCGCCTCTTATCCTCCTCGCCTAAGCCCCTTTGCGCCGCATACGTACTAATAATATTCAAAGTGAGCCCTTCAACGACCACCTTAATCAACATCATCCTATTAGTGACCCTCCTAACCTCTACCACCTGATCCATTAACTCACTATCTACTAAAATGCCTACCGCATTCCTATACTTCGAGCTACCATAGAACCAAAGCTTATACGCCAAATGTAATACATCATCTGTAATTTAATTTATCATATTTGTTAGTAACCATTTATTGTAAATTGTATTAATCACTACTATTGAATAAAATTAAAAAATGGGAATCCCTGTTTTACTATGAAAATCATCTATAGATTTATATAACTTTCCACATTTAATACCAAGACATCCCTATAAATTGCTACCACTTTTGTTCAAAATTGTAAAATTTGCCAAAAACATTTTTCTGTTATTATTATTTTTATTGTTGTACTATGAAGAAGACTTTTTTGTACAATTTCATTCCAACAAAAGCTGAACAAGAAGCATGCGAAGATAGTTACACCCTATGACTAGTGACTCATCGCTTAGTAGAAATACGCGACATATACTCCGCTCCTATAATAGATCTGGAGAACCGTGGCAGATTAAGACGACACCCACGCATTACGAGGTTATCGGTAGGAAGTTGGTGAGGCCGTTCGCCAAGGTTTTCGAACACGTTTTTCGGTACTGGACATTGGGCACGGCTAAATTTGTTACGTTAGAGCACCAGTAGTGAAGCAGACGTTCACTTCTGGGATGTTACTGATGAGAACGACCCTAGAATTAAATACTAATGTTAACTAATGCAAGATCATTAATATTATACAAATAAAAAAAAAAAACTTAACTAGCTATACTACATTAAAAGACCTTTTATTTTTATTTTTTTTATTTTCCTTCTCTTGAAAAATGAAAAAAAAAAAAAATTGTATCCTACAAGTTAGACTCTGTTTTTGTGATTTCAAGTTTTTCCATAGCCCTAGCACGAGATACGTCAAGTATACTACATCATTAGTGTAATTAATTTATTATAATCGGTTAGTTATTATTTATTATAAATTATATTACGTAATACGATTAACTATAAATACCTGCAGTTACATTTTAAGTGACCTGCTTGTGCATGAGATACGCCAAATATAATACCTCATCTATAATTTAATTTATCATATCAGTTAGTTATCATTTATTGTAAATTGTATTCATCACTACTATTTAATAAAATTAAAAATGGGAATCCCTCTTTTACTAGGAAAATCATCTATAGATTTATATAACTTTCCACATTTAATACCAAGACATCCCTATAAATTGTTACCCACTTTTGTTCAAAATTGTAAAATTCGTCAAAGACATTTTTCTATTATTATTATTATTATTATTATTATTATTATTATTATTATTATTATTATTATTATTATTATTGTTGTTGTTGTTGTTGTTGTACTATGAAGAAGACTTTCTTGTACAATTTCATTCCATCAAACGCTGAAGAAGAAGCATGCAAAGACAATAACACCCCCTGACTAGTGACTTGTCGCTTAGTAGAAATATGGAACATATACTCCGCTCCTATCATAGATCCAGAGAACCGTGGCCGATTAAGACGACAGTCAAGCATTACGAGGTTGTCCGTAGGAAGCTGGTGATGCCGTTCGCCGAGTTTTTTGAACACTTTTTTCTGTACTGGCTGTTGGGCACGGCTAAATTTTTTACGTTCGAGCACAAGGAGTGAAGCTGACGTTGACTTATGGGATGTTACTAAAGAGAAGGACCCTAAGAATTAAATTAAATTAAATACAAATGTAAACTAATGCAAGATCATTATTAAACAAATCAATATAACTTAACTAGCTATACTAAATTAGAAGACAATTTTTGTATTTTGCCTTCTCTTGAAAAATGAAAACAAAAATTGTATCCTGCAAGTTAAACTCTATTTTTGTGATTTCAACTTATTGCACAGCCCTAGCACAAGATACGTCAAATATACTACATCATTAGTGTAATTTAATTTATTGTAATCGATTATGTTACGTAATATCATTAGGTATAAATACCTGCAATTACATTTTAAGTGACCCGCTTGTTCATGAGATACGCCAATTATAGTACATCATCTGTTATTTAATTTATTATATCAGTTAGTTATCATTTATTGTAGATTGTATTATTCACCTAAATTTAATAAAATTAAAAATGGGAATCCCTGTTTTACTAGGAAAATCATCTATAGATTTATATAACTTTCCACATTCAATACCAAGACATCCCTATAAATTGCTACCCCTTTTTGCTCAACATTGTAAAATTCGTCAAAGACATTTTTCTATTATTATTATTATTGTTGTACTATGAAGAAGACTTTCTTGTGCAATTGCAATCCATCAAAAGCTGAACAAGAAGCATGCGAAGACAGTAACAACCCATGGCTAGTGACTCGTCGCTCAATAGAAATACGTGACATATACTTTGTTCCTATCATAGATACAGAGAACCGTGGCATATAAAGATGACAATCACGCATTACGAGGTTATTGTCAGGAAGCTGTTGTTATTGTTCGCCTAGGCTTTCGAACACATTTTTTGGTACTGGACGTTGGCCACGACTAAATTGGTTACGTTAGAGCACAAGCAGTGAAACTAACGTTGACTTATGGGATGTTACTGAAGAGAAGGACCCTAAGAATTAAATTAAATACAAATGTAAACTAATGCAAGATCATTATTAAACAAATCAATATAACTTAACTAGCTATACTAAATTAGAAGACAATTTTTGTATTTTGTCTTCTCTTGAAAAATGAAAACAAAAATTGTATCCTACAAGTTAAACTCTATTTTTGTGATTTCAACTTATTGCACAGCCCTAGCACGAGATTCGTCAAATATACTACATCATTAGTGTAATTTAATTTATTGTAATCGATTAGTTATTATTTATTATCGATTATGTTACGTAATACCGTTAAGTATAAATACCTGCAATTACATTTTAAGTGACCCGCTTGTTCATGAGATACGCCAATTATAGTACATCATCTGTTATTTAATTTATTATATCAGTTAGTTATCATTTATTGTAGATTGAATTATTCACCTCAATTTAATAAAATTAAAAATGGGAATCCCTGTTTTACTAGGAAAATCATCTATAGATTTATATAACTTTCCACATTCAATACCAAGACATCCCTATAAATTGCTACCCTCTTTTGCTCAACATTGTAAAATTCGTCAAAGACATTTTTCTATTATTATTATTGGTGTACTATGAAGAAGACTTTCTTGTATAATTGCAATCCATCAAAAGCTGAACAAGAAGCATGCGAAGATAGTAACACCCCATGGCTAGTGACTCGTCGCTCAATAGAAATACGTGACATATACTTTGTTCCTATCATAGATTCGGAGAACCGTGGCATATCAAGATGATAATCACGCATTATGAGGTTGTCGTCAGGAAGCTGTTGTTGCCGTTCGCAGAGCTTTTCGAACACGTTTTTCAGTACTGGACGTTGGGCACGACTAAATTTGTTACGTTAGAGCACAAGCAGTGAAACTGACAATGACTTATGGGATGTTACTGAAGAGAAGGACCCAAAGAATTAAATTAAATACGAATGTAAACTAATGCCAGATTATCATTATAAAAATCAAAATAACTTAACTGGCTGTTGACACCCAATTTTGTCCCTCCTTTATTCTAATTTATTTCCTCGGGTTTCTAAATTTATTGACGAGCTAAGTATTTTTATTTTCACTACTACTTCTACTACTATTAATGTCATTACTTTCATTTTCACTATCCCACTATCAGCATCAATAGTATTTACTTTATCACAATTTTTTAATGGTTCGTCATCGCTTTATCACTTCAGGATTTGTACTGGTTAAATCAATTATAAATCAATACTTTAGTAAATCCTTTACTCTCTAATTACTAATCGCCTCATATAATATATGTTGTACTAATTATTAAATTAGAAGCCCAAAAGTGATTAAAATAAAGGGGGAAAGGATCCAAATTTTCGGCCACAAATACAGGCCCAATTCGTGACCAGCCCACAATATCTGTAGCCCACGTTTTTAAAACCAACAGGCCAGGCCATCACCCGAATATACCCGACCCGGCCCACTTCTTTCCTCCTTAGTCATTAGGTTTTGTTTATTTTCTTTTCATTCTCGTCTCCTTCATGCCGCCCCTTCCCCTCTCTCCCTACGCTCTCCCTCTCTCCTCCATTTTCGGCTAACATACAAACCCCTTTCACCCTCACAGCTGTGCCTACCCATTTCCACACAAAAATCGTCCAAACGTCTGAACTCTGTCGATTGACAGAGGAAAGATCCCTCTTCTAGCTTCAAACATAGGTCAATCGTCACAAATCACAAATGGTCGAACCATTTCCAGAAATACCGAATCAAAACACATGGTTCAAGCCGCAACGTTCAGATTTTTGAAACAAATTTGACTTTCAAAATCCCGCCCAATTTTGAACGAAAAACCCTAGCCTTCGCCTATAAATACGCTGCTAAAGATTCAGCCAAAGGGGGGAGAGCCATCACCTACCCGAAATACACTATCATTTTCCAAAAAAAAACTTGCTTTCTTTGATTCTGGTGAACTTTAGCCGTTATAAGACTCATTTGGTTCGGGGTCAGAATTGGTTCGCAACGAGAGAGTTAGATTCGAGGCCTCGACGCCCAGTTCATTGCACACAAACAAGGTAACTTCGATACATTCACACTTTCAACCTTCAGTTTCTGTTTTAGTTAGAACTTTAGCTCTTTCTGTTTATTTTATCGTTATGCGGTTTCTTTGTCGTCGTGTTATCTGTCCGATGTTTGGGAGCTGTTAGGATAGGTTTATAACTGCTAGAATGAATTTGGAGACGTATACTGTAGCTGGATTGTTTAGAATGAATTTCCAGGACTTAGAACTTAGTTAAAGTCGAGTATACATAGAATATACAATAGGTTATCGAAATAAGAAGAAGATATACATTCGGTATACATCTGATATGCACGGCGTGGTATATACATCTTAAGTATATTATGTATATGATTGAAGCAGATCAGCATCGAATCATTTCCATAACTGTCTTTCAGCTGTAAGTTTAATTTTCTGTTTGGGTTAACGCTAATACGAAGACAGTGGCAGTGAGCCTCGATTATTTGCTCTTCCATGATTTAGAGTTCACTACTGCATATGCTTGTACCAAACAGGCCCTAAGATAGCATTAAATCATTGATATGTAATTCAATCCCTTTTGTTGTGTTTAAATGCCCATCGAAGTAACAGTTTGGTATAGTGGTCTGTAATATGGTAAACAAAATACCAACAAATGTGCTTGCTTCCACATGTTGAGGATTGTTTTGTATGTAGCATACCACTTGGATAAGCTGATTTGTTTGAAGTTTAATTGAAAGACTGCCTTTCAAATATGCTTTTTCCTTTAGAACATTTTAAATTGCCTCTCTTGGGACTGAAAGGATACCTTGGGATTGAAATCTGAACCTTATACGCCGTATCATTAACATGCTATTAAGAAAATTTACGATATTGTGCAGTGGTTGACCCCTCTTTTAATCAGTGGCTGTTTATCTTATCATGTGACATTCACCTATTCTCCCTCCTCTTTTCTAAGTCCCCGTGCTGATATAGCTTGTAATATTTTCGTTTCCCTGCTATGGTTTTTCGCACTTAGTTTTGCTTATATGTCACATTTTTTGTTAGTGTCGTACTTAGGTTGCTGTTTGTATTTGGTGTTGAATATTTTTTTCCCCTTTTATCCATTTTTTAGATTCTATCCTAGGTAATTTATTTTGTTTGTTGATTTTTTTGGTTATCTTTCCTTAAACTCAAATCATGATTAGATAGGTTCTTTTACGTGGTTGTTTCTTTTGCTTCTGGTATTAATTAGCAATCTGATATTAAGTTTTAAAAATCAGAGTTGTAACGATAGTCTTGTTAAACTTGAACTGTTTGTTTGGTAGTCTCAGGCCTTCTTTATTATACTTTCCTTCACCTCCTGCCTAATCGGAATTCCCCCGCGAAATACACTAGGATCTGTTTGATGTTGTAATAAAATTCGTTGGCAGTTTAACTGGTTAACTCCGCACATCTGTTGATAGTTCAACTAATTAAATCTGCTGTTTGCACAAAGGAATATATTCAGATATACATAGTATATACGCCATTGATCTGTCCCTTCTTCGAATTTATCTGCCTAGCCCTCTGTTCGCTGCTGGAATTTCCCCTCCCTGTCTCTATTTCATTTTTAAATATACATGGTCTATACGCAACCTACCGATCTACCTTGAGTTTACATTTGTGCGTTTAACTTTATCCCTTGATTATATACTAATGCTTTTCCTTTTCATTTTCGTGCATGACCATCCCGCATACGAATCCAAGCGACTCGCACTTGGCGTTGGGCTAAAAGCCCAACGTGACCTCCTCCGTGTCAACCTCTCCCTGTCCGCAGCAAAGAGAAAGGGAAAAACAAAATCTGGGCTAAGCCCAATAAGACAACAGCCGCAACAGTTGATACTGGGCGAAGCCCGACAAAAACGGCAAGACGTCTCCAAAAACGGCTGTGGGCCAAGGCCCAGCGCGGCTGACACAGTCTGATTCCTAAATGGGCTGAGCCCATTTGATCCATTTGCTCTCTATTTTATTTTTTGCTGTGCATTTAATTTGTGCTGTATGACTAACGTTTTGTTTGTTAATTTAGATGAACCTTAGCGACGTTAGTGGGTTTTAATAACGGGTAGTTAATGTAAGGAAAATTAATAATTAATTCTATAGAGTTCATCCTTCTTCCCTTTACATTAAGTTATTTACAATACTCATAATATTTTATTTATTTTTATAACAATGGATTTTCAAAGTAGTATGATTACGTATTTTGAACCAAAGAACCCTACTTGTGATACTATCTTAAAAACTTTCAAGGCGTCACTAACATATAAATACTAATCCAAGTATACTTTATAAATATTACTTTAAGATTTATTCAATTATGCACACTTTTAGTCTAATATAATCAGATGAAGTCAATACAAGAGATTTATGTCCTTTATATCATATTTATAATAAAACCAGATTTTAGTTGGCATTGTCATAGTAATACAATTTTATCTAAATTTTTAAACTTATTACCTACGTGAAAAATATTACATCTCCCAAATTCACCTTCAATAATACTTGAAGTCTTTTTCATACAAATTATTATACTGTGCAAGTCTTATTTTTAATATTACTACATCATTATATTTTACTTTAAAGCTTTAGCAATATTTATAAGTTATTTTTCAAACACTTAGAATATTATATTTATCCTTAGCCTAATTAATTTTAAGTCCGGTCGGATTAACCATTATTAATGGAACTTAGAGGATGCCTAATACCTTCCCTCTAGGTTAGTTGAACCCTTACCTAGATCTTTTGGTTTCGTAGACTTTAAAAATAAAATTAACTTTAGATAATTACTTTAATTAACTTTAGGTACCCTAATTCACCGTAAATAATTAGGTGGCGACTCCTAACTTTAAATTAACCCCGGAATTACCCGGATGTTGTAAACTATTTTGACTTAGGTTGAAATAGGGTATGACACTGGCTATACTAAATTAAAAGACATTTTTTGTATTTTCCTCTTGAAAAATGAAAACAAAATTTGTATCCTACAAGTTGACTCTATTTTTGTGATTTCAAGTTTTTGCACACCGCTTGCATAAGATGCGTCAATATACTACATCATTAGTATAATTTAATTTATTATAATCGATTAGTTATTATTTATTATAGATTATGTTACGTTATACGATTATGTATAAATACTTGCAATTACATTTTAGGTGACCTGCTTGTGCTCGAGATACGCTAAATATAGTACATCATCTATAATTTAATTTATCATATCAGTTAGTTATCATTTACTGTAAAAATGATTAATCAATACTATTTAATAAAATTAAAAATGGGAATCCCTATTTTACTAGGAAAATCATCTATAGATTTATATAATTTTCCACATTTAATTCCAAGACATCCCGATAAATTGCTAGCCACTTTTGCTCAACATTGTAAAATTCGTCAAAGACATTTTTCTATTATTATTATTATTATTATTATTATTATTATTATTCTTGTTGTTGTTGTTGTATTATGAAGAAGACTTTCTTGTACAATTTCATTCCAACAAAAGCTGAACAAGAAGCATGCGAAGACAGTAACACCCCATGAAGAAGCATGCGAAGACAGTAACACCCCATGACTAGTGAATCGTCACTTAGTAGAAATACAAGACATATACTCCTCTCCTAACATATATTCGGAGAACCATGGCAGATTAAGACGACAGTCATGCATTACGAGGTTGTTGGTAGGAAGTTGGTGATGCCGTTCGCCTAGGTTTTCAAACACGTTTTTCGGTACAGGACGTTGGGCACGGCTAAATTTGTTATGTTAGAGCACAAGTAGTGAAGCAGACGTTCACTTATGGGATGTTACTGATAAGAACGACCCTAAAAATTAAATACTAATGTTAACTAATGCAAGATCACTAGCTATACTACATTAAAAGACATTTTTTTTTCCTTCTCTTGAAAAATGAAAACAAAAATTGTATCCCACAAGTTAGACTTTATTTTTGTGAGTTCAAGTGTTTGCACAACCCTAGCACGAGATACGTCAAATATACGACATCATTAGTGTAATTAATTTATTATAATTTATCAGTTATTATAGATTATATTACGTAATACGATTATGTATAAATACCTGCAATTACATTTTGGGTGACCTGTTTGTGCACCACATAGGCAAAATATAATACATCATCTATTAGTTAATTTATTATATCAGTTAGTTATCATTTATTGTAGATCGTATTATTCACCTCAATTTAATAAAATTAAAAATGGGAATCCCTGTTTTACTAGGAATATCATCTATAGGTTAATATAACTTTCCACATTTAGTACCAAGACATCCCTATAAATTGCTACCCACTTTTGTTCAACATTGTAAAATTCTTCAAAGACATTTTTCTATTATTATTATTTTTGTACTATGAAGAAGACTTTCTTGTACAATTTCATTCCATCAAAAGCTGAAGAAGAAGCATGCGAAGACAATAACACCCAATGACTATGACTCGTCGCTTAGTGGAAAAACGGGACATATACTCCACTTCTTTCATAGATCCGGAGAATCGTAGCAGATTAGACGACAGGCACGCATTACGAGGTTGTCGGTAGGAAGCTGGTGATGCCATTCGCCGAGGTTTTCGAACATGTTTTTCGGTATCGGACGTTGGGCAGGGCTAAATTTGTTACGTTTGAGCACAAGTAGTGAAGCAGACATTGACTTATGGGATGTTACTGATGAGAACAACCCTAAGAATTAAATACTAACGTTAACTAATGCAAGATCATTATTATACAAATCAAAATAACTTAACTAGCTATACAACATCAAAAGGCAATTTTTGTATTTTGCCTTCTCTTGAAAAATGAAAACAAAAATTGTATCCTACAAGTTAGACTCTATTTTTGTGATTTCAAGTTCTTGCACAGCCCTAGCACGAGATACGTCAAATATACTACATCATTAGTGTAATTTAATTTATTATAATCGATTAGTTATTATTTATTATACATTATGTTACACAATACCGTTAAGTATAAATACCTGCAATCACATTTTAAGTGACACCTTGTGCACGAGCTACGATAAAATATAGTACATCATTTGTAATTTAATTTATGATAACCCGTTAGTTATCATTTATTGTAGATTGCATTAATCACAATTATTTAATAAAATTAAAAGTGGGAATCCCTTTTTTACTAGGAAAATCATCTATAGATTTATATAACTTTTCACATTTAATACCATGACATCCATACAAATGGCCACCAGTTTTGCTCAACATTGTAAGATTCACCATTGACATATTGTTGTAGTTGTACTATGAAGAAGACTTTTTTTGTACAATTTCATCCCATCAAAAGCTGAACATGAAGCATGTGAAGACAGTAACACCTCATGAATAGTGACTCTTCGCTTAGTAGAAATACGAGACATATAATTCGCTCCTATCATCGATCCGGAGAACCGTGTCAGATCAAGTTGACCGTCACGCATTACGACATTGTCGTCAAGAAGCTGGTGATGCCGTTCGCCGAGGTTTTTGAACACGTTTTTGGGTACTGGACGTTGGGCACGGCTAAATTTGTTACATTAGAGCACAAGCAGTGAAGCAGACGTTTGACTTATGGGTTGTTAATGAAGAGAACGACCCTAAGAATCAAATACGAAGGTACACTAATGCAAGATCATTGTTATACAAATCAAAATAAGTTAACTAGCTATACTACATTAAAAAACATTTTATGTATTTTCCTTCTCTTGACAAATGAAAACAAAATTTTTATCCTACAAGTTGACTCAATTTGTGTGATTTCAAGTTTTTGCACATCCCTTGCACGAGATATGTCAAATATACTAATCATGAGTGTAATTTAATTTATTATAATTGATTACTTATTATTTATTATAGATTATGTTACGTAATACCATTAAGTATAAATACTTGCAATTACATTTTAAGTGACCCGCTTGTGCACGAGATACGCCAATTATAGTACATCATCTATTATTTAATTTATTATATCAGTTAGTTATCATTTATTTTAGATTGTATTAATCATTACTATTTAATAAAATTAAATATGGGAATCCCTGCTTTAATAGCAAAATTATCCATAGATTTATATAACTTTCCACATTTAATACCAAGACATTCCTAGAAAATGCTACTCACTTTTGCTCAACATTGTAAAATTCATCAAAGACATTATTCTATTATTATTATTATTAATAATAATAATTTTATTATTATTAATAATAATAATAATAATAATTTTGTACTGTGAAGAAGACTATTACTATTATTATTATTATTATTATTATTATTATTATTATTATTATTAATTTTGTACTTTGAAGAAGACTTTCTTGTACAATTTCATTCCATCAAAAGCTGAAGAAGAAGCATGCGAAGAGGAAGGTGAAGAAGAAGAATTTGATAGTGATGTTAGGGAGGATAGGAATCTAAGGAAAGATAGGGGTGGCGTAACACCCCATGACTAGTGACTCATCGCTTAGTAGAAATACGGACATATACTCTGCTCCTATCATAGATCCAGAGATGACGGTCAAACATTATGAGGTTGTCGGCAGGAAGTTGGTGATGCCATTCATCGAGGTTTTCGAACACGTTTTTCGGTACAACGCGTTGGGCACAGCTAAATTTCTTACATTAGAGCACAAGCAGTGAAGCAGGCGTTGACTTATGAGATGTTACTGAAGAGAACGACCCTAATAATTAAATACTAATGTAAACTAATGCAAGATCATTATTATACAAATCAAAATAACTTAACTAGCTATACTACATTAAAAGACATTTTTTGTATTTTCCTTCTCTTGAAAAATGAAAACAAAATTTGTATCCTACAAGTTGACTCTATTTTGTGATTTCAAGCTTTTGCACACCCCTAGCACGAGATACGTCAAATATACTACATCATTCGTGTAATTTAATTTATTATAATCGATTAGTAATTATTGATTATAGATTATGTTACGTAATACCATTATGCATAAATGCCTGCAATTACATTTTAAGTGACCTACTTGTGCACGAGATACGCTAAATATAGTACATCATCTGTAATTTAACTTATTATATCAATTAGTTATCATTTATTGTAGATTGTATTAATCACTACTATCTAATAAAATTAAAAATGGGAATCAATGTTTTACTAGGAAAATCTTCTATAGATTTATATAACTTTCCACATTTAATACCAAGACATCCCTATAACTACCCACTTTTGCTCAACATTGTAAAATTCATCAAAGACATTTTTCTATTGAAGAAGACTTTTTTGTACAATTTCATTCCATCAAAAGTTGAAGAAGAAGCATGCGAAGACAGTAACACCCCATGGCTAGTGACTCGTCACTTAGTAGAAATACGGGACATATACTCCACTCCTATCATAGATCCGAAGAATCGTGGCAGACCAAGAGGACAGTCACGTACGAGGATGTCGTCGCAAGCTGGTCGGCATCGTTTTCGAACAAGTTTTTCGGTACTGGACGTTTCGCACGTCTAAATTGTTACATTAGAGCACAAGCAGTGAAGCAGACGTTGACTTATGGGATGTTACTGAAGAGAAAGACCCTAAAAATTAATTACTAATGTAAACTAATGCAAGATCATTATTATACAAATCAAAATAACTTAACTGGCTATACTAAATTAAAAGACATTTTTTGTATTTTCCTCCTCTTGAAAAATGAAAACAAAATTTGTATCCTACAAGTTGACTCTATTTTTGTGATTTCAAGCTTTTGCACACCCCTAGCACGAGATACGTCAAATATACTACATCATTAGTGTAATTTAATTTATTGTAATCGATTAGTTATTATTTATTATCGATTATGTTACGTAATACCATTAAGTATAAATACCTGCAATTACATTTTAAGTTGCCCGCTTGTGCACAAGATACGCCAATTATAGTACATCATCTGTTATTTAATTTATTATATCAGCTAGTTATCATTTATTGTAGATTGTATTAATCACTACTATTTAATAAAATTAAAAATGGGAATCCCTGTTTACTAGGAAAATCATCTATTGATATATATAACTTTCCACATTTAATACCGAGACATCCCTATAACTACCCACTTTTGCTCAACATTGTAAAATTCATCAAAGATATTTTTCTATTATTATCATTGTTGTACCATGAAGAAGGCTTTCTTGTACAATTTCATTCCATCAAAAGCTGAAGAAGAAGCATGTAAAGACAGTAACACCCCATGGCTAGTGACTCAGAACCTAGTAGAAATACGGGACCAACACTCTGCCCCAGTCATAGACCTCCAGAATCCGTGGCAGACCAAGAAGTTTTTCACGTATCACGAGGCATTTATAGGGAAGCTAGTGCTGCCGTTCGAGGACATTTTCGAGCATGTTTTTCGATATTGGACGTTGGACACGGCCAAATAGGGCACAGGAAGCATGTTGACTTATGGGATGTTACTGAAGAGAACAACCCTAAAAATTATCATTGTGAAGGGACTTACATTGAGATGCTGCCTAATGATCAGGACTATGCATTCATGTGTGTAGATTTGTTTAAGGATCGTGAATTGTGGGTTGAAGATGAGATTGGACTATATTGGGATCCTAGGTCTTCGAATTTTAAATTCAAGTTAATTAAAAAGTGTCATGTTTGATGAAATCTTGTGATGATTTTTGTAAGGAAAGATTGTTATATTTGAATTTTTATTAGTGCTATTAAGCAATAATATTAAATTTACTGTTTTTTTCGTCTTCTATTGTTGTGGAATATAATGTTACTCTCCATTCATTGTCTTATGTGTTTTCGTTTAAAGTTTTGAAAAATGTAAAGAACTTCTGAATCTTCTGGTATTAAATATGTTATATGAATTGTTGAAGTTAAAAAGTTACTAAATACAAAAAGCAACATTCAATTGATAGGGGATTTTAGTAGTTCAGTTAGTTGACTATAACTTTTACCTCGTTGGTGAGGGTTTGGTTCCCCACCTTATAATTCTCCCCCCATTTCCCCTACCCCCAATTTTTGAAGAAGAAAAAAACATTCGTTTGAAACATCAGTGAAAATGAAATTTTGCAAGGGAGAAGGGTCGGGTTTGAAGAAATCTTATGATGGTTTTGCGTTAAGTTTCAAATTTAAATAACAGCTTGACAGGCACCATTCGACGTTATTTGGGGACCTGCAAATCTCTCATTTACCTTAATATTGAACAAAACAAGCTCACTGATAGTGTTCCAAGAGAACTTGAACGCGTTACAAGCCTTCGTTATCTGGACCCGAAAGGGAATGAGTTTGAAGGATCTTTTCCAAGAGTCACTGAAAACTTTCAAGATTTGGACATCTCGAGCACTGCTCTTACTGGTAAAATCCCTAAGACAATTGACCATTTAAGTGGACTCCCGTTGCTGAATCTCTCACATAACAATCTCTCTGGACTGATCCCAAAGACTATCGACGAGATGATTTCACTCGAGTCGTTGGATGTCACTTACAATCATTTCATAGGTGAAATTCCAGTGACATTGACATTGTTTGATTTTCTACAGCATATCAACTTGTCTTATATCAATTTGAGTGGAAAAATTCCAAGAAATCCACGTTTTGACAGTTTGTATCAAGATGGAACAATATACATTGGGAACAAATACTTATGTGGTGCTCCTGATGGGATCAATCGGAATAAACATGGACCCTCTATTACTGAAACAATAAAGCAAAGATATTATCAAGAAAATGAGCTTTTTGTTTTAGTTATATTACCTTGGGAAGGTTAACACTAAAGGCAGCCATTATAACAATAGTAGAAAAGCAAACAAGTGCTGCAGAACTGGATAGGTCGGAACCTACACGGACATAATTAAATCCACGACACCATCAATTCATCCTGATTTGATAGTGTGAATTGCAGAATCTTGTGAATCATCGAGTCTTTCGATGCGAGTTGTGCCCAAAGCATTAGGCTGAGGACACATCTGCCTGGACGTCAAGCTAAAAAGAGAAGAAGAAATCCTGATGTGAAATATATCAAAGAGCTGACTGGTACTCAGACAGAGATTTAAGATAGTAACGCGTATATATACCTATTGGAACTGTACCATCAACCGCAACATGACATTCGACTGGTGCACCAACATCCCTTTCAATTTGACATACTCATAGAAACCTTTGTAGCTGTACAACATAGCTTATCATCTCTTATAATCAGAAATACAAAAAAAGTTCATTTTTCCTGTAATTCAAATTTCAAACTGCCTGTATCCCTAGAGTTTACTGTTTATTTAATGTATGACAAAAACAGCAAAACTTAGTGTCCATCAATATGCTTTGAGCTCCTGGACCAAAAAGGGGAAAAAAAGGTCTTACACACAAACGACATAATGACCCCATTTGTAGTTTTTCATATCAATGTCGTGCAAAAATTTGAGGACAATAATTAAGAATGCTGGGAAAAAAGCAACAAATGCTCAAAATCTGTTAGACTTCGTATCTTTTTCCTTTCCTTCATTTTTCTGTCATTCGTAATGTTATGAATGGGCCCGAACCAGTATTAACCAATTGGCAAAAGCACCAACACCATATTAAGTGGTTATGTTTGGGATCCGGGTGATAAATAGTGTTGTGTGGAGCAATTGGGGTGATGCCAATATTGTTGAGGAGAGTCTGTTTCCTCTCATCCCCATTCTTAGCGTTTGTATCTTCACATCCCCTTCTACTCTATGTTACAATTCCCGTATTAGCTTTTGTATTGCCTTAGTTGATCTTAAAGCTTTCCATTGTAATAGTTAGTTTGAGTTTTCAATCAAAGGATTTAGTTGTTGAGCATTTAAGTGTTCACAACACGTAATGAATCGAGAACACCCCCCTCCCGCCCCCCCCCCCCCCCCCCCCCAAAAAAAAAAAAAAACCACGACCACCACCCACCCAAGTATAAGTTGGGGTCGGCTGTATAATTGTCCATGTTGTTCTATTTAAGCTTATCTCGGACAAATACAGGGGCAAACCTAGTGCATTGATTAGCAATGGATTTGTCCGGACCTAATAACTTTGACTTGGACCTTGCATACATGTTAAAAAGATTCACTAAATTAGTATAAAAAATAGATTTTGAACACGGTAAATTGAATGGGTTATGGTAAAATTCCAAACTTGAAACCATAAAGTTTAATCTTTCATTCACCTATGTGTTATATAATTTAACATTAAAAATAAACTTACAACAAAAAAATAACCAACTACCAAAAGTTACATGCAATTGAACTACATTTAAATGCTTCTATTACCAGCAGCAAACCAGGGGCGCAGCTAGAGGGGCAGACAGGATTCATCTGAACTTTCTTTGTCTAAAAATCATACTCTATATGTAAGGTTTAATTTTATTCATTCATATAGTATATGATGAACTCTTTGGAGAAAATATTGCTTCCGCCACTGATAATTAAAATATGATTGTAAAAAATGCACAAAGAGTACTTGTTAGACTATCAAAGAGTACTACTTGTCACTACTCACATTGGCAATTTGGCAATTCGAAGAAGCTTCTCAGACTCATTACTATCGTGCTTCCGTATCGCCATAGGCAAAACAGAGTACTTGTCCTAGTCAATGTGTCTCCAATAAAAATTCACTCTCCCTAGATAGTTAACACGAAAGATCTAAAAACTTTAAGCTGGCACTGGAATATTCCATCCATTTCATTTTATGAATGTGCTTGCGTGAGGGCAATTTGCACGATTCCCTTAGGGGTGTTCTTTTAATTTTTGTCCCTCAAATTGTTGGTCTTTAATTTTTGTCTCTCGCTTAAAATATCTCGAGATTCTGAATTCGAATTCTAGCTCAATCAAAAAAAAATTGCATAGCAGAATTTCATAGCAAAATTAGGTCTATTCGGGCAAAAGTTAGGCCTTACCTTAAGGCCTAACTTTTTGTAGAATTCCAAAAGAGTGAAAAAAAAAAATCTGCCTTGCAAAATTTCTGAAGGCAAACTTTTGCATTTTCGCGAAACCTTGCCTTGCAACATTTTTTTTTTCTGAGTAGAGTTCGAACCTAGAACCTCGGGATATTTTTGATCACTTTTTTAAGCAAAGACAAAAATTAAAGGCCAACAATTTGAGGGGCAAAAACTAAAGACTAGCGCCTTTGAAGGACAATCCGTGAAAAAAAAAATGTTTGTGTAAGCCTGAAATTTAAGTATGTTGACATAATGTCACATTAAAAGAGGTCAAGTAAATTGAGATAGAAGTAGTATATTAGAGAAAAGGCTTAAGACATCGATAACTTCGTAAACTTGTCATTAAATTTCATTTAGACACTCTAATTACGGTTTATATCAATTGAGCACCTGATAGGATTTCTGTTAGACACTTTTGGTTTTAGTTTAGAAAAACTTTTTCCATGTGTTCTCAAGTGTCTATTAGGTAGTTAAGTACTTAACCATATAAAATATGTTATCTCCTTTAATTATGCAAATCAGCTGCGTTTGGAACGGGCCTAGATTTGAGGCTAATGCGTATAACTAAAACAAATGATATATCTTAAATGATTAATTTATATATGTAACGATAAATATGATCCCTTATGTGTCCATTAAGTATGCGTCAAGTAATTTTTGTTCTTTACTTTTTGCCAACAGTAACACTTTTGATTTCCATCAAATATTTAATGAACTCTATCTAATAGATATTATGGAAATTGTGAAATAAAAGGACATCGCGAGAAATCACATTTGGAGATACAATTTTTTATTTTCCCCCAATTTTTGGTCTTTTCTGAGGCCTGTGCAACCTTTTTAGGTGCCTTTTGCTATTTTTGTTGTCTAGTACTCCCTCCGTCCCAAAACAGTTGTCACGTTTCTCAATGATGGTGCGAAAAATATTTATTACTAAGAGATAATTTTAGAGACCCTAAGTTTGATTTCATCACACTAACCTCTACGGTAATCAGTAGTATTACGATTACTTTCTCTTATTTTAATTTCTTTATAATAATTGTTGTAAACTATTTATTATTAATACAAAATAATTACAATTTGACCATTTGTCCTTTCTAGTATGATTAATATTACTCTTTATATAAAAAAGAATATCTATTTGGAAAACATCTTATAGTACACTAGTTTTCTTTATGAAAAAATGAAAGGCAATCCGATAATAAAAGAGAAAGTGTTTGCTTTAACCAATCCAGTCAAAAGTCATGACAATGGAAGTCACACGCAAATACCACTAATCCCACAAGCACAACATATAGTCGTAATGCTAACTTGACAAAACAAAACACTTCCTTGTGTTCTCCACTTTCTTCTTTCGATCCTAAAATAAAGCCAATTCTTATGATCTCATCCATCTACTCATTTACTATTATTACGATAAGTACTGTGAGAGAAAGAGAAAAAACAAACTTTGAACCAGTCCACTAAACACAACTGCCTCCAAATCAAACCCAGAAAATTCATGAACTTATAGAAATATAGTAGCGTCTGCGCAGATTATATATTTTACTTCAGATTACTGTAGAAACTGATAAACTTCAAGTCCTGAATTCGTCATTATGGCTCTGTGTGTGACTGATACGGTGCGGGCTTTAGCATGTAGAGACGGAAAAGCAGCAACAAATCTCAAACTTATTTCTATGTTCGTGATTTTCTTCACTAGTGTTATAGGCATAACGGTTCCGGTTTTTTTAGCCCGTTTATTTCACGGTAAACCGGTTCATGATAAAGCGATCCTAATAATCAAGTGCTTCGCCGCCGGTGTAATCCTTTCCACGTCACTTGTTCACGTTCTTCCTGATGCCTTCGATGCTCTCTCCGATTGTCAGGTTTCTTTCTTCTTTTTTTAAATTTATTTTTGGCGAATTTATGCCACTAGACTAAGTGTCTAGTGTGAAATAACACGACATGTATATCTAGGGAATAGTTTCTTTAAAGCGAATTCTCCCTAGATACATCTATTCAATTTAATTCTTAATTTATGGCCTTATATTAAAAATAAAAATCGTCAATTGTCAGGTTTCTTCGAGACATCCATGGAAGGATTTTCCGTTTTCCGGTCTGGTAACGTTGATCGGGGTATTAACAGCGTTATTAGTTGATTTGACGGCGACTTCTCATGTGGAAAGTCATCAGAATAATCAGGATAACGATTATGCAATAGTTGGGACGAGTGAAGAATTAGGAACTGTTGTGAGTAATAAGAAAATTGAGGAGCAGGTTAGAGAGGCAGAGGAATTGGTGAAATTGAAACAAAGATTGGTATCACAAGTGTTGGAAATTGGGATAATTTTTCATTCAGTTATAATTGGGGTGACTTTGGGTATGTCTCAAAATCAGTGTACTATTAGACCACTTGTGGCTGCACTGTCTTTTCATCAGATATTTGAAGGAATGGGTCTTGGAGGTTGCATTGCCCAGGTAATTAAACTGTTTTTTTCACAAATCAAAGTATAAATGGCTGAATCTAATGGGACGTATGCACATCTTTTAGTGAGTTTTAGTTCTAGATACGCATTGATTTTCTTTACACAATCACGTCTTTAAAAGGTCACCGCATATCATTTCTACAGTAAGTATTGATTGGCAAGTTGAAAAATTGGTAAGAAAATTGTTACAGGAAGTGAAATCATACTAAGGGTTAGTATTTTTGGTCCCTCAATTGCTGGTTAGATTTAATTACGGTTCTTATGATATCTAGCTAAGCACAGTTGAAATGTGTACTTTAATCCCTTTGCTTGTGAATATTCACAATTTACCATAATTATCAACTATTCATTTACTTAATTATCCGTGTGTTATGCTAAGATTGTACTATTACTACATTTTTTATTGTAATATAGTTTAAAAACAGTCCAAAATTTAAGATACTTCCTACATAAAATGACTTAGAACACTTATTTTAATTGATTGAAGGTTAAATGTATTTTATCGGATATCATAAGGATCAAAATCAATTTTATCAATAACTGAGGGATGAAATGCTATAATCCCTTACACTAATAATATAAAAATTATTTATGTTGTCAGCATATATAATTTAAATAATTTAAGTATCCAAAGCTTCACCTATGTCCTACGGGTTGTCGAAAGGGAATTTTAGGTTTGGTCCTATTTTTGTTCAATAGAAACTGCATATGGGGAAAAGTGTTTGGCAGGTTAAATAAGTACAAGGCATGAGAAATCAAAATCAAATTTAACTTAAATGTTAGTAGTAGAATATTGATCAATGTTTAATATCACAGGCAGGATTTAGCTTTGGAACAACAGCCTATATGAGCTTCATGTTCTCAGTGACAACACCAATGGGTATACTATTGGGTATGATTATTTTCTCAATGACAGGGTACGATGATTCAAGCCCAAATGCATTAATCCTTGAAGGTTTATTGGGATCATTATCTTCTGGTATACTCATATACATGGCTCTAGTTGATCTTATTGCTCTTGATTTCTTTCACAACAAATTGATGAGTGGCCAACCATTCTTGAAAAAAGTATCTTTTGTAGCTCTTGTTCTTGGTTCTACATCTATGTCAATCCTTGCTCTTTGGGCTTGAAAAATAGTCAATAAACTTGTGTATCCTTTGTTAATTTGGAATTACTAGAAACTTAGTTTTTGTCATTAATTTTGGCCTTGTGTTTTTCAGACAAACATAGATACCTCGGCGAGGAAAATGAAATAATAGGAAGTGTCAAAATTATCTAAACAAAAAAGTGTCATGATCACATTAAGCAATACTAGAGGTATCAAATGTGCAGGTTGAGCTGAATTTGAGCGGGTCAAAATAGACTGAATTTAATAAAGGGAATCTTAGGTAAATGTACCGTCGGCAAACTTAATTACCGACAGTAGCCCCAATATATAAAATCTATACACTGATATATATTGTATATGTACTGTCTATGTATATTATATGTATAGCATACATGTATTTAAGTATAAGTATAGAAAACCTATATTTACTGGCTATAGTATGATCACCCAAAGGTATTGGGCTGTAATTTTCCCATTAATAAATGGCAGTCAGTGACGTCCCACCCAAAAGTTACTTGAGCTGAAATGGGCTAACAAATGTGTCATAACCCGACCTCCAATTCTTACTAAGTTTTAGTTTTTATATTTATCAAACAAAAAAATTTCTTTTTAAAATATTTTGACAAGATTTCTAATTGGGTCAATTTGGATTATACATTAGTCTGGGTGGGTCAAAATATACTGAACTCACGTGAACCCATAAATTACACAGTAGATTCGCTATGAGAAGAACCATATATGTATGCAACTCAAAAAAGAGCTCATAAATGAATAAAATGAGATTAATGTGATGAAAACCAAAACGAGCGAGGAAGCCAAAAGACTATACAAAAACCAAAATCTTCGAAACTATTTAAATACAAAGAATCTACAACATGAAAGAAAAATACCATTTATAAAAAGAACTTGCTGTCCCAGGATTATAATCCTGTGACTAATTTATCTCATCTCTTGGGACTAATTTATCCCATCTAGGAGATAGGATAAAATAATCCCAAGATTAATGGGATATATCATCTTTAAGTTTGGGATGCACTTTATACTTTATTTGGTACAAGGTATAAATTTATTCTAGGATATATTTATATCTTCTACCAAACATGATACAAAATTAATCCCACAGTTAGTACTGGGATATCCCAGCTAATACCGTGTACCAAACGACCCCTAAGTTCCCCCAAAATAACTTAATATCTAATTAAAAGGAAAGTCTATTTTCCTACTCTTCAATAGGATCTCTTCTCATTTGTGACGACTCCATATTTTGAAGAAGTCCATCATCATTAACCAACGTGGAAGAAGAAGAAGAAGAATTCCATAACCTTCTTTCTTGGAGTGAATTGTTAGTTGAAAATATGGAGGAATCCCCATAATAAGTACTTCCTCCGCTATTACCACCACCAATGGTGCTACCGTAGGTAGCGGTTCGTGGCAAAACACCGACGTACCCACGAGGCATCACGGGGCACGGATGTGTGTGAGTACCTTCGTAAGTTGTAACAACTATTGAAGGATCTTGAATTGATCTTTCCACTCTCTTCTTCACACCACATGATGTAGTTGTGCAACGATGGTAGCTCCTGCATGCACAAGAGATTAATGAATTTCACACTTGCATTTTAGTAGTAACAAAACATAGACTAGATACTTGAAGAAAAAAAGTACTCCCTCAATCCCAATTTAAGTGTCTTACTTTCCTTTTTGGTCTATTAAAAAAAGAGTGTCTCTTTCTATATGTAGTAAGTTTTTCAATTCCAAGGCAAGTTTAGGACCACAAAATTTAAAAAACTACACACATTTTTAATTTAAGACCACAAAATTTAAAAATCTCCTTTTGTAGATTCCATGTCCAGCCAATTTAAGACACTTGAGGGGGAGTAATATTTCGGAAGCAAGAAAGAAAAATTTCCCATTAATCTGACACATAACAGAGTTTTAAAAAGATAGAAATTTTGCACATATCAAAACTTTCCATAAAATGTGTGATTTTAAATAAGTCATGGCATTATTTATCATGATTATGGATAATACTGAAGAGTGTTTGAATATAAATAATGTGCAATTCTTTCCAAATAAGATTAGAAATGAAAGAGTATCATATCAAATGAAAGAAACACAGTAGCAAGTTTTTAATAATAGTTCTAAGTTATATACATTGTCAGTGTAAGAAAATTTAATTTGTTCCTGGTCTGGCGTTTGCCAAAGATAATTCTTGGCTAGACGGCCGACACATATTGGCTAGTGCCGCCCGCCGACAACAGAAGCTACTTGATTCTCTACCAGGACTGTAAAAGCTCTAATATCATGTTAAATTAGGCCTTGGGCGTAACTCACACCCCAAAAGCTAGCTCAAATGGGGGATAATTGCCCGAGCCTTATAAGGAGGTCAAGGTTCTCATTCGTCACCGATAAATTCTCTTCACAACACCACCCACCCCCCTCCCCCCCCCCCCGGGTTCTCACCGATATATTCTCTTCCTCTTAGCATGATTATTTTTCATGCATACATCATTGGTCTAGCGTTTGCCAGCATAATTCTTGGCTAGACGGCCAACACATATTGGCTAGTGCCGCCCGCCGGCAACAGAAGCTATTTGATTCTCTACCAGGACTGTAAAAGCTCTAATATCATGTTAAATTAGGCCTTGGGCGTAACTCACACCCCAAAAGCTAGCTCAAAGGGAGGATAATTGCCCGAGCCTTATAAAGAGGTCAGGGTTCTCATCCGTCACCGATAAATTCTCTTCACAACACCCCCCCCCCCCCCGTGTTCTCACCGATATATTCTCTTTCCTTAGCATGATTATTTTTGATGCATACATCATTGGTCTAGCGTTTGCCAAAGATAATTCTTGGCTAGACGGCCGACACATATTGGCTAGTGCCGCCCACCTGCAACAGAAGCTATTTGATTCTCTACCAAGACTGTAAAAGCTCTGATATCATGTTAAATTAGGCCATGGGCCGAACTCACACCCCAAAAGCTAGCTCAAAGGGAGGATAATTGCCCGAGCCTTATAAGGAGGTCAGGGTTCTCATCTGTCACTGACATATTCTTCACAACCCCCCCCCCCCCCCCCCAATACCCAGATCTGGACATTTTTTTTATCTGGGGTCACTGTCCGATCTAGAGCGTGCACATTCATGGACCAGAGGCATTTTCACCCCCAACAATCCGGAACCGGTCAATTGGTCTTGGCCATTCTACCAACCCCACCCCACCCCCCTTTTCGAGGGGGCCCACATTGGATGTGGCCTAGGCTTGCCTCTGATACCATGTCAAATTAGGCTTGGGCCTAACTCACACCCCAAAAGCTAGCTCAAAGGGAAGAGGATTGCCCAAGTCTTGTAAGGAGCCCAGAGTTCTTGTTTGTCCTCGATGTGATATATTCTCTTCACCGGTTTACATTTATCTATTTTTGTCGCATCTGACATGTCTCATTCTTAAGATTACAAATCTCATAGTTTAAGGATGTTTACACGAAAATGTTCTTTGGGTAACCTGATGCAGAAAAAACTTCTTTACATAACCAATACATATGTATAGCTAAAATTCAATCGATAACATATACTGATAATGTATATGACTTAAATTCTTTTTCGATCAATAAATTGACTTGCTTAGAGCCTAAGACATGCATAAGCAAATACTGAAACATTTCCCCCGTTTGTATGTTTACATGTAAGTGTGAATGTACCTTGGAAAGGGACTTTTTTTAACTGCTTTCTGGCCGTATTTCCTCCATCTAAAACCATCATCCAAATGATCAATTTCACTCTTCGTCATGAATGCAAATCTTGGCTGTCTTTCCTTCTTTTGGTTCTTCTTAATAGGTTTTAACCTAAACAAACAAAAACCCATATCACTTTTTGCCCAAAGGGACATCAAATGAACTAGTATATATAAATTGATAAATGAAAAACTCAGAAAGCAACTTAAATAATTAGATGGTGCATATAACAGAACCCAGTTAAACCAGGCTTCAATCCAATAGGATTTGTTAGTTTAAACTGCTGAAGATATAGGTTAAAAAAAAAAAAAAGAGAGACGTCCTTCCAGATACTCCATAATGTAGAAGATGTCCGCTCTTGACATTTTAAACTTTTAGATGAGCTGGTTGCATATAGTAGTTTAACATTTTCTCAAAAAGTACTTTCACGAGATTGACCCATAAAAAGTGAGAAGTATTAAGTAAATCGAAGTGTAAAAGAATCTGCGCACGTGAAGGGGGAGCTAGGTCACAACAACTACAACATACCCAATGTAATCCTCACAAGTGGGGTGGAGTGTACGCAGACCTTACCCCAAGTAAATAAAAGTAAGCTCTCAATAACATCTCAACCTTTTACATGAGGTTCAACAAAATTAAAGCTTGCTAGTCCATTGAGTTTTCTACCTTCCTACATTTCCATCTATGTAAATTTGTTTGACTTGACACTAAATTCAAGAAAGAAATAATATTTTGAAAAAATCGTGCTCTTAAACATATCATAACTTAACAAAAAACACTTCTCATTAAGCAGTTTTGAGTAAAATTGTTTCCAGGTTTCAAAAAAAAGTCATTCTTTTTAATCACATGGACTAAAAAATAAATAGAGTCACACCTAACTATGCAGTGAGATATAAAAGAAGATATTTTTTTGTCCATAAAGAAGCAAAATTTAAGCTTACTGTTTCTTGTACTTGTCTTCATCATGCTGTTTGTTTACTGTGTTAATCTGCTGATTATCATCAGTAGCTTCAGTTGATGATGAAGAAATTGATGATAAATTAGGGGTCACAGGAATATTAATCAACTCATTTGATGATTCTTGAAATGTGGAAGTAATGATTGGAGATATTGGATTAACAATAGGTTGTGGTTCATGAGGTGGCATCAATAGCAAATCAAAAATGGAACTAGTTGTTGTACTAGTATAATCACAATCTTGATGAACATCAAACATAGTTTCTAATAACAACCCTAATGAATAATCTTTTTCAAGACTATCAAAGATGTTTGGATTATTGAGAAATGTAGAATTTCCAATTGAAGAGTACTCTGTTTCTAGATTAATTTCCTGCTCCATGAACTTGATGATAAGTACTAGAATTGTTGTTTAGATTTTTAGAGAGAATAATGAGAGGAGTTTTAGGATTTTTGAAGTGTGAAGAGTACTCTTTGTGTTTATATTATGGAAAAAATAAAACAGGATGCTCTAAGGTAGCTAGTGTAAAAACAGGTTTTTCCACCTAGGAGTTTGAGGTTGACTGGAAAATGCCGGTGGACGACTATGTTCAAGCGGCAAATAAATGTAAAATTAGACACATGGAAGTTCACAAGATTTTCTTTTGGCTTAATACATCAATAACTCCTTAAACTTGCCAGTAAATTTCATTTAGACATTCAAACTAAGATTTGTTTCAATTGAACACCCGAACATATAATAAAAAAATTCGATTAGACACTTTCGGTTCAAAATTTAAAAAACTTTTGTGCATGATCTCAAGCGTGTATAAGTATACACATCAGCTTCAATTGAAAAAACCTGAGGTTTTACGGTTTATTTGAGGCAAATGCATATAATTAAAATATAAGTGTTTAACTTATCTACGTAATAGGTGTTTGAAAATTCACGCAAAAAATTCAAAATTTGAAAGGGAAATGTCTAATATGAACACTTTATTATGTCGTCAGGTGCTCAATTAGAACAAATCTTAATTCGAAATTCGAAATGGAATTTGTTAGCAAATTTAAGAGGTTGTCGATGTATTATTAATTAAACCTTTTCATTTTTAATAATAATGTGGGGGGATCGTGTATATGTCAATCATATGTTGTCTTTAGGTGATTAACCATCATCTGATTTTAATAGGGCACCTTAACTAAAGCATAAAAGTAACCTTTTGAAATGATTTAATATTAACTCACGAAATTTTTGAAGTAATCCCTTCATTGTTGGCAAGCACTTTCTTACGCGTTGTTGTTGACCGGTTACCGGAGCCTGTGTGAACAAGGCTTAATTAATTGCTTACATGTTCAAGGTAACAGGGGCTCATGCACATGTGTGCTCTCTACTTTTCCACTTTTTAGTTGAAATTAAATTAAATTCTTTCTTGGGCAACAAGAATTAGGGCTGTTCACAGTTTTGGTTAAAACCAAAACCAAACCGAAAATTTAACCAAACCGAATAAAAAAACCGACATTTGGTTTGGTTTGGTTTGGTTTGGTTTTAAATTTGAAAAAATCGATAATATTTGGCCATATTTATAAGAAAAATAACCGAATAAATAACCGAACCAAACCGATAATTATATACATAAAATTTATAATTATTTATATGTATAATATTAACTTTTCATAAATAATTAAAGATATTTTATACCTTTTAATTATTAACTTAATTTTGGTCTACTTATTTTTAAGGCCCATGTCTTAAAAGAATACATTTTTTTGCGCGAGTCCCTCTTTTTAGTTTTTTAAATTTCTTTCCCTCATATTTGTGATCTTTAAATTATGCCTCATATTTTCTTTTTAATTTTTGCCCTTCACATTGTAACTTTGAGTTTTAATAATAATGAGGTGAGTTAACCCCGCTCAAGCATAAATAAAAAAAAATATTTGATCAACGCGTGTATCCGGGACCCGGCATACTTTTGTTAAGGAATTACATTTTATGTCTCAGATACTTATGCCTTATGGGCAGATTAGCATAAAAAAGATGTCGGGTCCGACATAACTTTGATAATTCCTTCACAAAGTTGGTATACTTTTAATAGGCAAACTTTATGCCTATCTAACTTTGTATAAAGCATAAAAGAATTATCCAAAGTTATGCATTTGTATGCCGAATCGCAGATAACTTTGGTAGTATCCTTCACAAAGTTATGCTGGGGGGCATACTTTTAATGGGCAACTTTTATATAATGAATGAATTATCAAATTATGTTGACCTAGATACTTATGCCAAGTTCCCATAAGGTTAAGTATGCTCGTCCCGATAACTTTGGTAATTCCTTCACGTTGTATGCAGAAAAATTTAAACTTGCCTTGCGAATTTTTTTTAAAATTTTGTCTTCAACCTCGGAAACTCAAATTTTAAAGACCACCCCAAACGAAGGGCAATTCTGCGAATTGCCCAAAAGAATATGTTCAAGTCCAACAATCCAAGCGCAACTCTAATAAGTCGTAAGCATAAGGGTAAAAAGTAAAAACCCTACTATCTCTTTTCATTTTACATTGTCATCAGCATGTCTTTCCCTCAATATGAAAGTTCGCAAGGAAAAAGAGCTTCATAAGAAATTTGAAGAATGTAAAGAGAGAGAGAATATTTGAATTGTCACGGCTAGTCATAAATTGAAAAATCGAACCAAAACCGAACCAAACCGACAATAACCAAACCGGTGGTTATTATTTTACTTGGTTTGGTTATGATTTTAGACATTTAAAAACCGACTAAATTGGTTTGGTTATGGTTTTAACCAATAACCGACCTAAACCGAACCATGAACACCCCTAACAAGAATGTTCTTCTCTCCTTTCCATTTCCCTCTCTTTTCTCATATTTTTCTTTATCAATTAAGTTGTACTCCCTCCGTTCACTTTTACTTGTCTACTTTTAACTTTTCACGCTGTTTAAGAAATAATAAATAAAGTGTATATTTTACCATGATGCCCATATTAATTGGTATATAATGGTATTGGTTTTGAAAGATGATTTGGAATGAGTAGTTAATGTTAAGGGTAAAATAGAAAAAAATAATTTGTCTTATCTTGATATGTGAAAAATGATAAGTAAAAATGAAAATCTATTTTAGGAATAGTGGACAAGTAAAAGTGAACAGAGGGAGTATTTGTTCCGGCCAGTAATGCTTGTATTAGGATAGACTTTTTACATCACACACCTCTTGCCCTCTTAGGGTGCGGTCCTTCTTCGGATCTTGCTAACGTGAGATGTTTTGTGCATCGGATTGTCCTTTAGATTTGTCATTTTAGTAATTAAAGACAAATTTAATTATGCTTTTTCTATTTTGCCCTTATTAGTAATTGTTCTTGAGGACTACAAATAACTCAATTATGAAGAGGTAACACATAAATAGAGTAAATATTAAATAATATATCTTTAAGACATAAATAAGGTTAAAATTGTCAAAACTCCCTCCTAATTGATGTTTTCTTAAAGGCTGTGCGGAATCAGGATTTTCACTAAAGGGGTTCGGAATATGAAGAAGTAAATACACAAAGAAACCAAAGAAATTCAATATCTACTATATATACATACGTAAAAGACAAATTTAACTTTGAATATATAATGTAATTTTTTGTCGATCAAAGATGGAACCCGTTGCTTTCACCTAGCTCCGCCCCTGCGTGAGAGGCCTATAAAAGAAAAACACGACATATAATTTGAGACGGAGGAGGTGTATTTGACATGACGATAGTTATTTTATCAAAAGATAATTTGGAATAGAAAGTAGCACAGGCATCAGCGCACAGGAGTACTTGTGTACAAGACTACAAGGCAAAATTATTGTAATAGGTCGATATCTGAACAAAACAGGGCCTGTTTCCTGAATACAAAACAATGCTAAACACTGTAATATTTAGAGACAAGACCACATGCTAAACTTGACGCGTTTTCTCTTTTAGCTATATTCATTTTACAAAAATCTAAAGTCCAGGTTTTACTTGCATTTTGCACTGTCTTTCGTTTTTCCACCTTATGTTCAGATCTGGTCTATTGAGCATTAATTGAGATCTGACTCACCACTACTCTTTTTTCTAATTATTTTGGCGATGGCATGGCATTTCTTTAATCTACTCTACCTTTTTATCCATATGGCAATGTTCATGGCATTTCTTTAATTTATTCTCCTCTGATACTTTAAAATACGTACAAAGCTGTTACCCAAAAAGGTCTACATTAAAAGGTTACATTAACTTGCTTCCTTTAGACTTTGAATAGCATGCTACACAGTAAAGAATATATATGGTCAAGACAGCAGTCATTCCATGTAGAATAGTAGTCTTTTCATGGGAAAAGTCATGCAAACTGTTTAATGTATCAATTCAATTTGTCAACACGTAGTTTTCATAGACTACAGAAACAAACCACAGTGTTACACTTGGGAGAAATTACTTTGTCAAAGAGGAGTCAATTCTGCTCCCTTATCTATAACCATACCCCACCCAAGTAGGTGTTTGGACATGAATTTGAAATTATAATTTGAAAACATTTGGGTAGAGGTTAATTTGAATTTGAGAGTTTGTTTGGACATAGGTTTTCTTAAGTTATATTTTTTTTTTCCGTAAATATGAGAACCCCATAATTTGTGAAAATTATTAAAACTTGCTCAACTCTTATACAATCTTACTAAAGCAAATCATAGTTCATAAACAAGGTATCGGAAAATATTCTAAGGCCACATTAATAAATCGCATATCTCCATGTTTTTATTATAAATAAATACTTACGATTACATTCTATTACAAATTAACTTTCAAATACACATAATTTTACAAAGATTCGCTAGTCTAATAAATCAACAATAGTAGTAACTAAATATTCTTTAATATAATCATCGCACATGGTACACACAATCTTCCACGTTCAAAGATAGATCTGTTTTCTCAAAATTTAAAATTATGTATCTCTTTTGTAAATATAAACTTATGAGCCAAGTTTTAAAATTAAAAAAAAAAATGAAAATCACAAACTTGAAATTGAAATTCTACCTTTCAGGTGAATTTGTGAATTGAAATCATAATTCAAATTGAAGTTAAAATTTTGTTCAATTGTCATAAGCAACCACAAATTTCAAATCAAAAATTCAAATTTGAAGTTCAAATTATATGACCAATCGGGCCCTAAGAAAGCTTTTGTCTAGTGGCAACCAGGGTTTTAAAATGTTCTAGGTCATGAGCCTAACTTCCCATTTTAGCTTCTTCATTTTTTATTTTTTTTTTCAAATTCACTGGTCTTCAATCCTATCTCTAGGGGTGGATCTACAATATAATTTATGGGTTCCGCAGAATCCAATAGCTTTGAACTCAATTATAATTAATCTATCCGGAACCTAATAAGTTGTTATGTCCTAGAATCCAGAACGCATAAACTTAAAATCCAAATTCGCCTCTACCCATGTGCGCCCTGATTCCCTTCTCCAGCCCCAATGGCAGAAGACGCGTTTCTGATCATTCAGTAAAGCCATGCTTTAATTAGAAATGTGTGAATGAAGCAGATCTTATTGACTATTGACCAAATGTGTGAACTCAAATTAGTACATACGGCTACTACATCTTCGTACATTTGAAAACAACATAACAACATGATAACAGGTCAGCGACTCTTGTCTCTTTGCTTACAAATGACCAACAGCATTAATAGAAAATTGTTACACGTACTGCAAAATAAGTAGGCTGGAATAATCACTTTCCACAAACAGTAGTGCAGTTATCTTCATACAGAAAAACAAGAGACCTTGGACATTGAGTAAAAAAAAATGATAAATAGGAACCTATACTTCTAACTGAATGACTCCACACGTAGAACATTCCACCAGCAACATTATCTAAAATTACCCGATGAGCACGTTTTGTATAGTTGAAATGTCGTCAATGGTGGCCATTTGTGGCTAAGAATTATCTATACTATTTTTGTCATGGCTTCTTTACTTTCTGCAATTCTTGTCTAACTTTTTTGTCATGTTTTCTCTTGAGCTAAAGGTCTTTCGAAAACAACCTCCCTACCTCACAAGATAGGGGTAAGGTCCGCATACACTCTTACCCCCCCCCCCACCCCAAGACCCCACTTGTGGAATTACACTGAGTATGTTGTTGTAGACTAAATGTACACTTGAGTAAATTTACAAGCTATGAAATCTAGCCATGTATGAACCGTAGAGGAGTCGAGTAGTGTAATTCAATAGTTGTGGAGCCATCGCTCTCGTTCATAGCTTTATGGTGAAGCACTCTAAAGAAAAGGTTTGGCTTGAATTACGGAGCTGCACAGGGTTGGTACGTTAGCCAAAAATGCATAGTTATCCCATGATTCAATAATGTTCCCCAAAAGTGGTCCCATTACATTCTAAATCGTGTCGCAAAAGCACAATAAACTCAGCCAACTCATAATTTGTTTCTTTGGCCAAATCACATTTTTGTTTCTTACACGTAGAAACAAGGATAGTTCAAAAATCAACCTACAAAGATGAACCAAAAAGATCTGAATCGTATTCTGTGAAGCAACATTTACCACCACCTCTTTCAAAAGAAAGGTGTTTCTCATGATTCTGATTCTTTGGGAGTAGTAGCCAGTCGAAGTCGACGTTGATGTACATCCCAGTTGTATACGCGAGCAGTTGTGACCTGAGCCGTAGCAGCTAAAAGAATCAGCACAATCTAACTAATAGCAATAAGTAGCACACCAATGTTTCTTTAGTAGAAATAATTAACAGCAATTAGCTAAGAAATTTTCTCCAGGTTCCATCATTAGGTACATTCAACAAATATATTGTAACAAATTAGTGGCGTATTCCCTAGCAAAGGCAACATCAGTAAGAAGTAACTAAAAAGAACTTGTACTCCCTCAGTTTCATTTATGTCTTAGTTTCACTAGATACGAAGTTTAAGAAGTAAAGAAGACTTTTGAATCTTGTGATCTTAAACTAAATTTGTATATTGTACCAAAATACCCATTGAATCTTCTAGTCCTAAACATGCCATGTAGGATGTTGGAATTGAAAAATTACTAAATATAGAAAGTGACGTTCTTTTTTAAATAGACTAAAAAGGAAAGTAAGACAGAAAAATTGAAACAGAGGAATTAAGATTTTACGGACAACAGATTACGAGCCAGCAGGCTTCAGTACAAGCTAAGTTCTTAGTCCTATATGAGAGTTAAGCAGAACCAACCTGAGTAATTGTCACTTGATCCCTCAGAAATTGTAAATCAGCCACAAGAACCTCTAAACTTGCTTTTGCATTTTCCAAGTTTGTTTGAAGAAGGGCAGTAGCCTGTACATTGAACAAAATGTGAAGACCATACTTCAAATATCCAAGAATGCATGCTTCAGAAATCTTCCAATAGTACATACCTCTTCACATGAATACTGCAGCATGACATTTGCCCCTAGCCATAAGCACACAGATTCAGCATCTTCAATCTTAGCCCGGGAATAAATACCTTCTGACACTTCAAAATCAGCAATTAATGCCTGCAAAAAACGAGTCAAACCAGGAACAAGTTTACATGGCAGGTTAATATCAAAAGATACAACACATTAAAGGAAACAAAAACTGGGGCTGACCAGTGGCTGGAAGTTATCAGCGAAGTAAACCAGGGAGAAATGATTGAAACCTTGTCTGACTTCTGTTTAGGCCATTAACCATTTAAAAGTCACCAATTCAACTCTTAAAGTAACGAAGCGTAAGCAATTGGGCGTCCAATTTTTACCCATCAATTTTAACTTTAACCAACAATAGAACTGCTTTGAGTAAAGTAATCTATGGAATAAAATACATCTTCAGAAAGGTTATGGGGTGACGAAAAGATATTAATCAAGGTTACATGTGAGAGAAAAAGATTCATCCTCCAATTCTCCATTCCCATTCTCTTTTTACCTCTTCCCCTTTTGTTGTCATCAACTTAGATAGCCAAGCACAACTTTAAGGGAAGAAACAATTAGTAGTGATCTGGCGTAAATCACAACTTTAGTATTAAAATTAAAGGGGATTGGAGAACATTTTGCGTGTAGGCATGAAACAGAAACTTGGTCTTGAATTCTACAATGACAAGTGTAGAAGCAGAATGGGGAGTTGTAGGGGAATCAAAAGAAAACTTAGCAGGTTAAATTCTAGAAAGGACCCGCATGGATGGGACCTTCAACACTTCCTACTGTTTCAAAAAATAGCTCCATCCAGCAGTCTGATTGGTATTTCGATGCAAACATGTCAACTGCAACGAACTGGTGAGTGGATCAAAGAGTGGGAGAGAAATGGCGGAAGAATGGACCAAAAACATTCTTCAGAGACGTAAGTTTCTTTCTGTTTTTTTTTTTCTCTCTCTTTTTGATACGGCGGTTTCCAGTATCCGCACATCGACTATCTACCGGGTACTTGAGAAAAATAACTCTTCAAACAGAAAGGCAAGGCAAATGGTAGAACAGAGGAAATGCAGTAATTGAAGGAGCAATAGAATGATGGCACTGTGGTAGTTGGAGTGAACAAACAAGAGAAGGAGAGTTGAAACAAAAGTGCAGAGGAGTTGGTACAGTGTTAGTGCAGTGACTTTCCAAGAAAACAGTAGTGAGAGGCTTTTCATTCTTTCACCTTTTCCTTCTACTATTGATTTCCTGGTGATTTCTTGCCGCATCACTGGGAATGTAAAGCCACTATAGATTGGAAATTGAATTTTGGACCTTTATAACAAGTCTCTAGGTATCTCTAGCTGTCTGCTACGCATGTCCAGCAAGACATTTCAAATCGAGAAAGTCTTCATGCGAAGGAATTCATGCACTGAAGCAGAACATTCATGCTATTGCAATTTGCTAATGAAAAAATAATCTCACAAAAAAATTTAGCACATTGATGAAGAAGAATTTATGCTATTGCAATTGCTAACTGAAAAATAAAGGGGACTGGTATTGGCCCTCAATTATTGCATGCTTAATTTTTGTATTGACTTACACTGTACTTTTAAAGCAATTATCAAACTTTCTACGATTCTTATTATACATTCACACTTCTTTTTGCAATTTATGATATATTGATTAATTTATTAAATATTAAAGCTAAAACTTCACACCTCACTATGGTTCGATACTTACGCCCCACCAAGTACAAGTAAAACGCCTCTTCTTGTACCCTCGCCTTTTAACAATCCGAACAGTAGGTAGCTCCTTCAAAATCCTGGACCTTTCAGCCGTGTTCAAATATTATTATCTTATTTCTAATCCATGGGGGGCAAGGAGGCCCAAGTTAAGCTAATGAAGGATAAAGGATTATAGGGGTCCAAACAATTGTTAGCTAACAGCAGTTAGCGCGGTACTTGGCCAATACTGGAGAACTGTTTCCAGCGTTAAATCTCAGTTTAAGAGGGTATTCAACTTTCTGAACTTCTTCACCACTATATATATAAATACGATTTTTGAAATGAAAATTTCATGCTTTCTCACATTCAAATTACAAGTCTAAAAAAATAAAACAGAAAGGTGTACTAAGTACTAACTCAAGAATTAGCTAATATGCAAATGTCTAAGAGTGCATCAAGAAAGTTTTCATCCATAGGAAAAAAAATATAGAACTGGGACAAACCTCACTGCTGTCCTTCTTAGCTTGCAAAGTAGCAACTATATCCAAGCATTTCTCTATGTCAGGAATCTTTGCCTGTGTAGAGTGAATGAGGAGAAGTCAATTGTCCACTTGTGAGCAAGACAATAATATAAAAGCATCAAGCCAACCAAAAGAAATTCTCAGAATGACTTGGACTGATGGTAGAAGAGATGTCAAACATATAAAATTCAACGTATTTGAGCAATACAGCATCCTAACAGCAACTTATAAATGGCGGAAACGAAATCTGGCAAAAATGTATGAGGCAGTCTATAATATATTTAGCAGGCTTGATAAAGAAGACACTGCCAGAGTTTACATTATCTTATGCATAAGACGTATTGGTTCCTTTACACCATTATAGTTGGAAACTGTTCCAATATGCATGTTTACATTCGGACAAAAAGAAAGAGACAGCACTTTCAGAGGGAATGCAACTTCCAGCTTTCAAATCTGGTTTTTGTTTGGAAGATTAATAATGCTTCTTAAGTGGGCAAAATGATTTTTAAATTTTTGGATTGAATTTCTTCTGTATACACTATGCTAACGAGTCCATATTTCAATAGTAGCTTTGTATTGGACAGGTATTCCCCCTTCTGTGGCAATCTTATGCTATGAATTCAATCTCTACATGTCAACAAACAAATTCCCTTCTGTTATTGAATTCTACAAATGAATCATGAGTTGCATAAAAGAGTCCATACTGACAGCTTTCAAATGTGGAGAAACCTAACCCTATATGTAATAAAAGAAATTGTAAAAAGTCATTAGTCTTCTGTAGGGTAAGGATTCATATAGTCGACCCCAAATAGCTCGGGAATGAGGTACTGTTGCTGTAAAAAGTTATTAGTCTGAAGAGTGGCGAAACTGTTACAACTAAGTCTGGGCATGTGCTTAAGATTTGTATTCGATATATAGCTTCTGCATGGAAAAATATATTCCAAAAGCACATTCTTTGTGTAACTTCTTATTTTGATCTTTCTTTCAATGCCATGAAAGAACTATCTCAGCTTTTAGTCTTTAAGTTAATCTCCAGAATCGGCAGCACTCGATGCAAAGATTAAAGTACAATTCTCTAACTTCTGTCCACCTTCCGGAAGAATCAATTGAAGGCCAGAGTGACACATGAACGTTTCTCCATTTGAATTGCATTATGGCCCTCTCTATTCAAGTATGGGTCAAACCTGAGAACTAATATTAAGAGTTACTTAAATTGAAATGAATGCTATGAAATTAGACAAAAAAAGTTTACCTGAAGATCCCTCTGTTGGGCCAGAAGTTTCATTTCAACCACTCGGTACTGTTGAAGTCTGCAAACGAATTACATATATTCAGAAAACCGAAGGAGACTATAAGTAAAGTAACCACTGACTAAAATTTCTGAAGCAGGAAAAATTAGTCTGTTCTCGCATAAAATGGATTCTGATCTCGTACTTATGATTTATTAGTAACAGAAATACTTCACAGCCTGCATGAGATAGGTATTCATAAAAGTTCTGTTACATGACTTCTACACTTCGACTGTATTATATGCCAAAAATCATAGGGATTGAAACAAAAAAACAGTTTCATTTCCATTTTTTGGGTAAAAAGATGAAATATTCTTTGACTTGTGTTTTGAAAGACAAGTGCAACACAACATGATGCCAAATATGTACTTTTTAATCAACCGAATTCAGAGGTCTTTAGTCAAACTTCTGTCATCTGCTTTTAGTGAACCTTTAGGCAATTAAGGGCATGCACTCCGTGCTACTTTTGTTTTTTTCGACGCTTTATAGATGATACAAGAAACTGTAAGCAAATTCCGAAGCCAAGAAGAAATCAAGTTAAGACTACCAACATTTTGGAAGGGCTTCAAGAGTCTCAGTAGAACGATAAAAGGACATAAAGATTATGGGACTTTAATAATGAGAACATCATAGATGTTGAAGAACCACAACTTCAAGTAATTGGAAACAGAAATACACACACTTCCGTGATTGTAGTTATAATAGTTTTATTTAGTCACAACTGGATTTAAGAATCTGATTGCACAAGATTCTGTTTACACTTTATAAGGTTGTGATGGCCTATTGCCCCTCTCTTGCTCTCTCATCTTTTTCTTCTCTACCTCTTGTCCTCTTTATTCCATTGCACGTAAATGAGACCTCACCATTTCTTATTAGTGAGTTAGTATTTCCAATGCCTTTTCAGTTTTTTTAATCATTATCCTTATTACACAACCACATAGTCAGCTATTCAACACGATTTCACCTGCTCATTCAAGTTTACAAGAACAACAACATACCCAGTGCAATGCTCATTCAAGTTTGATCTCCAAAAATTCACATTGCCCTTGACTTCTCAGCAGGCCTAAGTACAAGGACTTCTTCATAATTTAGTAAAATACTAACAAGGATCAAGGAGCAGAAAGACCTTATAGGTAAAGGTCCTACAAACCATTTGCTATAAATTTAAAAGGAGTTAATATAACATGTAATCTCCCCTTTTATTAAAGGTTCGATCTTTCCCTTTTATTTCATATCCAGATTAAGAAGATAAAATTAAATATCAGAAAGGTTCAACATTTATAGGAAAATAGAACTCCCCAACAAGGATGGATCTAGAGTGTCATGGATTCACATAAACCGAATAGCTTATGACCAGTCCCTATATATGTATTAAAATTCCTCTAAATATCTATAAATATTTGGCTGTGAACCCATTATTTTTTTATATTAACTTGAGTTTATTGTAGGAGCCCATAAACTTCAAATCAGGATCCGCCTTTGCTCTCCAGCACTTACAATATCCCTGAAGACTGAAACTTTACATGGCAATGAACAACCGATTTCTAATAAAACTAAAGACTTGCTCGGTATATGACGGAAAATGTGTTTCAACAATTTATCACCTTGAATTGAATAGAACATTTTCTACCAAAAGGTGGAAAAATATCCCCTTTTTTTCGTCTTCTATATCTCACTTCAATTTAATACCAGAAAATATCACTAAAGCACTATCATTATACTCTATAAAACTCCTTGTACGAGTATTAAATATCAGCTAAGTATTTTATCCACAAATACCAAAAACAGACCTTTTCCTGTCATTAAAGGTTGAATCTTTGCCTTTTATCTCATATACAGATAAAAAGGAAAAAAGTTAAGTATCTAAAAGGTTCAACATTCATAAAATAACAGTACTCCCCAGCATTTACAATATCCTTGAAGACTGAAACTTTACATGCAATAAACAACCAATTTATAATTAATTAAAAGCTTGCTTGGTATATAACTGAAAAATGTGTTTCAATATCTGCTGACCTTGAATTGGGTAAAACATTTCCTAACAAAGGTGGAAAAGTATCCCAATCTATTGTTATATATTTCACTTCAATCTATTCCCTCCGTTTCAATTTGTTTGTATTACTTTACTTTGTAGTCTGTTTAAACAAGAATGCTCCTTTCCTTTTTTGACAACTCTTTACTTACAACTTTCCACATGACATGTTTAAGATCACAACAAGATTAAAGAACATTTCGGTACATTCTTACATGACTTTAATTTAAGACCACAAGATTCAAAAGGCTTTCTTTGCTTTCTCAAACTCCGTGCCGAGTCACAACCACAAACAAATTGAAACATAGGGAATACTCCCTCTATCCCAATTTATGTGTGATGCAAGTGCAGGAGTTAGGGTCTATGTGTTGATTGGATAGTTAAAGTTGTTAGAATTCTGTTAGGGATATTTGACTCTATTCATTCTATAAAGCCAATCTTAAACTAATTAGATTCATTCATTTAGATAATAAGAAGTCTCTTATCTCTCTTTCTCAATATTTCTCTCTGGCTTCTCTTTTGAAACCACAAGCATTACAAAAATCTTCACAACTTCTAGATCTGTTCGTTAATTGCTCCGTGCCATCAATCAAACTATCCTCGGCATTGCGATTAGGACCAGAAGAAAGAACCAAGATAAACCAGTAGAAAAAAAAAACATGGAAGAAAAGCTTTCACAGATTCAAGAGCAGTTACAGAAATTGATGGAGTGCATGACCAGTATGATTGAAAGAAAAACACTTGTTGGAAATCAAGGAAGCCATTGGAGTTATGACTCAAGAAGGAAAAGATAAAGAACAAGTAAGAGCTGAATCATCAACCAGCAGAGTCTGCCCAATGGACAGTCATTTTAAAGGTCAAAACAAAGAATCTCAGAATAGTTCTGCGCATAATGGAAATGATTCTTCAGTAAGGGAGCCTGAAATTCTTGAAGACATGCTTCTTGCCACACTTTTTACAGAAGATGAAGGTGATGTATCTTCTAAATGTGGAAGAAATATAGCCGCTCCTTACGTGTATCAAATAGAGAAATTGGATGTCCAGGAATAGCATACTATCTCATTATGTACCTTTGGCTTCTTGGTACTCTATTCAGGTTGGTTATTTTAATGTGAATTCTTGTAATGCTTTCACGATGGAATATGAGAATATTATTTTGGTTAATGGAAAGGAGAAGCATAATAGAGTTGGTGCAAAGCAATGGGGATTGGATAAGTCCAGCAGCAGTTCTTTCACCTCAAATCTGGTCGAATAAATTTTTGGGGTGAAAATTGTTTAATAGCAGAACTTGTGATGTGTATTCAAGAGCTGCTTGGAAGGAATTTATACATTCCTTCACTTGGAAAGAGGGGTTAAATCTATAAAATAAAAAAGTTCATACTTAAAAGATATTCCGTTGATGCTAAGTCCCTATCGTGATCTACCATGAAGCTTGGGAGGAGATTAGAAAAAGGGTAACAAGGCCGTTTGTATGTTGATCAAATGGACTAAATGTTGAACACACTACTTGGGATTAAAGCTGAAACATATGTTTCCATCATTTAATCTGATGCTAAGTATCGTCATCTGCCTAAAGCTTTTTGGAAATTTAATCTGATGCTAAGTATCGTCATCTACCTGAAGCTGTTTTGAAAAAAAGATTGGTGAACAGAGGCAACAAAACTATATGTCATGTGTTACATCAAGATTAGGCTACAGATTGGTTAACATAGGTTTCCATCCTGAGGTCATCTTGTACGAAGGATTGAGCAAGTGCAGGAGTTAGGGTCTATGTGTTGATCCGATAGTTAAAGTTGTTAGAATTCTTTAGATATTTGACTTCATTCTATAAAGCCATCTACTTTTTCCTTCTGAAACAATTCTCTTATCTCTCTTTTTGCTCAATATTTCTCTCTCTAGTAAATCTCTCGAAGAAAGCATTACGTCTTCAAGTTTCACAACGTAATCTGGAAAACATCAATGTGCTAATTTGACAACAATTTAACTTTAAACTTTAACTTTTACGCCGTAATTTATAACCACACAAATATCTTTAGTTTTTTAAACCACAAGATTCAAAAGTTCTTTTTTTTTAAACCCATTTGTTTATCACATAAATTAGGTAAAATTTAGACATTGTTTTCAACCTTTACTACTGAAAAAACAACACTAGACACTATCATTATACAACTCCTTTTTCGAGTATTAATACTCCCTCCGTCCCATAATAAATTAAAAAAAAAATTATACCATAATAAGTTTTGACATAAATTATATTTTTTTCCAAATTAAGATCATTTTTGTATTCAAGATTTATTTTATTATTGTTGAATTATAAATTCAAAAAGAAACATAGTAAAAAGAAAACATTTATTTTTATTATATAAGGGTAATTTAGTAAACTTTATATTGCATCATTTAATTAGTTATTAATTGATATTTTTTATCAGTAGTACCTTTCTTGGAGAAAAGAAAGACCAGAGTTGACATCAAGACCAGATTGGTTAAGATATGACTGAACATCTTGTACGAATGAAGCTGCTGGTATTCCTCTTCTCTCTGTTACTTCACTTGAACACTCTGCCGCCATCTCCGTTCAAGCTATTTTTTCTCTGAAACAATTTCTCACTTCTTTTTGCTTCACTAGTAAAGAAGAAAGAAGCGGAATTGGAAAAAGGGCTAATTGACAGGACGCCGTCGTATGTGTTTTTTGAACAAATTGGTTCTTATTGACCTCATTTGTTTTTATCGATATTATATAACAATATTGATTTCATTTTAAATTATTTACCCATTTATATATATGATAGCATAACTATAATATATATTTTATATTATTAATAAATATACTCCATGTATTTTATATTAAATATCATGTATTTGTGTGAGTAAAAATTATTTAGTGGTAATGTATTTGAAGTTTATTAATATTTTTAAAAGATTGTCAAAAGGAAACTTTTTTCTCTTTGAGATAAAATAATACCAAATACTTTAAATTTTAATTCGTTTTTAAAGAAAATACTTATTATTTTTTATCAAATTTTGATTTGGATAATTCTAATTCTAATTATTAAATTAATTTTACATATTTAATATTAAAATTTGATATATTTAACCGAAGAAATAACATTTTTTTTATTTTTGGTAAATATTCCCTTAGCTCATTTTACTTTTCATGTTGTCTTTTGCATGATTTTTTACAAAATCAATATAAATATATATATATATATATATATATATATATATATATATATATATATATATATTTATATGTAATAACAAATTACAACAGTATTTAATATCTATATTAGATGTATTTAAAAAAAAATGATGATTTGGCTAATTAATTTGAAAAAAATAATACAAATATATAGAAAAACTTACAAAAATACACCATCATTATTGACACAACAAAATTACACGATATGTTTTGATTTTTTATCATGAACATTTTTTTTTTTTTTACATTATTACAAATACGCGCGCACACACATATATATTTAATATATATCAAAATACTTTTTAAAAATTTCTCTCTCCCTTCTCTTTAGATAAATATATAATATAACCATATATACTTTCAATTGTAATTCGATTAATTTAAAGGTGTAAAATACTTATTATTTTTTATCAATTTTGATTTGGATAATTCTAATTCAAATTGTTAAATTAATTTTACATGTTTAAAACGAAACAAAGTAAAAATTTGATAAATACGATTAATATAACAATAAGTTTGTGCTCAAATCCAAAAATTATATTATGTCATGAAACAAAGGAGATGGGAAAATATTAATATGAAAGACTTTTTTAAAAGGAAACTATTTTCCTCTCTTTCGGACTTTGACCGCATACTTTCAGTTGAATCGATTAATAAAGGTGTAAAATACTTATTATTATTTTTCATTTTGACTTGGATGATTTGATTCAAATGATTAAATTAATTTTACCCAAAATGGAAAAATCGAAATATTCTCCATTTAGCTTATTTTACTTGTCATGTTGTATTTTGCAATTTTTTAAGGAGGGTCAATTAGAATTATAATTTGACTAATTTACGTTATTCATTATTTGATCTCCATTTGATATTATTTTTTCTTTTTTACGACATTCTTCCACATTTATTAAAAATGGTAAGAATTTATGAAAATATAAATAGAGAGAATGGTAATGTATATTAAGTGATTAATATTGTTACCATTAAAAGGAAAGAAAATTATGGGATTAGGGGGATGCTAATTTTTAGGTGTATTTGTGAAATGGTAATTGAAACTTACCGTGTAGCTATAATAGTTAAATTAGAAAAGTATTTAGTTTTTTTATTATTAGTAATTAAAATAAATGGTTTTTTTTTACATTATTGCCACTAATTATGTATTAGAAGTAGCTATTAGGTGTAAAAATTCCTTGTTTTTATTGATATTATATAATATAATATAAAGACAATTAATGTGTATTTAGGTTAAAACGTTTGAATCTGAATACATATTTTTATATGTGTTAAGATCTGAATATTACTAGTAATTAAGATTGTTTATTTTCTTAATATTTTAATATACAAAACTTGTTTTTATTTAAGTATATAAATATAAAACTTAGAATTAAAATACATTACTAATTGATCTAATACTATATCAATAAAGTATTTTTAAGTAATGGCTTGAGTTAGTTGTTGTAGGTGTCGACTTATGGTGATGTTAGCTTATGGTGGTAATTGTCGTAATAGCTAGTGATAATAGTAGCTAAAAGAAGAGGTACTTTCTCTCTACTTTCCTCGCAGAAATACAAAAGTAAAAGGAAAACTGAGTATTTACGAGACCGCACACATAATATTTCACCAATTATTGACTTGTATATTTATATTGTGGAAAATACTTGCTACAACTTCTTTTAGTCAGTTTAACTTGGTTGATATGAGGAATGAATTGATTCATATAATCGGTTCTTACATGGAGAAAGAAAGAGAATTGTGACAAATTAATAGTTATCGTAAGACTAATCAATTTACAATGAGCATATACAAAATACATTGGAACGCGTTTACTTAGGCACGCATTATATCGATTGTGAACTGGGGTGGTATTAAACAAAGTTACATAGATAGTAAGGATTATATAGTCGACTTTAAGTTACTTGGAAGTGAGACGTGATTACTAATTGTATCTTATTTTAAGTCGTTTATAGATGAAATGATTCTAAATGATTATTCTTCAAAGTTATGTTTTAACATTCATTTGGTACCACTAAGGTCTTTAATCTAGTGAGATCAGTGACAGTCTACACATACTAGGTGTCATCTAATATTTTCCAGGACAAGCCATGAGTAGCATAAGTTGTAACATTTCAGCGGTAAGTTCAAATAATTCCAGCAATGCTGTTTCTGCGGGGAGTAACTATACCTTGCTAGAGTTATAGTATCAAGTAAATTAACACCTACAATGAACAAGTAATTAAATTAACTATTCATAACAAATAATTTGATAGTACAATAATTTGAAATTAACTAGTAGATGAAGCGCCAGAAAGCAAGTCAGCTAAAGCACTCATGGCTCTAATTTGCATCTCCAAAGCCGCTATATAATCAGTGGCTTCTTCAAGAACTACAGGCAACGGCTGTTTTTGGCAACCGGGAACAATTCGGCTTAAAACCCGAGCCTTTTTCTGAAAAGCCGGTAAACTCTTCGTCCTCAGCTTCAACATTATACCAGCTCTCGGCTTCTTAGTAAGCCGGCTAGGTTTGGACCGAGCCACACTCTGCCTCTTGGATTGCTTTTTCATGAACTTGAGCTTGAGCCGGTTAGTCAGTATAGCGCGGCTCCACCTGGACCGTCCTTTAGCAGTTACGGCTAGGACTCTGTCCGCGACTTCGTGGACAGCTCGGCCCCCTTTGGGAGTTGGTGCGCTAGTTTGCACGTGGCGTAGCGCTTTGAATAGCTTGGATGAATAAACTTCTTGTTGAGCTTGGGATTTCCACTCATTGGTAGAATCGCGACTGTTATTATTATTGTTGTTGTTGTTGCTGCTACAGTTGTTGTGGTTGATAATAGTGTTTTGATTTTGATCTTTTGAGCTTAAACTTCTTTTCTTCTTTTTCCTCCCTGCTATAATTGATCTGTCAGAGGATGTCACTGGATTCTTCATCAGCATTGAAGCCATACCCTGTCACTACTAAAAAATAAAATTAGCTAGGGATAAATTTTGTAGTTAACAGCAAAAGTCATCGCTTGTCCTAGTTAGCGATGGTTTAGAGATAAATTATTAAAAGATTGTAAGATACGAGCTATTGCCTATTTAGCGACAGATTAATGATAAAATTCTTGGCTATTTCCAATTTTTCCTTAATAGTGTGTAACACTGTGTAGATTGAGTCACATGAACAGACTGGTAATAGAAGGTACTCAACCAAGCAGATTTCAAGAACAGATTTTTACAATGAAATGAGAATGGAACAATAAATTGAACTAGATTAGGTGATTAGCTAGTTAATAACATACATAAATTAGGATTGATTTAGAAAATGCTATGATTAAACAAATGATCAGTTGTAAAAATGCATTCGTACCTGATAACAGAGGAGTAATTATGTGACACTTTTTTTCACAACTTTTGTGATTGATTGATCAATTGGAAAACAAAAAAGAGAGGAAACTTATGGTTCTTAATTTGGCAATGGCCTCCTTCTATCTTCTGTATTATTTGTTTGTGTATATATAACTGTTGGGTTTTTGGATTTCTTATGCTTTTTGTGGGTGGTGGACAATTGTGCTCCATAATTTCTGTAAAAGCAAGCTGTCCCTCCATGATCTAGGACGTATCTTCTTACATCTAATCATGAATGCCTATTTTTTTTTTTTTTAAAAAAAAAAGAATCAAGTTAAATATATATATTTATAACTGATAATGCATATATACATTATATATATATATATATTATTAGCATAATTTAATCGTAATTAATAAATTAAGTACTCCTATTTCAATGTGTTTGTCTTATGTTCCATTTTAGTCTACTTAAAAAAAAAAAATTTTTCTAATTTGGCAACTCTTTCAACACACATGACATGTTTAACAACACAAGATTAAAGAGCATATTGGTACATTATATATATTTAGTTAAAGACTACAAAATTCATGAATCAAACTCAGACAGATAAATTAAACGGAGGAGTATCAAATTTGATTGAACTCATAACTTACCTTCTACATCCCCTCGCTTGTCAACTTTAGCACATTGCCAAATAATTATGGGCTTGCATAAAAGTCCAGAAACCAATTAATTAAGTCAAAGTAAATGATGAATTGAAGGAACAAAAAGAGTGGTGACAAAAATAATATGTTGAATGGCGGCATGATTAGTACCATGGTGTAAAATAAAATAAATACATAAAACATTTGCTGTAATCATGAACATAATCCACAATCTCAACCAAATCATTGGTACCCATGTGCATTTCCGTAATTTTGTCAACTTCACAAAATGGAAAGAGGAAAAAAAAAAAAAAAAACATTGCCAGGAAGTATGTATGTATGTGCCAGAAAAGTTACCCCTCCCATGAGACACTATTAAAGGACTTGTAATAGTGCATGAATCTGCCATAAGCTTACGGCTGTCTATTTTCTTGAGCTCCCCATATCAATATAATTTTCTTTGGATCTAGTGTGATTCGTTTATCATATTGCCTCTTAGGCTGATTTATGGGTCGTTTATGTAATAGAGTATATAAAAAGAATTTGAAATATATACTTATAATAAAATCACATTTAGATTATGAATCTATATCTTGAATTCGTCTCTTAATGTATGTCGTTGTTAAGGCGAATTTACAATGTAAGTTATGAATTCGACTGAACTTTGTAGCTTGATGTAAATCTTCTCAGACTTTCTTAGTCCCAATAGACATGATGCATTTTGACTTGACAGAGAATTTAAGAAATAAAGAAAAAAATTGAAATTTATAGCCTAAACCCAACCATTGTTATTTGTGTGATAATAAATAATTTCATTAAGGATAAGATGGAAAGTTTAAAGTTCAATTGTTTCTAAATATATAAATGTAACACTCTTTTTTGGGACAGTCTAAAAAGATAAGTGTATCGCATAAATTGGGCCGTAGAGAATATATGTTAAGAAATATAATCCATTAAATATGTTCAAATATTTAGTGTCGTGGAAACAATCACTAATGCTAGCATTAGGTTAGGCTGTCTAAATCATATCCCTGGGGTGATGCGAGATGTTTTGTGCATCAGGCTGCAATTAAATATAATATAATTCAAATATTATATTTAAAACTCAATTATTAATACTTAAGATCGTTGTTCTAATTTTTTTTTAAAATATACAAAGTTCAAATCCCGAATCCAATTCTATCTTCGATCCCTTCCCTTTCCCCAAAAGTTGCAGCTTGTGGGAGTATAGTAGGGGTGGGCGTTCGGTATTTTCAAAGTTTGGGTTCGGTAATTCGGTAATCGGTAATTGAAAGTAGATACCAAATACCGAACTTTCAAACTTCGGTTCGGTAATTCGGTAATTCGGTAATCGGTAAATCAAACTTCGGTTCGGTACGGTATTCGGTAATACCATATTAAGTCGAGTTCACTGTATTACATCAATGGTTAGATAACAAGCACATATATATGCTATAAGAAAAATGACACAACAAATCCCTTCAAGAATTGGTGAACTTCAGTCAAGGAAAAAACTAAGAAATGATCAATGATCAAAAATCCAAAATCAATGAAGCCCATGAAATCACATTAACTAAACGTTACAAAGAAAAAGAGCAAAGAAGTGAATAATACCCTTTAGGATATGTGTACTTAAATTGCATTAAACCAATTCGGTAGACACTCCACAATGTCTTTTCCAGAATTTCTGCTCGGCTCCATTCATACCATATACAGCAGAACTATATTCATTATACTAATATACTCACAAATATTGGACAAGCCAAGGGAACTAAAATCATTTAAAAGCAACTGAAATAAAAATATCTACTTAAGGAATACAAAAACGGTGACAAGTTACGTACCTTGAAAATTGATTGCTTGATTTTAGAGGAATATATATTTCAACAATAAAGCTAGATGATAAGGGAGAGAGGCGGTGGGGTGGCCGGTGGGTGGTCACTGGTGTTGGTGTGACTTGTGAGAGAGGTGGGTGTGAGAGATTTGTTTAATTATTTTGTATACTGAGGCGGTGGTGTTTCGTTCTTGAAAAATTGGGTCAAATTTCCACAATATGGTCTAAACTGATGAGTATTGTTACTAACTTACAATTGACGCATGGGCAGATGGGCCGGACTATTAATTTAATGGCCCTCTATTTAATAACTATTTTGGTATTCGGTAAATACCGAATTACCGAACCGAATACCGATTTTTTTTTAATTTTTTTACCGAAAACCGAAATACCGAAATCTCCGGTTCGGTTCAGTAATTCAGTTTTCGGTGTTTTATGCCCAGCCCTTGAGTATAGTATTAGAAGTAATTCTAGCAACCTGTAGCTTGTGGACAAATAAAAAAAATGCGATCAATTATGGCCCAACAACGATCGACCACATATGTACAAGGCAATAATGTATGAACAAAATGGATATGTAATCTTGTAGATTTGACATTTGAACAGTGCGCACAGCTAGCAGAAACCAAGGCTACTTCTTCCTTATAATGTACATAATAGTACTTCAATTTTACCAGACAGCTTGAACCAATATTATGAATTCGCATCTAACTTTTTCGATTATATCTGTTACTTCGTAAGAGTCACTTTAAACTAAATATTTTTATGCCTAAACAATCTCCAAATTATGTCAACCACCTTAACTATGAAATGATATAAATGATCCTTTTAAGCTTAGGTATCTCCAACTCCCCTAAGTCGCTCCTTCAAATGTCAAATTGAAGAATACGAAAATGTTTTAGGTCAATGGATGAACCATTGTGAGTTAATCTTTTTCATGCGGTTCCTAGTATGCACTTTGTAGAATCAAGAAATTATGTTAGGGTTAAATTTTAATCTTGTAGAATTTCCTTGAATATATCCCACTATTGATGTTGGTAATTAAAGTATATTCTATTTGTGCTCTGATATCAGGGAATTGCAAATAATTTGAAAGAAAATTGAGTAATAGAGAAGACCTAGAGAAATTGAAATAGATCAGAGAGAGGGAGGAGCGTTGAAAATACCAAGATCCACGGATCTCATGAGTGCACCGAAAGTTGAATATACATTGGATATCACCCCAATCACCCCACCTATCCTCCTGAGAAAGAGTTCGGTTTCAAACTACGGTTTGAACAGTGAGTATGCCATATCCTGCATTAGATGATCCACATTTCAGGGTCAGGCGCTGATGAGCAAATTGAACTATCCATGTAGCTGAGAGCCTCATACCCAGTCATAACAACACAGTTATCTTGACCGTACTCTACCACTAAGTTAATAGCCCGTCGTGCGAGCCTCCCACTGTGGCCCCTTATGCCAAAAGTTAGAGAAAATTCGCCAATCCAAAATACTCCTCAACGTGGGCTTGTGTGGACTCGTCTTGACCAGACTCTATGATGGGCCAATTGGGCCATAATTAAATTTCCAACAGGCCTAAGATGATATAATCTTGAACTCTTTTCAAAAGCTGAAAAATTGTCTGGTCCGGCCCATAATATACCCAAATATTTTACTTAATTTTGCACGGATTGTCCTTCAAATGCACCGGTCATTAATTTTGTCCCTCATATACGTCTTTAATTTTTTTTTTTTTTTACCGTTGTTGTTTATTTAGTCGTCCTATTATCTTGTGCTATTAATGCTTATTATTAATGCCTACTATTACTAATCTTTTTCTATCTCCTTGGTAGAAGTGCTATCGGAAACTTGACCTCCCTACCTATCAAAGGTAGGGGTAAGGTCTTGTCTCTATCCTCCCTAGACCCCACCTTGGATTATCTTGGGTGTTGTTGTTGTTGTTGTTCCGTTTGTTGTTTATTTAGTGAAAATATCTGATACGCTTTTGCTCGACATACGTTCGATAATATTTTTATCTTCGGAAACTGAACTTTTGCCTCACTATGCACAAGTTATATAGGAATTAAGTTATGCGGCATGCGTTTTATAGTATTTTTCAGATTATGTTTGAAAGTTTTGCCTTTTCCGACATAACTTGTGGGAATGTTATGATATACATACCGAAGCTAAATGTAAATTATGCCGAGTAAAATCTAAACTTATGCCTTTTTTCATATTATGTTAACTGTTGAAAGTTTTGCCTTGTCCAGCATAATTTGTGTGGATGTTACGATACATATGCGGAGCGAAATCTAAATTATGCCGCTTCAAAATATGAAGGGAAAAATTAAAGATCATTTGTGAGAATGACCTGCCAGACTTATGCCGCGTCAAAATACTGAAGGGAAAAAATTAAAGATCATTTGTGTGAATGACCCGCCAGACTTTATGATGGGCCAACTGGGCCATAATTAAATTTCCAACAGGCCAAGATGATATGATCCAAATTCTTATCAAAAGCTGGAAAATTGTCTGGTCCAGCCCATAATACAACCAATAAAAATCAACGATGTTTCAAGGCCAGTAAGCTTGGCCCAATCTATCAAAACCCTAATCACGCCTCTGTAGTATATATGTACCACTCTAAAGCTTACAACTCTACATCACTTCTTCCTTCATTGCTCTTTATTTTTGCATTCTTTGCTACAAATTTATGTGTTCATATTCTTAATTCCAATTTTCAATTGAATTATACTGTTTTGCCTTTGAATTGAAACCCTTGAAATAATTTTAAGGATATGGGTTTTTTTCAACTTTGCATTTTTAATGCAAAAAGAGGCATAAATTTACTGCATGGAAGTTGAGTCGCTTCACCCGTATTATGTTACTAGGTGCAGTGAATTTATATCCTGCTAAATTAATTCAATTATCTTCCAATTTATTTCTTTCTTTTTCATTTGTTTTTAAATTATTGAAATTGTATTAGTGGGGTTTTTTCCTATGATGGCATGAAATCTTTGAGACCTGAATTTCTCTATTTTGATGACAACTACAAGCAATTTTTCTGAGGATTTTCCCCACTTAAAAAAAAAATGTAAATTATTCTCTTTTTTATAATCTGATTTTGTTTGTTTATTATTTATTAAAAAATGGTTTTAATATTAATGATATTGAGATGATGATCGCACTGGGCTCTGAGCAGTTTGTTAAAACTGTTTAAATTGATGCATAATTGCAGCCTAGAAAGCTATGTCTGATCACTCTTTTTTAATTGAAGCAAAATTAATTTTGGGTAGTTATTTCACTAATGTTTGGTCAAATATGTGTTTATTTGAAAACTGCTTCTCGGTTTTTTTATTTTTTTATTTTGCAACTCGAGTTTTTTTATTGGTGACAATAATTGCAAATTGAATTGTTACTGCCAGTTGTTTACTCAATTTGCAAGTGATTTTGGTGTACAAAATAGTGGAAACATATGGTATCGTTTTTAATAACTAAAATGTTCCGAAATAATTAATTATTAAAATGGGTTAATTGGATTTTAGGAACATGCTATATGTAGAAAACTTAATTAGTACAATTTGAAATTTTGAATATGATAATTATACAACTTTAGTTAAGAGACATTGTTATGGCTGATATATATATCGTGTCTGAGATGTATATCTTAAGTTAATGAGCGCTATTTGATGATTAATAGGTCTTGAATATCAGATTTTGTACTAGATTATGTTAACAATGAAGCACTAAAGGTCATACATAATAGTTCAATTTTGTCACTCCTGATTACCTTCTTATGAATCAAACTATTCTTGTAAAACTTTAAGTTAAAAATGATGAAGACAATATAAACCTTAGCATGGTTGTAATAGGGCCATTTGGCTAATCGAACGTAATGATAAAATCTCATTATTTTGGCATTATCTCATTTATACTCCTATTTTGACCAAACCCAAACAGCATAGCTCCAAAGACTTTGTCCTACTCCGAGTATACTATATAAAAGCTTCATCCATTAGCATCAATGTGCCACTTAATGAAATATCGTGCCTTGGCTTCAATGCTCCTGAAATTAATTTCATTCTCTGCAAGAAAAATATCTATCGGAAATAATACTGGATCAAAGTCATTAGTAAAAGTTTGTCAGGATGTCAGACAACCTTTTGGAGTTTTAAGAATCTTTGAAATCATGATTTGAAATTGTTTTGTTTGGACATGCAATTTGGAATTGTTAAGTTGCATAAAAACCTCACAAGTTTTGAAAATCATCAAGACTTTCTCAATTCTTATACAATTTTACAAAATGAATAAATTATAGTTCATAATAAAATTAATCCGCTACTAGAAGATCTTTCTAAAAAATAAAACATCAATTAATCAAATTTTAAATCAATAAAAAGGAAAATTGAACATGAATGGTAGTGTAACTACTCTTTAATGTAATCCTTCACATGATATGAACAATCTCTTCACGTTGAGCATGCATTTTCAACCTCTTCATGTCGGTAAACATGGTTGGTAAAAATATTTACCAACTTATGTTTTTTTTTTTTTTTTTTTTTTACAAAATATAAACTCATGCGTCAAGTTTTACATTAACAAAAATTTGAAATCATGATATGAAGTTGAAGTTGAAATTTTGTGCACATTGCATAAACAAATGTTGATTTGAATTCAAAATATGAAATCATGATTTTATATCGCATGGCCAAACACCGCTTAATCTTTTAAGAAAACGATAGGCTTCTGTGTCTTTGGTTGTTTTGTTTTCCTTCAAACGATGTACTCAAACAAGAACTATACCTAAAAGTTTCGAGTTACTACTTCTTGTTGGTGAAATGGTGCAACATGTTTAAGTATGATTAAGAATTGCTCAGGTTTAGACTCTCTTTTGTTGCTCGCTTTTCCTAAAAATGTTGCTCCCTGGATCACCCATTTCCAACCCATGCTCTTATGTTTGTGTGTGTCTGTACCTATTTTCAATATTTCCAAGACAACCTTTTCAAAATTTTCAAGGCACACGCCACCAAAGCTTTACTTCGTATTCAACTAGGCCAGAGCTTTGCATCTTTCTCACAAGTAAAAAAGAAACTATAGAAACATATACAGTATCAAATATGTCATCTCCTGCTTCAGAACTAGTTTTTATATTATACAGAAGAGTGGTGAAGCCACTGCAGTTCATATTGACTGGCCAAATTATATTGATGAGAAAATTGAAAAGATTAACTCCCTCTTGATGGAAGGGAAAAGCTCTGGTATTAGCATTCAAGATTATCAGCATATCCATGTTAGTATGTTACATGAAACAACAAATTTCTCTCATGAAAAAGGAAGACATATACTCCACCAGACCATCATCATACAATGTTATTCCACAAAGCACACTATAGTACATTGAAGTGACTACTTTTAAAACAATACTCTGATACATTGTTAGAATGATACTAATCACAATAACCTGGGATCATTAAGCCCAGAAGCATCTTGGTGCTAATGCTAATCACAATAGCTTGAGATCATTAAATCCTAGAAGCATCTTGGCGCTACCCATATTGCAGATCTGCAGTTAATTTGTAAGTGAACCCAATTCTGATGTTAAAATTTAGTCATGGTAAAGTAAATGATTAAAAAACCACCAATATTTTCAGCAAACATATATCACAAATCAGTGTGGAATAGCTCATTTAACAGCAGAAGGATGATTTGATACCCATTAGCCGTATAGCAGGACTTGACATTGCTCCAAGTTCCATGCTAAGTATCCGAGGCATACCCATAATTGTATGTTTTGCACTTTGAGAGACAATGGGATTGAATTTAACATTTGGTAACCTATCCAACATTCATTGAATCTCTTTGGGACAATGGTAGTTCAAGAATAATCAGGAAAAAACATCTTTCTGATTGTCTGATATACTGGACTTCACCATTCATAAGCTTTAAGATTTTTCGGCACATGCTCAGCCCTAGACCTGCTTGAGTTACCCAGTGACTGTTGTGGAACATATCTTGGATCAATTCAGGAGGAAGACCTTCGCCAGGGCAAACAATCCTTTTCCCAGGAAAATAGAGAAAAAAATCAAACAGGTAACTGAGACGGTATATGACACCAAACAAACAGCATTAAACTGCTGAAAACTTAAAACCTAAAAGTTAATATCGGATTATATTGACGCCTTCATCAAGAGACCAAGTTGACAACTAGAAAAGTAACTCAAATATACTAGCAAAATACCTCATATGCAGCATATGGTACACATCTAAACCGAATACTTGGCAGTTATTATAAACAAAGTAGTGCATCCAATCACCGTAAAAAAGGGGAAGTTACACATTTGACCTCTCGGCCAAAAATATCTACATCCGCTAACCAATATACATGTATATATACATCTGCCTGCTATTTTTTGGGGGGCGGCTATTTATGTCAATTTCCCAAAATTAATCAGATTAAACTTCAAATCAAAAGCCTAAGTTCCGGCTCCTCCTATTTCAAGCTTGAAATAGTAGTGTCCACAAACTCCACAAAGTCATTTTGGTGAGCAGTTGAAGTTACACACTTTAATAGAAGCTTATAGTTATGCAATTGCATTTTTAAAGGGGGTGGGAACATTTTGAGGTAGGAAATCATACGTTTTCTTCATCAAACACAAACTTAAAAGCTGAAAGACAAAGATGAGACCTGGTAGTTGGGAAGTTAAAAGAGCTAACAAATCAATGGAAGTGGTGTAAAGTTTTTTTATCAATCTCAAGTTAACTTGTTTATGTTTATATTTTATCTTATCCCATAATCTTGAATTAACATGTGTAGATTTTACCTTATCCATAGCTGGAACTTATTGTAGTTTGCTTCTCGAGTCAAGTGGGTTAGCTTAAAACTAAGGATGAATACTCTGGTGTTTGTCCTTTGATATCAAAAAGGTGTAGGACCTAGAATTCTGATAAAAAAAAGTGACGAGCTTTTATGTAATTTTGAGAAGGATTAAAAATATGCTATGTGCATGCGATTTGTAGATAGAAGTAGGCATGGTTAGCGATTTTGAAGTTAAGAAAAATGTTAGGAGTCCAATATGCTGATCAAATGACATAAGTCAGAGAGCAGGCAGGTGGGCTAAATGCGACAACCCGAGAAAAGTGGTGCCAGTAAACCAGTGAGTAATTGCTAACGAAGTCCATATTAAAAAATTATGGTCAATCTGTAATCATGTATAACATATGAACCAGTAATTTCAGACAAGCTTATTGAGATGTTATGAAATTATTCAGTTCTACACGAATAAACGTAAAGAGAAAAAATTTGAACAGCCAAGCAATGACAGTTATAGCTGATGAAGTGCAAATGATGGAGTAGATAAGATCTTCCATTCAAAGATCTTTTAAGGAAACAAGGCTTCACAAGCTGATATAGCTCATTCACTGCAAAAGTAAAGAAGAGAAAGTTGAAGAATATACCTGAACTCAATGTGTACAATAGTTACTCCATCAGAAATTTGCTTCATACTTGGTCGAAGATGGACTTCTACCCACCCTTCTGGGGATGGTGCATAGCTTGCCATAGTATGCAAAAAATCAGCAAAGACCTGTTGAATTCTGACTTGATCGCCATAAACTCTCAGTGTCTTGATTTCCTCTGGAATATCCCGGATAAGCTGTACTCCTCTTTCCCTTAACAATAACATCACTTGGCTAACAACAGCATCTATCACACTCGCAAGTAAAAATTCTCCTTTCTCAAGCTCCAGTGAACTGTTAGAAATTTAAAGGTTAATCACCTTCTGAAGAGGAGCAAGGAACATTACAAATTGAAGTCATCTACCTATTTACATGGAGACATTGCATTGCAACCACCCCCCCCCCGCGCGCGCCAAACCCCAAAGAAAAAGTGCTGTATCTCCTGGAAACTAGCTTGCAAGTTCAAAAAATAAAGTCTATGTATCTACATCTGATATTCACATGGAAATATACTGTCATACGGGAACAATACCCTCATTCAACTAATCCAGATTTATTGACTTCAATAATTACCTTAAATTTGATTGTCCTGTCACTACTGTTGCGAAGTCGATTCTTGTCCACAGACAGTAACTAGCTTAGCACCACTACAAGCTACAATTCAGCTATGAATACACTTGAGACATATCTCATAAATTTTGCTTATAAGTTCCAAAATTCCAGTCACATATAAGACCAAACTAGTATCTCTTTACTTTCATCTTGAGCATGAAAACAACTAAAGAGCAGTAGCGGTATATTGCAACTTTCTATTACAGGTAAGTTTCCATAATTTTCTGACCATAGCTCATAAAACACTAACACATTTCTAAATGGACTTTGAAAGTTGTACTAGAGTATACTGTGTCATAGTGAACAGATTCATTTAACTGAGAATATGATAGAATAAATAATTGATATGAACTTACCCATCCTCAATGTTGTCCAGATCAACATGCCTTATGATCTTAGACATCTGCCTCTCACAAGCATCACTTGTTTCCAGAAACTGCTTCTGGTTTTCTGTCAAATCTGTGGCCTCCAATAATGAATTTGTAAAGCGTATACCATTCAGAGGATTCTTTATTTCCTGACAAATGTAAGACAACTCTTTCATCCCAAAAATACTCGTCTTTTCTTGTTGTCTCCGCATTAGAGCTTGCTGCAATTCAGGACTTGCATTCTGCAAAAAACAAAAGGCCCCAATAATTTTTCCATCCATATTGACTCTCTTGTTTGCAGTCAAAAGAGCTTGAACGAAATTTCCATTTCGGTCGAAGAAGGAAAAAGGAAACTTGTCTGTCTCCTGGCCTCCAATTGCCTTATGCAACATGATCATGAATTTCGTCATGGTGTCTGGGCCCTTGAGCCGACAGAAACTGCCAAAAATTTCACCAACTAACATTTTTCCAATGACTTCTTCTCTGTTCCAACCACTAAGTTTTTCCATTGCAGTGTTCCACTCGAAGCAATAAGTGTTCTCATCTGATACAAAAATGGGCGGGATCAGAGGATTAGGGCTGTGCACTATGGCCTTGTAATCACCTTGTATGCGAACAAATTTGTCCATCACAACTTTTTGGGCTGTAATATCCTGCCCAACGAAGCAGACACCAACAATGTTATTTGTGTAGTCTTTGCTAGAGCAAGCATTGACCACCACAAAAACAGCCTTCTTCAGTTGCTCAGCTCCAAATGTCCTTAACTTTATTTCTATGTTCTTATCTTCTTCACCTGTGATTGGTTTAGCAACAATATTAGGTTTTTCTCCTCTTTCATTATCTGTAGGATGGCTGGACACGAAGAGGGTGGATACCAATCAGTTTCAATTAACAATGTGCAAGAAACTCAAGCTACATACACATTAAAGAGAGAATGGTGCCACCCCACTGTCGGGATTAGCCTGAATCTGATTAAATGCAGCTTCATTTTATAACCCAGAGTGGATATATAGCCACAATGATTACGCCCATGTGCTCTGAAATTGCCTAGAGTTAATCAACATTGAAAACTCAAGATTGAAACTGACCTCCAAAAAACAAAAATTATGTCATGATTAAATCAGAAAGCTTTGACGCAGGTTGTTACATGCTTTATCATCGATAAAAGATCTTTATTACTTCTCATGTTTCCATTTTATGTGGTTTTTGACATGGTACGGTTTCTGCGCTAGCTTAGCACAATCTAATCAACAATTCATATGCTAACTTCTAAGTGCATGGTGCCAATCCAAAACTACTAAAATAATAGCAGTAATTATTGGATTATTTTGCAAAGAGTATGGGAGGCAATGTAATGGATTATTTTGAGAAAAAGGAAAGGAGCTGACAGTTGGTAAAAGATTAGAAATTTCTGTTGGACCAGGGTAAACGCAAATTTATGGATATTATGAAGTAGTCAACTCTTTTCAGCAACAGTATATAAATCAATATGAACTTACAACCTGTAGTTACACAGGGAATGTGGACAATAGACATTTAATTAAAAGTACCATTAAAAGTGCCTATGTCAAAACATGAACATAAAAAGAACACACCTTGCTTGCTATAGAGCTTCTTATCCCTGAAAATATCTATCCAATAGAAAGCAAATAGTAATATAAACCAAACATGCAACCTCCATTATTTTGTTGCATGATTCAAGGAGGAAACATAAATTTGATATTTAAAAAAAAAAAAAAAAAAAAAGGGCAGCCTGGTGCACAAAGCATCCCGTGTTAGCCGTCCCCGGGGAAGGGCCGCACTCCAAGGGGTGTGATGTAGACAGCCTACCCTAATGCAAGCATTGGTGGCTGCTTCCACGGCTCAAACCCGTGACCTATAGGTCACACTGAGACAACTTTACCGTTACTCCAAGGCTCCCCTTCAGATTTTAAATTTGTTATTGAAATTAAAAAAAACAAAGAAGAGCAGATAAGGGAATAACCGATCAATATAGCCTAAGCAAACTCCATAGGCCCCTTCAGATTTTAAATTTGTTATTAAAATTAAAAAAACAAAGAAGAGCAGATAAGGGAATAACCGCTCAATATAGCCTAAGGAAACTCCATAGGTAATGAAATGCACTTATTGGAATGAAGGAAATGTACAGCAGATTGGTATAACCTCTTAAAGCTTTGAAGAGAAGGTTCTCAGCAGTTCTCTGTGACTCTTCGTGGAGAAGATCGTGAACCAATGACTTCCCCATTGCTTCCTCAACTGACAACTCTGTCAACTCTGCAACTTTAGCATTCCATCCATTTATGCGACCTTCAACATCAACAGCAAATATGGGTGCTGTAGCAGTCTCTACCAATCTAACCATTTCTCTGGCAACAGACCTCAGTTCATCCATCCCTTGCAACCCCTCTTCCCGAAGCTGAGCATGCACAATAGCTTTAGAATTACTTGCCTGATCAGCATCCTTGAATGAATCACGCAGAATAAGCTGCAAAGAGTGAATTGCATCCATCTCTGCATTCTCCCATGGCAAACTCCGGCTCTTAACAACTTCCAAAAATGCCTTAAACGAAGAACGTGGATGCATTTTCTGCCAATCATCTTTATCTTCTGGATGATGCTTTGCACCACCCCATTTTATCTCACTCGCAGTGTGTGAACGGAACCAAAACAGGAAATCTTTCGAAGTTACATAGGCAACAGCCATCCCACAGACGGCAGCACCAAGAGAAGCTGCCTCAGGATACCCTGCATCAGCCAAACTGTCAGTACTTAAACCTGTTGAGTCCAAATGATAAGTCAATAGCCACTCCACAATGCCCTTTATCTGGTTTTCAGAAGGTGTAACACCCATAGGATAGTACCTCCCCTGGTAGAACAAAGCGGCCCCATCACATTTCACAAGGTCAACGATGCTGGGGCTCTGAGTAACAATCCCTGTAGGTGAATCTCGGAGAAGCATATCACACAACAATGTCTGTGTCTTCAACACATGCTTTTCAGCCAACTGCGATGCCAATTGTAATTCCATGTTTAGTTGGAGCCCAAAGGCCTGCATGAGGAATTCACAGGCATAACGAAGGGGGAAAGGAATACACCGAGCAGAAGTGTGGTGTCCAACTACCAAGCCCCATAATCTCATTGTACTTCTCCCTCCAGCAACTTCATCATCATTACCATTTATAATAACAGCCAGTGTTAACGACGCAACATTTCCCATATTAACCATATACTGAGGGTGGCAACCATGAGGAGCCCTAAGTGTTGAACCAACTAAACATAAAGGCTGCTTAAGCGATTCATCCTGAATAACCTTCACAGGCGTGGCAGTACAGTCAACAATCATTCTAACCCTATTCTGTTTAAACAAGAATCTTGATGCTTGTGGAATATCAGTAGCCGGATAATGCAAACCAATATAAGGCTCTAAATCAGATCTTTTACTCTCCGCGACAACTTCCCCATGCTCATCATCATGAAACTTATACACCATAACTCGATCATACCCCGTAAGCTCCCTCACACTCTTAACAACGGTATCACACAAAAGCTCAATATCTCCACCAGGTAACGATTGCAAAAGCGAAATAGCCCTCACGGCTAGTTTCTGCGATTGCACAGCTCCAGCAATAGACAATGCAGGGTCCTCTGTTCTAGCAGGTTCTAAATCAATCACAATACCAACATCAATCCTATGCAAAATCGCGTAAAAGGGCTTCCCTGAATTCCTCGAATGTATCCAAATCGGATTCAACAACGTAATCTCACGTGCCCCGAATGCTCCTTCAAGCAAAACACTACTTGAAGGACTAAAAAGACTCCTAACATCAGTTCCAATTGTTAAAAATCCAGGCTTATCAAGACTTGGAACTGATTGCGGCATTTTATCAAGCAACTCGCGTGCATTTTCGCTATAAGCAATAACGCGAAAATTCGTTTCATTTACAGCTATTGTACAACCAAATGGTTGAATATGACCACCTCTTTGAATTTTAGTTAAATAAGCAGTAATTTGATGCTCAGGCACAATATCTGTAGTGTTTCTAACAGATTGCGAATAATCAAAGGATTTTCCTGATTCACCTGATTGTTCAAAAGCAGCATGTAGTCTAGCATCAGTAGTATATTGTGCTACTGCTTTGCTTATTGATGCATTATTAGTATTACTTGTACCTGAAAATTGTGCTTGATTTTTTTGCTCATGGTGACTACGAGCATTTTTTGTTCCTCTACTTCCAGAAGCCATTTTTTTGAGTTATTGATCATAAGGGCATGGTAGGTAGAATTGCTTGTTTAGGAGGAAACAAGTTTTTCTTTTACTATTATAGGAAAGAAATAGAGAGAGAAGAAAGATGAGTACAAATAGAATAAGTACAAATAGGATATTATAATAGATGTTTAGATTAACAATTTGAATTTGGTGTTATCAGGAAAATAGATGGTTCAATTTTCTAATGGCAGCTAAGAATATGGAATGGAGAAGTGTGTGACTATGAGTTTTGGCGGAATTGCGGATTTTGGATTTGAAGTTTGTGGATAAAAATAATAATTTCAAATTAATACGCCAAATCATTCTATAACAAACGTTGTTTGTCCGGATGTTTTTTAGCTGCTATAACAGGATGTTATAGAGAACATATACTATAACATAATATGAAAGTTGGTTTCAATGAAAACTCGGTAGTTAGTGAAATGTTGTTGTAAAAGATGACTGTTATAAATTTATCTGACTAATTTATAGATATTTAGTAAGTTTTTTAATATGTATAGAAGGTCTAGGCAAAAGCCACTTACAATCTTTTTTAGTTTTATAACCTTTTTATAAAAGATTTTTATTTTTTCACACATAAGAGATCTTAAAAAAAAATACATAAGAGACCTTACAAAGTCATTTTTTTCTATTTAAACTGTAACAGGGCAATAAATCTCATTTTATCCACTTAACAATGTAGAACTTTTTTATGCTATTAAGTTAAAGTGACCTACAATTAACATGTATTAATATTTGTAATATACCTAATTTGGTAACCTAAAAATAAAATTAGTAATCTGTTATAACATGCAGGGGCGGCTCAACAAAGTTGGTGGCCTAAAGCCAAACCTGGATGAGAGGCCTCTAATATAATTTTCTTAAATAATGAAATCTTTTCTTTTCTTTTTTTAAACTTTTTGAAATGCAAAGTTAGCAATGATATTTTGATAATCAAATTTTTCTGATAATTTTTTATCGAATTAGCTTGAAAACTTCTTTCCGCCAATGTTATTGTTATAGAAATTGTCAACATTATTCTATAAACAATATCGACATTTGTAAATATTTCTCGTCTTTTAATCTCATTGAGTGTGTCAATTGAAATATTATCTTCTACTTGTACTATTTTCCTTAACATTTTTACTTCAAAAATTTTGTCTAAATCATCAAATATTTGAGCGGCTAATATGTTTAAAGGTTCTTTTGAGGCTAAGATGATCTTTTTTTAATTCGAATTGTTCAAATATATTTCTGATCACCTAGTGATCACAAATTGTTACCACTAAACAAAAAATTAAAAATATTTCATATGTTTTAAATTGTTTAATTTTTTATAAAAAAAATTCTTTCTTTTTATTAAAAAATTATAATTTTCACTTTAAAATACTTTTTTTTATAAAAAAAATAGCTCATAAACTTTCAAAATGGGCCCCAAAAAAAGTGGGGCCTAAAGCAAGCGCTTTGGCTGCCTTACCCAAGAGCCGGGCCTGATAACATGTGAAAGTATATCAAGTAGAGTAATTTCTTTTTACCCTTTGAGTATATAAAGTTAAAAGTGCCACACTTTTATGGATTGGTTAGTGGCATTTGATACACTAGGAGAGGGCATATTTGGTGACTATTGAACTGAAGAATGGCAAGTGGTATATGCAAACAAAAAGTAATTAATGCTTGTTTGATTAAAACATCTTATTCACACTTTGATGTTTATATTAAATTAACAAACTCAAGCTTTTTATATACATATATATTAATTTTCGGCTGCTAATGTTAAATTGTTGGATCTGATTTAAACATCGAATGCGAATAAGTATTATCTATCATAAAGACTTTTCTTTACCTTATCTATCAACTATCATGAACAAATCAATTTGTTAAGACAAAATATTGAACAAAACTCAGAGAAAAGAAACCTGACACATCATGATCTTGTGGTATCATCTCTCACTTTTTCAAAAACTCAGACAAAATAATTTTTCAAACCCCATTTTTTTAAAAAACAAATGTAGTAACTTTATATATATATATATATATATAAAAAAAACAATATATAAAACATGTGGAAAAAAAAAACTTTTTTTTTTGATCTATTACAAACAAATCCATAATTTTCTTCTAGATTTAAAAAAATACAGTTTTCTGGTTTTTTTTTAAACACGCTTTTTCCATAAAAAAATTTAATTTTTTGATTTTTATAAAAATCCATTAAGACAAAATATTGAACAAAACTCAGATGAATAAGGATTTTTTATATCCTGACACATCATGATCTTTGTGGTAAAAGTCATCTCTCACTAATTTATGTATGATTTTAGGTTCAACTCACATTTTGATCCTTTTCTCTCATTCACGAACCTCTTCTATTTTCCTTTACTTTCTTTTTCCTTTTCTTTATGCATAAATTGGATACTTAATTATTATGTTTGGTTTCATGAGCTGGAAATATTTGTGGATGTGGTGAAATGAGTGTCTATTACAATAAAAGCAAATCATTTCATTGGCTGCATTTGCATAGACTTGGCCAGGTGCAAAAATATGAAGACCCCACTCCCCATTCCCCCCTTTTGAAATAAAACATTGTTGTCCCAATATAATTTTTGTTTTAAATTGTAGTGCATACGTCAGCTTGTTGATGTCTTAATTAATTTTCCAAAATATCAGTTCTTTTATCAGCAAAAATATAAAGTAATTCTATCAATCAAAGCTTGAACAGATAGGAAAAATATCTTTTATTTAATGGGTTTACTTTTCAGCGGATTGTCTTAATATTTTTAATTAGTCCTGGTTAAATCATTGTTCTAAAGTAGTCAAATTACCGCGAATTTTTTTAGTTTAATTTATTATATACAAATGACACATTTTGGTGAGAATTTAATATTCAATATGAGACATTTTGCTCGACAATAATATAGTGGATTGCATTAGTGAGGTTTAAACCATTAACTTTAAAGTGTTTACAAATTAAAGTAAAGAAAGTCCAAATACAAAGTGGAGTTATCCTTTTCTGTTTGTCCAAATACAAAGTGGAGTTATCCTTTTCTGTTTGTCCTTTTTAAGAAAGGATAATGAATTGGAGTATTTTCCTTTAATAAGATCTACAATAATTGAATTGTATTCAAAGCACTGTTCTCGCGGCATAACATTTATATTTCGTTGGAGTTTAGGAAAACCCTAAAGACAAGTCAAAATTTTAAATTTATGTGTTTTAGATTTTATGACAGAATAACCTATTGAATTTGAGATAAATTATTTAATAAGTGAACTTTTTAATATAAATACAAAGTTTATGTCAAATTACTGAATTACGCCAAAAACGTAAATTGTAATGTTGACCCGCGCCTGTTGCTTCTTAGGAGAAACAAAAGAATAACAAAGAATGAAAATGACATGTAAATTGGTGGGGGACAAGTAGTGTCCTATCCCTTTCGGATCACATTTTCTTCACGTGAAGTTCGTACATTATTGAATTTATCTCAATGAATTTTGCTTGAGTCATTTGTCTTTTAGCTGCCCAAGTCTGAGCATCACAAGTGTTTTGAGTGTTGGACTAATCTTATTTGCGAAGCAAGGGGCGTAAGCAGGGACAAGGGTGTCCAAAGTGTATGAAAAAAGAGCAGTTCGGTCTGCAGCTTGTCCGCTGACGAGTTGGAAGAGGGATTGCGTGCGCGTGACATCTCTTTTAATAATGTAAACGTTAGTATTGCGTCATTCTCGAGCACGGCCGCATAGGTGTACTGAGCCCTAACTTTGTCATTAACTGCAAAGCTAAAGCCCAAAAAAGAGATGTGGCAACAACGATATGGCCCACCTGGGCTGGGGCCGAGAGAAGGAGGCTTGCAAGAGCTTCACTCTATTCATGAAGAAGGAAGCATTTGAGGAGGCTAGGAGAGAAGATCTCGAAGATGCTAACGTTTGGAAGGTGGAAAGATTTGGAGAAGACATCTCAAAGCGGCTAAAAGTGCAAGAGGGACATTTTTGCAAACTGTGGGCATTTGATGCAAATCTCGACCAAGAATGCAATTCAAGGTCAAGAGTACAATTGGAGGCCACATTTGCAAGTTTTAGTCATCTAGATGGTTGAAGACCCATGTTGGGGCTAATTTTGCAAAGAGCCATTTTTGGGCCTTTGTTGTAAAGCCCTTGACTATAAATAGGAGACTTGTCTCATTTTCATTTCTTTAGCTTAAAACTTGATGAAATTGAGCGTATTAGATTGTTAAGTATTTTTTAGCTAATATAGATTGTTTGGATTAATTAACTAAGTGTGATTTCTTAGTTGTGCCTTGAATTACTTTCCATAGAATTTGCCTAGGATTGCCCATTTGTGGATTCGAGTTGAGTCATTCTTGAAATTCAAATTATTAGGTTTTAGAATTTGCATTCCAATTGAAAGGGGTTGGGTTTCATATCTGACCTTGTTCAAATAGAATCCATCTGAACCAAAATCAGATATCTATCCGTCTACCCTTCTTCCATCTCTATTCTTCATCCACCCTTTCTTTTGTTTTTATTTTTATTTTTATTTTTCTTGTTCTTCAAGTTTTCTAGAGTTTCTTAGGTTGAATCTTATCATTTGGTATCAGAGCAAGGTAGAGAGATCATTCTATTGATTCTTCAATCCTTGATATAGAAAAGTTTTTTTTAAAAAAATGACAATACAAAAAAAATAAATTGAAAATCAGGGTTTTGTTGTTTCGTTGTTGGATTTGAGGTTAATTGAGTTTGTTACTATCAACAACCTCTAAATCCGAAGTTGCAAGTGATTTGGTGAAGTTTGAAGTGAATCACCATTGAGCTTTGAAGCTTTGAAGAACTCAAGAAATTGAAAAGTGGGTCTTGTGATTCGGTTGAAATTGAAGGCTAAAATCTAGTGGGCTTTGTTCTCCGTATCAAAGGGCTGAGATCCCGAAATTTGAGCGAATTCGGAATTGAATTGAAGGTAGATGAAATTTTGAATTGTTCTTGTGTTCTTGAGGTTGTTCATATTTTCAAAAGAAAAAGGTGACCTAAGAAAGGTGTTTGATCTTCAAATTTTTAGTCAAAGGGTCAAAAGGTGTTAAACAGGTCCAAAAAGGGAAAATACTAAGTTTGGAAGGGTCCCACGGCATCAAATAAATCAGAATAATCAGCACAAAGTTCGAGAAAATGTCTCAGGGGTGCGTGCGTTGCACGTGAGTCGCGTGAGCAACGCGCACGGCCAGTCACGTGTCAAACCCGCGACGCGCCCTCAACACGCGTGTAGCACAACTTCAGAGGCCAAATTTTGCGTGTTGGCCACATGCATGCTTAAAAAAAAAAAAAATCAATTTTTTCTAAGTATCCTAAACGGTTTGAATCTTTCCTAATCTCCTTTCTTTGATTCTTAAAACTAATTAACAACTAGTAATCGCTATTATTAGTTGTTAACTAGTTCTTGAGGCCGAATTCATTTCGTGCTAATTCTTCTTAAGTTTTTCCATTTATTTCGTTGAAAACTTCTTTGGCTCTCGTCCATTTGTTTTTGAGTCGTTCTTCTTTCATCTCCACAAGAATCCATTCTTCCACAAAGTATAAGCAACCGGGTGAATTTGGTTGGTTACGTGATTTAACAACAACTCCGAAAGAGCACGGAGTGTGGTAAGGTTGGGAGTTCATTACGAATGACGTGAGACTTTTATTACTAATATTGTTTGCTAGTTTTGCAGGTCATCATGTCTAACCAAGAAGATAGAACGCAAGAGGTAGGAGATATGTGATCCATAGTAAGTTCATTGGCTATGATCATGAATCAAATATCGGGCTTGACATCGAGGATGGACGGTGTGGATGGGAAGTTGAATGGCATGGATAGGAAGTTGAATGGTATGGATGCGCGGATATTGAGTATTGAGAAAACTCACGCGGATGGTTCGAGTAGAATGGGCACTTTCCGTTCTAGGAATGAAGGTGATGGGGATAAAACACAAGATACCACACCAATCATTATCCCAGGACTAGCACACACCTTGTGCAATCCTAACACCATAACCACCTCCACCTAAAGAGCTCCACCACCCCAAACAACCAACCTTCCACCCAAAAACTCCACATTCTAAAACACCAATCGACAAACCTATCCCCAAGTTTACCAAAGCAACCCGAATGAAGTAGTCCCTCAAGTAATCTTACAACAAGCACCCTAAGCTCAAACACAAAATCCTTTTCTTAACCAAAATCAATACCAACGCCAATACCAATACCCAATGAATGAAGAAAAGTATGATGATTATCCACAAGATAGGTGGTAGGATGATAATCGGCAAGGAGGAAGACATGGAGGGATGAATAACGGGGGAAGGGGAGGAAGAGGAGGCTTTGAGAGATTTTTTCGGTCATGAACCCAGATTCCAAGGTCATGTAGATTTTAAGGAAGGGCCCAAGGTTATGAGCGGGAAGATGGCAAGATAATGAGCGGAATTTGAACACCATCAAGGTGAACCTTCCTACTGTCACACCCGAACTTTTCATAGGGCATGATGGAGCAACTTAATTCTTATTTAGTATTTCTCTAGAGTTTTAACCCGGCGCTCTTGATGTTCATAACCGTAATGGGCCCTTAAATCATAAAATGAATACATAAAGAAAGTTTTTCGAAGAACAACATACTTTTCATCTTTCTCAAACCGAGTAAAATCGTAATTATAAGTTAAATCTATCATACAATGCATAATGACACAACGGCACGGTAAGCTTACAAAGGCGAGCATATCATACTCGACTGCATGCCTCGGGGTCTCTAACATAACGAATCTTACGACGGATACTCGACTCGGCAACACTCGGGGAGAAGTAGACTCGCCAATCATTGGATTATCTTCCTTGCGTCCTCTACTCATCGACGGTACTGCGTGGCATGAAACGCGGCCGAAGAAGGGGGTCGGTGCGAATATGTGCGAACATGTAAAACATGAAATCTGATATGGTCATGGCCGAGATAAAAGTACGAGCGAGGACAACAATCGAGAATATATCCGACACACTTACTCTTAAACTCAAACCGGGCATAGCGATATCATATCCAACTTTGTCATGGGGCTTCGACACAATCGGACAGTCGTGCACGTATGTATACATATAGCGTGTCCCGGCCCTCTGTGCGCGGACTCGGTCGCGTGTCGTATAATAAATCATATATATACATGTAAATATTCCGGCCCTCGTGGGGACTCGGGGTGAATACGCGTGTCCCGACCTACAGTGAGGGACTCGGTGGTGTGTGCGACCCTACAGTGGGGACTCGGTGGATAAGCGTGTCCGTCTCTGATGAGGACTCGTTGGAGGGAGAGATCTGTCTCCGTCGTGTATACATCGTACTCGGCCATCTGCGGCGGGGCCCCGGCGCCGTCATCACATTATCATACATATAGCGTGTCCGGCCCTACGAACGGGGACTCGGTGAATAGTATAGTAGAGTTTGTGCACGAAAGCATGTCCTGGCTCGGGACTTAATTGAAAGATATAACGACCGCGCAGAAGCGAGGAATAGTAAGTAACCAATACGCATAAATCGTCACTTCGGACTCGATAGATAAGTAGACAAACCAATAGCTGGAAGTGTCGGACGATAGTCATATCAAACCGTTCTAAACATCATTAAGTGCACTAAAAGAAATTTGAGGGATCGTAGACACGTATCAAACCAATCCGAGCTCGCCATGAGGTGGGGCACTATACGTTATAGAATCATTTGAGCATATCAAAGCAATCGGTTCGCCTATGAAAGTTACGGATATTTTTTTGACATAGAATCTTTTAAGAACAAAAATTCTTTTTGCAACATTTGGAATTCAATCATACATGAACTTAAGGACCATAGTCCGACCATATGAAGAATGTCAACATCGAAAGCAAATAAGAATCGTAAACATGCTCGGACCGCAAGAATGGAGTTGCAAGGCTCGTATCATAGCCTACTTACAACTAAGACATGCCAAAAGAAAGAAAGGTTAGGTTTTACACTACCTCGTCCGCTTCCTAAGCTTTTCCGAACTTAAATCTTGGCCCTATAAAAATCTCTATGTCATTGTTCAATGGCATGGCATCAGTGATCAATTCTAACACATGCTTTTATCCACAGAAAATTTGAAGCTTCTCTGTCGTTCAACAATTGAAATTCCAACTTCGGCTAATCTGCAACAATATAGAAAATCACCTTCAAACACGTTCTATTAATAACTCCTTTCTACATAATTCGACGACATTCGATTACATTCGATTCAACTACGTACTTTCAAGCTAACATCAGCGCTCACAAGTTCAAGTACTAATCGAGATCATTCGATCAAGATTCAAGAACATTTCAAACAATCCGCACAATGATCAAAACAACCCAACCAACCTACAAAGCCACCCGAAACCTTCCAACCATAAGGAACCATAATAGCCTTGTTCCTATAACCGAATTCTAGCTACGCGACAAACCACACTTTAACAATATTATTCTCATAAATTCAAGAAACTATATTAAAAATCACATTATCTTCCAAATCAACCACAGATTATAGCTTTAACTTGGATCATTAAACCTTCATTTTACATCATAGAATCCACAATAAACAACGACTGAAATGCTACGTAAATTAGTTGTCTCCCTTACCAAAGCCGGCCCATATTAGGCCACAACATCAACACCATAAGTTCGCAGATTTCATGTTCTACACACTACAACATGCGCAAATCATCCATAACACATGCAAAAGAGGGTTCAGAACCTTACCTTTTCCATTGCCTTCGGCTACTACGGCTAGGGTGTGTTTCGCAAGTGGGCCATTTGCTTGCTTCAACAACTACTCCCACGTTAAAGAGGACCTTCCAATTGGTGAAGAGCTAGAGAATTTATTTTTCTTGATCAATTCTTGATGCACCATATTCGGCCAAGCCATGGCCGAATGGTCTCTCTCTCTTTCTCATGGTTCTTGAATTTTCTAAGTGTGGAAAGATGAATAATATGATTAATGAATCACCTTTCATATACTTATATTTAAGCATCCATGTGGCCCTTTCCAGAACGCTCACATATTATTTTCACGTCCACGTGGCCATTTTCGTGAGTACACGACTTTCCATAATTCGGCTTTTAACCCCCAATTTTCCTTAATATTTCCGTCGATAAAATTATAGCGACTTATGCCTTAAAACAAAATCGAAAAATAGCCGTCATAACTTGTCATGATTGCTTCCGGATTATCCCAATGCATAAAATACGGGATATAACATTTTTCCCCCCTACGAATGTTAAATTAGTCTCATAAGGTCTTGTAAGAATCTCAAGGGGGTTAAACTCATTATCTTAACATGCGATCTCGTCTCGACCATATTTCTTCCTTCGTCCCTCTCTTGACTTCCCAAATCATCTCCTCTTGTTATCGACTCAGCCGTAATCCCGTCAACGAAGTCACCGTCCTTGGTATGACGTTCTTGCTTTACGAACAATGTAATAAGGTCCATATAGCTCGGGTTAGACTTCTACTCCTTGTCGAATCTCATTGTACACCTTCGGGGTGATGTCTTCAAACATACCCACTGCCAATGCGGAATTTTAAGTGTCGACGCCGATTGTCATCATATGATTTCCATCGTCTACGAGTACAACTAACAGTAGTCCCCTGTAACTATCGTCGGTGATATCAACACGAAAGAATTTGACACATAAATTCACTCTCTTCCAGTAGCTTGACTAGTTCGATCATCTTGCTTAAATCATCTTATAATCCCCCGCTGAACTCCAACTTGTAACATTCTAGAGCACGTTATCTCGTGTCATTCGCTTTATCACTAACAATCTCTTCTATCGTCCCTTTGCTCAGTCTTGCTCTCGGCTTTCCGATCACGCGTTGCAATTTTTACGCGAATATACGAAGGTGCTCAAATTGGTTCGAAAAATACCTTCAGCGATGTCCACTAATTCTTATGTTTAATTCGTCTTCGCCTCTCATCTTACAACCCATTGTCTAGGGATAGGCCTTTGGTTCAGCCCGCCGTGTCCTATTGTGTCTCGGTACTAGTTCTCTCGGTAATTCGACTTAAACCGTCTTACGTCTTTCTCTGCGTTCTACGTTGTGTGCTTTATTTTGTCACACTCCTTTCCCTTCCTTTTCCCACTTCCTACTATAGGAGGTTCTCTATCATTAGCGAACAACTCTATTGCCTACATCTTAGCCTCTAGTCCAGCATAGCGGTGTTATCTTTTACAATGTCTCCATAAGGTACTCGTTATCATCCTCTTGTCGTATTCTCTCCCTCTTTAAGCATTCACTTTCCAATGTCATATCATTTAAGATCTCCACAATTAATTCTCAGCACTACCTCAATTACCATCCTAACTTCTACCCTTTTTGTTGGCTTTTAGATCTTGCTAACTTGTCTTAGCAAGAAACCTTATCTGTAGCCCAGGCATTCGTATCAAATATTTTGTAGTGTTGTTTGTCTCCATCTTACACTTACACCTCTCGCACCCGCTTCCCCCCCTTTAAAGGTGCTAACTTTATACTATTACCTGGTTTTACTTTACCATAATAATCGCATTTTCCCGATCTCAAGGGTGGCGGCACTTTTTATTCCAACATTGATCCCGCTTGCCTTTAAATACACTCGCTTCTTTCTTTTAAATATCATTGTATTAGTACTTTCCAAAGCAACTTTGTGGTAACGACATCTGGACTTGCCTTGTGACATTGTCTTTATATTTTTTTTTTTTTTTTTCGCTTGAACTTCGTTATCACCTTGCCGATCAACGCCTTTCATATACCGCCACGTTGGTTGCCGGAATACGCGTATCACGATGTAGCCATGTGGAATATCATAGACATACGTACACATATATTTACCACCATCTCACTTTACAAAATATTTCCAAACACTATTCCAAGTCACCCCTAATTCTAAAATTTATGTGCGCACCTTCTTTCTCTTTACGGTCTAGTCATGCCTCGGCTTACGCGACCTCTTGGAGTTTCCGCCCACTCTGTATTCTAATTTCCTTGTTCCTCCAACTTCCCATTTTGGATCTCCTATGTACGACCTTTTAGGATTCTTAGTACACTTTCCGGGGTCACCCATCCCAAAATTATCTCACTCCGGACGCTTAACTTTGGAACTACGATAAAAGACGATGCTTTATTGCTAATATAATCGCGTCCACCTCACCGCATGACCTTCATCACATAATCTGGAGTAAGTTGAAGTCTTAACAGATTCCGAAACGTTCTCATAACACATCTCCCTCCGAATTAGAGAGGGTCTCTTACTCTTCGACTTCACAATTACTATTTTCGCCCTTTTCCAATCCTCGATATTCGCTTTTCATCTATGGATATGATTACTTTTCCGTCCTAAACTCCCGTATTCCCAATGGTGACGAACACATCTCGATCGCCGCTACTTATAAATACTTGGTTATCGGCCTTTGGATTTCTGTTCTCATTTTACCTCGCTTCTAATCCTTTCTATAACCGAGTCTTTCATAAATTCCGTCACTTATGGTACTCGTATCCTTGGCTGCGCGTATGTCACGATCTCTCACTGTCGTCATCTCGCTTTCTTCTCATTTCCTTCTTCCAATTACCCTTTCTTTTCTTACACTCGCCATCATTTCCGTTATTATGTAACCCTTATTCCAAACTTTTCCTACAGAACTTGATAAGCATTCCTTATTCGTTCTATAGCTCGCTTTTTCGTTTCACACTTGCCTTTATATTCTAGCTACATAGATCACATCATAGCTTTGGCCACCTTCTCACTCGGCTTTTCTTATTTTCATAACAATCCCCATTATAGGCACATTATATCTTACTCGTAACCAATCCTGTAATGTGACACTTCTTAACCCTTTTCCCTTTCTGATCAACTTTACCCTTATTATCTCATATACTGTCTTATCAATACATTCATATCCGTCACAATTCTTTTCCTCTGTACTCTTGTCTTAATCATATTATTACTTCTTTCAACTATAAAATCATCATAGTTCATCCCTGCTTATCCATTCAATCAGTACTTTAAATAACACTCCATCAAGATTTACCAGCCCTTTTCTAAGTCATCTCTTAGGATTACAAGCCCTCTCCAAATTCTTTTTACCGTGTCGATATCGACCTTCTAATTATTATTATGCTCAATTCAGCCATTAATTCAACAGTTAACTTATTCCTCAAGGTCAGCCGTACTCGCAACTTAGTCAAATCCTATCATTACTATTAGCACGACCATTCAATCCATATCACAAACCTATATCCCATTCTCTCTTTATTTCTAGGAAAATTTCGGCAGAGTTTCCTCTATATTTCTTACTATCTCAAACCTGCACGCAGGAAATACCAACAATGCCTCACAGGGCCAACATACATATACATATCATATCATATCATATCACAGCCACACAGGGCTCCCAATATCAATCAACAGTACGAAAATGATGAACATACCTCGTATGCCATTTTCAATCGCACTGTTACACTTTCTTGTTCACTTTCCCTTTTAATCTTCAACTTGTATTTCAGTGTACTTCAATATCTTACCCGACATATATCTTTCATACCTCTCGCTTACTGCGTGTGTAACTTCCAATATCATCAATCACTTCTTTCTATCGATGTCATTCTTCTGCACGAATCAAAGTCGGGGTAAGGAATCTCATTTCCTATGACTTGGCTCTATGGCACGATCTAAGATGTGAAAGAAGAGTAACCACCCTAGATGCCCCGTAGCCTCTGTTTACAAATGTGGCGCGCTCACGCGCATAAACGGGACTCTCTTGGACACGACTTTGCGGACAACCCCTAGGACGAACCGCTACGATACAATTTGTCACACCCTAACTTTTCATAGGGCATGATGGGCACCCGACCCTTATTTAGGGCCGAGCGAACCCGCTGACTCTCGTGATGTTCATAACCGTAATGGGCCCTTAAATCATAAAATGAATACATAAAGAAAGTTTTTCGAAGAACAACATACTTTTCATCTTTCTCAAACCAGGTAAAATAGAATATAAGAAATCTATCATACAATGCATAATGACACAACGGCTTCTGTAGCCGTTTACAAAGTTGACATATCATACACTCGGCTACGTCCGCAAAGTCTCTAACATAACCCAAGATACTACAACCCGTGATACTCGACTCGGCGGCCTCCCGAGGAAATGGAGCTCGCCCGGTCCGGCTAGATTATCTTCTCGCTAACGTCCTCTACTCATGCAGCCCAGGTACACGCGTGGCATGAAACGCAGCCCCCGAAGAAAGGGGGTTAGTACGGAATATGCGGAGCATGTAAAGCATGAAATACGATACGAGTCATAACCGAGATAAAAGTACGGCGAGGACAACAATCGAATATCCAGAACCTTTACTCTTAAACTCAAACCGGGCATAGCAATATCATATCCAACCCGTCATGGGGCTTAGTGACACAATCGACAATCATTACGCACATACGTGTATACATATAGCGTGTCCCGGCCCTCTAATGAGGGACTCGGTAAGCAGTATCATATGACCATCATATATATGCATATAGCGTGTCCCGGCCCTCTAATGAGGGACTCGGTGAATAGCGTGTCCCGGCCCTCTAGTGAAGGACTCGGTGGATAGCGTGTCCCGTCCCTCTAGTGAGGGACTCGGTGGATAGCATGTCCCGGCCCTCTAGTGAGGGACTCGGTGGAGGAGATCCTGTCTCCATCATGTATACATCATACTCGGCCCATCCTGTGGGCTGGCGCCATCATCACATTATCATACATATAGCGTGTCCCGGCCCTCTAGTGAGGGACTCGGTGAATAGTATAGTAGAGCTGTGCACGAAAGCATGTCCTGGCCCGGGACTCAGTGAAAGATGTAACGACCACGCACGAGCAGAGTAGTAAGTAACCACATACACATAAATCATCATTTCAGACTCAACAGATAAGTAGACAAATCAACGTTCGAGTATCAGACGATAGTCATATCAAACCCGTTCTAAACATCATTAGGGCCGCACTAAAAGAAATTTGAGGGATCGTAGACACGTATCAAGCCAATCCGAGCTCGCCCATGAAAGTTACGGGCACTATACGTTATAGAATCATTTGCGAGCATATCAAAGCAATCCGGTTCCGCCTATGAAAGTTACGGACATTTTTTTGACATAGAATCTTTTAAGAACAAAAATTCTTTTTGCAACATTTGGAATTCAATCATACATAAGACTTAAGGACCATAATTCGACCATATGAAGAATGTCAACATCAAGAAGCAAATAAGAATCGTAAACATGCTCGGACCGCAAGAATGGAGTTACCCCGAGGCTCGTATCATAGCCTACTTACAACTAAGACATGCCAAAAGAAAGAAAGGCTAGGCTTTACATACCTCGTCCGCTTCCTAAGCTTTTCCGAACTTAAGTCTCGGCTTCTCAAAATCTACAATAACATCATTTGATACCAAACATTAGCCATAAGCACTTAGTAGTCCAATTCCAAACTAGCACTTTATCCACAGAAATTTGGGCAGCATTTCCCCTGTAAATTCAACAACCCCGAGAATTCAACTCGGCCAAATCTTCAGCCAAATCTTCAACAACAATACCAATAATCACCTTCAAACGCATTCTAACATTAATAACTCCTTTCTACATAATTCGACGACATTCAATTGCATTCAATTCAAGCTAACATCAACGCTCACAAGTTCAAGTACTAATCCGAGATCATTCGATCAAGATTCAAGAACATTTCAAACAATCCGCACAATGATCAAAACAACCCAACCAACCTACAAAGCCACCCGAAACCTTCCAACTTCCATAGGAACCACAACAACACATTTCTCTCTTCAGAATTCACAAACTACACCAACAAACCACACTTTAACAACATTATTCTCATAAATTCAAGAAACTATATTAAAATCATATTATCTTCCAAATCAGCCCACACGATTATAACTTCAACTTGGATCATTAAACCTTCATTTTATATCATAGAATCCACAACAAACAACAACCAAAATGCTACATAAAATTAGTTCATCATACCTACACCAAAACAGCCCATATTCGGCCACAACATCAACACCATAACTTCATGAATTTCATCCATTTCTACACACTACAACATGCACAAATCATCCATAACACATGTAAAAGAGGGTTGAACCTTACCTTTTCCATTTGCCTTCACTACTCGGCTAGGGTGTGTTTCGCAAGAATGGAAGCTTTGCTTGCTTCAACAACTACTCCACGTTAAAGAGGACCTTCCAATTGGTAGAGAAGCTAGAAGAAATTTATTTTTCTTGATCAATTCTTGAGGCACCATATTCGGCCAAGCCATGGCCGAATGGTCTCTCTCTCTCTTTCTCCATGCTTCTTGAATTTTCTAAGTATGGAAAGATGAATAATATGATTAATGAATCACCTTTCATATACTTATATTAAGCATCCATGTGGCCCTTGTCCCACATCACATACACGGCCACATGTGGCCATTTTCATGAAATTACCAACTTTCCATAATTCAACTTTTAACCCCAATTTTTTTTTTAATATTTCCATCCAATAAAATTATAAGCGACTTATGCCTTAAAACAAAATCGAAAAATAGCCTTGTCCTTAACTTGTCATGGTTAGCTCGGATTATCCCAATGCACAATATACGGGATATAACACCTACCTTCCAATGAGGCAATAAGCTGGAAGAGTTTCTTGAATGGAAATTGCAAAGTGAGCGCATCTTCCTCACAAACAATGTGTCCGAGGCCTTAAAGACAAAGTATGCCCTCACTCAATTTGAGGGATACGCTTCTACTTGGTGGGAATTCAAGAAGTTACAAAGAGCTCAACAACGCATCTATGATCTTCCAACTTGGAACGACTTGATTGAGCTCATGGAGACAAGGTGGCTTCCATCCACATACCACCAAAATGCACTCAAAAAGTTATACATGTTGAAGCAAGGATTGAAAAGCGTGGAAGCGTACTTTGATGAGTTTGAGGATTTGCGGATGGAGTTTAAGATAGAAGAGCATGAGGAGTACGCTATTATAAGATTTGTAGCCAACTTGAATCGGGACATTTCTAAACCGATGAGGCTCAAGACTTATAATAGTCTTGAAGAGGCATTCCATGATGCATCTAAGGTTGAAGCGGATCTAAAAGAAGAGAGGTCTTACAAGGACAAAAGCAAATCATTTTCAATTTGCAAGGAAAAGTGGAAGACTTCCACTTGGGATAAGCCCAAGAGCAACACTCAAACACCTCAAGCCAAATTCGATTACAAAGCCAAAGGTGACGACAAGGCTAAATGAGGTAACAATTCTAACACCAACTATAATAGATCTTCTACCATCCAATGCTTTAAGTGCCAAGGAAGAGGGCATATTGCAAGTGAGTGTCCCAACAGGAGGACTATCACTATAGTGAGGGATGGGTATCGAACCGATGATGAAAATGAGGGCGGGGTTGGTCATGATGAGGAAGGAGAAAGTAGTGAGTGTGAGGGTGATTCCGAGGGAGAAGTTGAGATTAGATATGAGGAGGCCTTGAATCATGCTATTGTTGCTAGGAGAGCCTTGAGAGCGCTTGCTAGGGAAGAGAGTGACCAAAGGGAGAACTTGTTTCATGCAAGATGTAAAATTGTGGATAAGGTGTGTTCGTTAATCATTGATGGTGGGAGTTGCACGAATGCCGTTAGCCATTTTTTGGTTGAAAGTATGAAGTTCCCCACCCACAAGCACACTACCCCTATGAACTCCAATGGTTCAATGAATGTGGTGAGATGAGGGTCAACAAGCAAGCTATTATCAAATTTAGCATTGGCAAGTACCAAGATGAGATTTTGTGTGATGTGGTGCCAATGCAAGCTTGTCATCTATTGCTTGGAAGGCCTTGGCAATTTGATGTTGATGCCCAACATAGTGGGAGAACTAACAAATACTCATTTGTGGTCAAGGGAAAGAAGTACATTCTTAATCCACTAACCCCTTACCAAGTGAGTGAGGATTATAGAGTGATGAGGGAGCTTCGGGAGAAGTATCAAAAAGAAGAAAAGGAGAAGAGTGAGAGGGAGACCCTGTTGGTCATAGGTGGAGAGGGAACATCTCAAGATGGTTCCAAGAAATGTTCATTGGCCAAACCAAATAATTACTTAAAAGGGGTTGATGAGAGACGCTTCTTGGTGTGTCTTGTCAATAAACATCTTCTCCTAAATGCTAACCAAGATACTAGCACTTTACCTAGTAGTATATCTTCTCTTTTGCAGGAATATGAAGCATTATTCCCGGAAGAAATGCCCGATGGCTTACCTCCCTTGAGAGGTATTGAGCATCAAATTGATTTTGTACCGGGTTCTCAAATCCAGAACAAGCCGGCATATAGGAGCAATCCAGAGGAAACAAAGGAATTGCAAAGACAAGTTGAAGAGCTACTCAAGAAAGGTCTAGTCAATGAGAGCCTTAGTCCTTGTGCCGTACCAGTGATTCTTGTTCCAAAAAAAGATGGCACTTGGAGGATGTGCATTGATTGTAGAGCCGTCAACAAAATCACGATAAAGTATCGACATCCTATCCCTAGACTTGATGACATGTTGGATGAGATTTGTGGCTCAAGTGTATTTTCTAAAATTGATCTTAGGAGTGGCTATCACCAAATTCGTATGAATCCGGGTGATGAATGGAAAACGGCCTTCAAGACCAAATTTGATCTCTATGAGTGGCTTGTTATGCCATTCGGCCTAACCAATGCACCTAGCACTTTCATGCGCTTAATGAACTATGTCTTAAAACCCCTTATCAATAAATTTGTTGTTGTCTATTTTGATGACATTCTTGTGTATAGCAAATCTATGGAAGAACATGTGAGCCACTTGAGGCAAGTGTTTGATGTCTTGTTGATTGAAAAGTTGTTTGCTAATATCAAGAAGTGTGCTTTTGGGGTTGATAAAGTGGTGTTCTTGGGTTTTGTGGTGAGTGTTAATGGTGTTGAGGTTGATGAAGAGAAGGTGGAGTCCATTAGAACTTGGCCAACTCCCAAAAATGCATCCGATGTAAGGAGTTTCCATGGGTTGGCAAGTTTCTATAGAAGATTTGTGAAGGGCTTTAGTACAATTGCCTCCCTAATGACCGAATTGATCAAAAAAGATGTTCCTTTTGTGTGGGGAGATGAGCAAGAAAAGGCATTTTAAGAATTGAAGTCTATGTTGAGTTCGACACCTTTATTGTAATTGCCGAATTTTGAAAAGACGTTTGAGGTAGAGTGTGATGTTTTCGGAGTTGGCATAGGTGGTGTCTTGATACAAGAAGGCAAACCCTTGGCTTATTTTAGTGAGAAGCTTAAGGGGGCGTCATTGAACTACTCAACATATGACAAAGAGTTGTATGCACTTGTGAGGGTCTTGACCCATTGGCAACACTACTTGTGGCACAAAGAGTTTGTGATTCGTTCGGATCATGAGTCTTTGAAGCATTTGAAAGGCCAATCCAAACTCAATAAAAGACATGCCAAGTGGGTAGAATTGATTGAAGCTTTCCCTTACGTGATCCATTACAAAAAGGGTAGAGAAAATGTGGTGGCGGATGCTTTGTCTAGAAGGTATGTCTTGCTCAATACAATGACTTCTAGAATGATGGGTTTTGAAAGCATTAAGGGATTCTATTCTTAAGATCCCGACTTTAAGGCAATTTTGGAGGAGTTGACCCAAGGGAGGAGGGTTGATAGGTTCTAACTTGTAGATGGGTTCCTATTCAAGGATGGGAGAGTTTGTGTTCCAATGAGGTCATGGAGAGAATTGTTGGTCAAGGAAGCACATAGTGGTGGAATGATGGGCCATTTTGGAGTGGCCAAGACACTTGACATCTTGAATGAACAATTCTATTGGCCCAAGATGCGGCATGATGTGGAAAAGCTATGTGGTCAATGTTTGGAATGCAAGCAAGCCAAGTCCAAGACTCGGCCAGGTATGTATACTCCCCTTCCTACCCCTATTGGTCCTTGGATAGACATTTCTATAGATTTTGTGTTGGGTCTTCCAAGAACCAAAAGGGGTCATGATAGCATTTTTGTTGTGGTAGATAGGTTCTCAAAGATGTCTCATTTTATACCATGCCATAAATGCATCTCATGTAGTATCTTTGTTTGTGAATCATGTGCTTAAATTGCATGGAGTTCCTAGAACTATTGTTAGTGATAGGGATTCTAAATTTCTTAGCCCTTTTTGGAAGAGTCTTTGGAGTACACTTGGTACCAAGCTCATGTTTTCTACTTCTTGCCACCCTCAAACGGATGGGCAAACCGAAGTAGCAAATAGGACTCTTGGAAGTATGCTTAGGTGTATGATTAGGAGGAAGCCTACTTCTTGGGAGGATTGTTTGCCTTTGATTGAATTTGCTTATAATCGTTCTCTACATACTTCTATTGGCATGACTCCATTTGAAGTTTGCTATGGTTTTAATCCTTTGATTCCCTTAACCTTAACCCCCTTGTCTTAGTGATGTTGTTGTGAGTATAGATGCAAAACAAAGACGTAGAAATGTTGAGAATCCATGCTAAGGTAAAGGAGAACATTGACAAGATCAACACCAAGGTAGCAAAGAGGCAAAACCGTGGGAGGAAAAAGATAGAATTCTAACCCAATGATTGGGTTTGGATCCATTTTCAAAAGGAAAGATTTCTTCAATTAAGGAAAGGCAAGTTGAGTCCAAGAGGAGATAGTCCCATCAAGATCCTTGAGAAGATCAATGACAATGCCTACAAGATCAACTTGCCAAGTGAGTATAATGTTCACAATGTTTTCAATGTAAGTGATCTTTCTTCTTGTGTTGTAGGTGATCCTTTAGATTTGAGGACGAATCTTCTCCAAAAAGGGGAGGATAATATGACCCCACCTGGCTCAAGGCCATTCACTAGGAGCCAAGCGAAGGAGCTTCAAGACCTTCAAGCTCTATTCATGAAGAAGGAAGCATTTGAGGAGCTACGAGAGAAGATCTCAAGAGTCTACAACATTTGGAAGGTGGCTTGGGAAGATTTGGAGAAGACATCTCAAAGTGGCTAAAAGTGCAAGAGGGACATTTTTGCATACTGTGGGCGTTTTATGCAAATCTCGACCAAGAATGCAATTCAAGGTCAAGAGTACAATTGGAGGCCACATTTGCAAGTTTTAGTCATCTAGATGGTTGAAGACCCAAGTTGGGGGTAATTTTACAAAGAGCCACTTTCGGGCTTTTGTTGTAAAGCCCTAGACTATAAATAGGAGACTTGTCTCATTTTCATTTCTTTAGCTTGAAAATTGATGAAATTGAGTGTATTAGATTGTTAAGTAGTTTTTAGCTAATATAGATTGTTTGGATTAATTAACTAAGTGTCATTTTTTAGTTGTGCCTTGAATTACTTTCCATAGAATTTGCCTAGGATTGCCCATTTGTGGATTCAAGTTGAGTCAATTCTTGAAATTCAAATTGCTTAGGTTTTTAGGATTTGCATTCCAATTAAAAGGGGTTGGGTTTCATATACCCAATCTTGTTCATAGAATCCATCCTAGGGGTCTGGTATCTATCCATCTCTATTCTTCGTCCACCCTTTTTTTTTTTTTTTTCATTTTTCTTGTTCTTCAAGTTTTCTAGAGTTTCTTAAGTTGAATCTAATCAAACACGAGGACCTTTGAGGGGGCCATTCATCCTAGTACTATTCCCGCTCAAGCACGCTAACTTCGGAGTTCTGATGAGATTTGTCTCGTTACTGCTTGTATGATCGCATCCGATGTTCAAAATTTATGATATATATAAAAATAAATTTTATTTATTACTAAAAATTCTTATGTACATAATATTTGATAAAGGGCGTATGACTTGCTACTGGGCATAAGAGGTTCATTCGAACCTCCTTTGCTGAGGAATTATATATATATAATTAAAGTTGTTTTTATGTATGTATAGTACATGTTGGAATTTCCTTAACTTTTTTGTGTATTTATTTCTTTATATATTGAATTCGTTTAGTGAAAATTCTTGAATTCCTGAACTTATAATTCAAAGAACTAATCTTAAACTCATAAGTTCAAATTTTGAGTTTGGTAGTCCCTCTATTTTATTTTATGTGCTATACTTTTTTGATTAGTTTGTTCTAAAAAATGACATATTTTTATACTTAAAAATAATTGAATTTTAAACTTCTCATTATATTCTTAATGACATGATTTGCGGTTACACACTAATTTCGGTTTTTTTTTTTTATTACTAATTCCTAAAAAGTTTCTTCCGAGAAAAATTCATGGGGCAGCTTATTTGGACGCGCCAATTAAACCTGTAACTAATTTTTTTTAACTATTTAACTGGTATTGGCAAATTTCAGACAAACCAGTTCCTTCTTAGTTTTTCCTCCTTTTTTATTTGTTTCTCCTTTAGACGTTTACTACCATGTTAAATTACATTGCTAAAATAAAAATATTTACATTTTCTGTATATACTATATATAAGTTAGATTCTTCCCGCTATACTCGATTAAATTTATTTCGAAATTCCATCAGTATGAGTTGAGAGATAGTGCTTTACGTTGTTGCTTCATGTCAATAGTCTGATTGGGATATTGCTTATTTTTGCATAAATTCTTTTTGTCAACTGAACATAGTAACTTGGAACTAGAGAACAAAATATTTTGACGAAACCTAAGCCAAAAGATAAGAAATCATAAACACCAATTATGACTCATCTAGTGTGTGGGTTATTCACTTGGGTAGATATGATTCGTTTCTTATCAAATTCCACTTGATTTGATAAGAAATAAAGAGATTTGCACTAAGAATATTCCCCCAAAAATCCTGAATATATATATTCTAAGTTTGAAACTTTCAAGCTTAACTTCAGACATAGATGTAAGAAGTTTTCTTGCACAAGCAATATGCTAAACTTTAGGATAACTTTCCAACTTTGCACGTAAATTTTTGCAACTTTGATGGCATATGTCAGAAGTTGTTTCTAAAGCGACTAAACTTAACAAATTAATAAAATTTGAATATGCCGTAAAACTGGGGTCCCATAATCGGCTATATATCTATCTTAGCACTTGTCCCCTTCGATCCTTTCTTAAATTCTGAGTCCGTTCAAATTCCATCACATAAATTGAGGCGGAGGAAAGAAACTTATAAGTATGAAGCTTTGAACTCGTAATCTCAAATAACAAAGAAGCTTGGACTCATTTTATATGCCATATTTGTTTCATTATTTGTCTCATTCATATATTCTAATATTATTAATTTAAACTTTTCATTTTATCCTCAATGAGATAATTTACGACCACACAATATCTATGACTTATTTTAAATCACAAATTTCAATTTTTTTCGTTAAACTCCATGCGCAATCAAACGTCACCGCATAAATTGGGAAAGAGAGGATAAATTAGTGTCTGCTGACGACATACCAGCTACTTTCTGGCACTATGCAAGTAATTATTGTACTGTGTCCCCAATAATTCACATCTTAACCAATCAGGACACAAAATGGAAGCCAAACAAGTAACATTTTGAATACACATTTTATTTCATTAGTGAATGGTACAGGGTTCAATACAGGAAGGGACAAAGGCCACTAGGAATGAGCAAACTCTTCTTACACGTGCTTGAAATCTGGGTGTGTTATTTCTTCATAAGCTGGAAACGCAGAAATACTCCTCCGTGTTGTATGACACGTACGGTTCTGGAACGGAGATTCTTTCAATTGAATGACGACTGTAACATATGTCAGCTCATTAAAACTAAGAATTGATCATGAATGATAACTGAGAGTTGACTCTTTGTTGACTCCCCGGTGAACTCGCAAAATGAAATTTTAGGCCAAGTCCCTAGGAGTGCAAATACTCGTCGAACACATGAACGATGCTATCACTGGCAACTTTCTGCCTGTTGCCAGTGAGAGCATCTTCACTTGGTGTATAAAACATCTTCCCATGGATGACGGTATAGAGGCTGCTTCAATCTCTTCTGGTCGAACGTGTGCCTGTGGTTCAAAAATGCGTTAAGACAATCATGAGAACAACCTATAAGTTATCATGCTTGCATATCCATCATTTGAGTCTCCAACAATTATTCTAACAATTACATCTCCGATTTGGCCTATGGACAAATATGCAAGCATACGTTTCATGCTTGTTTGAGTAATAGCAATGAGAGAATAAAGCTAATTCGGAAAGCAACAGGAAATGCATCATCCAACGGCTTTTGAAGCATCATCTGACTTACCCAATGAGACCAATTGAACGGGCTAGCACAAACAGCCCATTAAGGTAGCCCATTTCCACTATTTCATCGATTTCTTGTTTGGTGAACATTCCAGTGCCCTCAAGGAGATCCAAGAAGAGGGACCCAATGGCACCATCAATGTTGAGGATTAGGTTGTTTGCCTTTGAGAGGGTATAGGTTTCAACCTGAACCGCATACTCCATGTACTCGACAGACGGAAAATGTTGTCTTGCATAACGCTGTAGTAGTTCCACTCTCTTATCTCTGTTGTCTCCTCTCTTTATCCTATCACACAAGTAGACATAAATTAGATCGATTCAGAGTCATAAGAATCACGAAGCATGACATGTTACAATTTCATCACATTTTCAAGTACATTATCCAGCTTCTTCAACTTCCACATCAGGGAACAACTCTAGGATATAAAGGGCGTTATATCAAGGGCTTTTCTCATTTTATCGCTAGCCAAAACATACAAAATATACACTGATTATGTATATTATATGTATATACTATGTATATTATATGTATATTAAGTCAACATATACAACTGCTGGCTATTATTTTTTTTGAGCGGTCCAAAAATGTAATTATCCCTTATATTATCAATTAGTTGACTAGATTTATCCATGAAGAATTTACAAGAAATGCTACCTGTGACCTATTCCTGGTACTCGAATTCCCTTTTTCTTCATACCTTCCACGAATTCACATGGTGTGAGACCCTGCAATACAGGCACGCGAGAAGTTTTATAATCCGCGCTCTCATAGAAGCTAGCATGAATTGCACCAGTTCCACCAAACAGCTCAGATAGTGCTTAATCAATTATTTAGTGCTCACCCTGTCATAAGCATCCTTGAAATACCGGGCGGCATCATCAATAGCACCGCCAAACCGGGGACCAATAGTCAGCAATCCTGTTACAGAGCCACACTAATCCTATTTAATTGACACATAAAGGGAATCTTTCATTAATAGCCAGATTAGTGTCTTTTTTTTTTTGTTTTTTGCAAAAGATAGACACAAACGTAGCAGTATTTTTCTTTCAATACGTAGCATATACATTGTATGCGTGTGCTCTTTCAAAACATAGCATGTACACTGTATGCACGCGCATACAATATCAATGCATATACACTGCTACATTGTGATCCCATATACAAAGTATGTGCGCACATACAAGAATTATGCCTACAATTTAGGGATACATGTATCAATGTATATCTGCTATAATATGTAAAATATAGCTATATTTTGTTAAAAGTACCGCTATAAAGTGTAATTATGTAGCATAATCAGTTACATTAGGTACTTTTCCATACATAAACTCACAGCTTAAAGATAGCCAAAAACTGTAGTCGGCAACATACCTGAAACTAAGCATGAAATTAGGTCTTTTCCGGCCCTAGCGGACACAATGGCGTTGTGGGCACCAGAGGCACAAGGACCATGGTCAGCACACATCATGATGCAAATCTGATTAAGTCCAATCAACCACAAGAAAACAGATTAAGGTTCAGAAACAGGATGACAATCAGGCTGGAAATTGATGAGTCTAAAATTAGCAAGTTATTAATCACTAAATGAAAGAGAGATTATGGATTACGTCAATAAAACGTGTGCAGTAACGAGGTAGGCTGCGTTTGAACCACAACAGAGAAATGACATCAGCGACACCATATCCCTCCTCCACAAGTGTTGACATGGGTACACCAGCATAGCGTTGCTCTACACCTGTAAATAGAAATGAAGACAAAATCAACATTAATAGTCAGACCTCTCTATAACAGTCATCCTTTATAACAGCCATGTTTTCTGATGAACCAATCTTTCATGTTATGCTATATTATATGTTCTCTATAACAACATTTCATTATAAAGAACCAAAAATATCAGAAAAAACGATGCTGTTATAGTGAGGTTTGATTGTAACTCATATTAAGACAGCAAAAGAAATGAAACAACAATCTTTAACAGTATGCACAGAATTCAACTCATACCTCTCTCATCAGATATGGTGGAAATAATATGAGTCGGGACCCGAACTTTCCCACTCTTAATTGCTGTGTTAAGATCCTCAGGAATTTGTGGTGGTGTCACTTCCTCTACAGGTGTTATTTTGCCCTCTTCGACCTACAAAATGACCAAATGATTTTATTAAAACTTATAGCAGGGCAGAAAATCCAATAAGTGACCTGAGTGCAATGCCAAGATGTAACGGCCCTGGTCCAACTATTAAGGTATTGGCCGCTTTGGGCCTAGGGCCGCACGGATTTGTCCCTTGGATTTTAACCCAAAAGGTGTCTTAACAGTTGATTCTAAACTCGTTGTTATAAGGTCCCTAATTTTCTTCTTCCATTCCGACGTGAGATTCGCCCAAGTTATAATGTGCACCGCTTTTTCAGAGGGCTTGCCCTCCGTCATGGGCGTCACACGAGACACTCACCAGCTTTTGAAATGTTTCTTCGATAGTTCCTTCAAAAGCTTCATAAGAGGTAGGAACTACGGCTCCAGCATCTTTGAGTGCTTGATTCTTTGCTTGTGCTGACTCCATTTCACCATCATTCTTTGCCCCCTATTTACAGAGTCTCAAGAATCATTAAGACTTCATATTTGACGTACAGTAGTCATAATCAGAGAAATGGATGCGTATTATCAAAGGAAGGAAATGATAGAGGTGAAAAACGGAGAGAATCAAGTGAAATAGCTCACCACGGGGCCAAACTGAACTTCTGACTTGAAGAGTGTAGCACAAGTTTCACTGATCCACGCAACAACGGGCTTGTTGATTTTTCCCTGCTTGAGGGCTTCAACTAAGGAATATTCTTCTCGTCCACCAAGTTCCCCAAGAACAACAATCATTTTAACCTGATTTACAAGAACAATGAGCTCAAAAAATGAACAAATTATTAGCGCAAAATGGTCTGACAGAAGCAGGAGAAATACATTAAGTTGCAAAAAGTAAGCTACCCTTACAAGCTTTGAATTTGTACCAAAATAGAGGAATAAAATGCAAAATTGAATCATAATTGTGGTTAATTACTAGGAAGAAGGCAATAGTCCCCTTAGTGCAATGATGTGGAGCCCTTTTAAGGATATGATTCTATGAACCAATTACCTGAGGGATGTTGTTGAAGCGCAAAACATGATCAGAAAGGGTAGAACCAGGGAATACATCTCCTCCAATTGCAATTCCTGTAATGCACAATTTCATATTCACACTCTATTTTCTTTTAACATGGATGACACAAAAATGATCCATATATGGATTAAGGATTCAGAATGCCCAACCTTCATAAATTCCATCAGTCACGCGGGCGATTGTATTGTATAATTCATTAGACATACCACCCTGTATATTAAGGAAAAGTTATCATTCTTGTTTTATAATGGAAACATTCACTATTCTTGAAACCATAAGAATTACTAGTGTTCAAGCTATTCTGCTTAGAAAATTTCAGAAAGAAGAAAGGAGCATAAGATTTCTGCAAGTTCGACGAAACAAGATTTCTCCTATGTGTTAAAGATGAAAGAGGCGCCACAAAGTACTCACAGATTTTGATACAAAGCCCACAGATCCAGGTCTGTAAAGCTTGCACTGAATAATGTTATCAATTGTTCCAGCAGTATCACCAATCTTGAAAGCTCCGGCTTGAATTACTCCAACAGTAGCTGGACCAATAATCACCTGAAAAGAGCACCACATTTACATCCTAAAAATTGACTACTTCTGAAGGATGAAAAAACATATAGCTTTCCTCATTTTGGCCCATCGGCCGAAATTAGTCACGGGGCGCTAGCCAAAATATACAAAAACCTATACACTGATAGTGTATATTATATGTATATTCATGTATATTTTGTGTATATTTATACTTGATATACAAAACCAATACATTTGTCGGCTATTATTCTTTTAGGCGGTCCAAACATGTGATTATGCCTTACTTAAATATCTATAAGAAAAAATTTAAAATATAAAATGCATGGAAAGAAACAAAATTACCTTATTGTTTGCCTTTGCATAAGCAACCAGCTGCTTAGCGTCTGACTCGGGAACACCCACAGCTATAATAGCGACGACTCTGATGGTTGGTTGTTTAAGAGCAGACATGGAGGAAGAAGCAGCACTGCTTTGAGTTAAGAAATTCATGATCAGAGCATACATTTTGCATTATCAGATTTTCTTTCAAGAGAAAGGAGGGCGTCTCTTAACATTACCAACCTTCTGAAAGATCCAAAGTTTATAAATACATCAGCTGTGGGATGTGCAGCACAGGCAGCTTCAACGCTGTAGAAGGTGTAACAATTGCAAATAAGACTAAAATTTAGCATGATACTACAAAATTTGCTGCTCCCTCCATCCTAATTTATGTGATGGCGTTAGACTGAGCACGGAGTTTAAAAAAGAAAGACAGAGTTTTGGAACTTGTGGTCTAAAATAAGGATAAAATAGACATTTTAAATTACATTGTTATTACTTACTAAATATAGAAAGGTGTCATTCTTTTTTGGACTGACTAAAAATAAAAGAGTGTCACATAAATTGCGACGGAAGGAGTACTACTCAAAACCAGTATGAAGAAGGTTTGTAAGGAAGGCGAAGTTCAATTATATCCACTTGAGCATCTTTAGTTGGTTGCTTATAGAAAATTTTAGAACTAAGACAGTTTATCTGAAGTAGTGCAAATGAGAAATATTCAGCAACTCATTCATCTAATTGGTGCTTACATTGTATGTAATATTTAGCATCACAATTCACAAACCAAAAGTTAGAAGTGATATGGTCTCATTGGATATGCGGAAAATTTATGTGCTTAAACTTCGGCAAGACGTGTCTAAATTTATCAACATATGAACTGTTTCAAAGCAAAATAATACAGTAGAAGACTATTGAAAATAGACCATATTAAGAAGACTATCCAAATTTAAGAACTCAACAATATAACAAATGAGAGAAATCAAAAATTGAGAAAGCAAAAAAAAAAAAGAAAGTTAGACGCACGTTGAATGCACTGGGATTGCGATTTCCTCCTGACCGAAGAAAAGTTTCTGGAATCCCTCAGAACCAGGATTTATGATTCCAGCAACAGAAGGTGTTTCTCTCCCTATAATATTCAAAAGCGATCGACAACTTCAATTACACCATCAAAAATGCAAAAAAGTTTGAATGCACGTCCATTTTTCAGCAATGTGATTGAAGAACGAAAAATGTAACACTCACTACAAGAAAAATCAAAGTCAAGCATCTGTTGGACAGGAAGCTGCTTGTAGTTGTAGAATAAAGCTTGTGTAGTCTTGGAGAAAAGCTGTCCAGTAGCCATTTTGCCAAAGTCAATTTTAGAACCTGTACAAAGTTACAATATCAGCAGAATATGAGATAATTGCAGTCCAATGCCTTTCGGTGATCTAATTTACAAAATAGCCAGCAAATGTATAGGTTATGAATATTAAATATAAATATACGTATCATATACGTCTCATATACATAAATATACATAGTAAGTGTATATATTTTGTATATTTTGGCTAGCGGTCGTAATGTGTATCCAACCCGAGATGGCAAACAAAGATATCTCAGCAGATAATTACAGAGCTAAAAGTCAAATACTTACCGACATATTTATTCTGATTCAGACTCTTCCGAATAATTTTGTTTTTTCCTTTTAAAATTTTTGGAGTTATAAATATTTCTTTTTGAATTCTCACTTGGATGTTAATGGGTATCTTGTTGTGATTAGTAAATGGTATATGAATCATTTTTCTTATTCCAGTATCCCCAATCCCGCCCACCCAAAATCACCATTCTTAACTCAATATCATCAGGAACCAGAGCTGATATATGAAGCAAAAGGATCTCTTAAAGTTTCTCCAAGATTGACCATTCCAAAAGAAACAACATTTAGGGTGTTTTTGGTATGGAGGAAAAAGTAAAATGATCTCTTAAAGTTTTCTCCAAAATTGCCCATTCCAGAAAATGTTTTTGAATTTTCTCATGTTCGGTTGGTCAAAATTTTTGAAAAACATTTTTTCTAGGAAACACGTTCCTTAAAAGTGACGAAAATAACTTTTCTAGTGGAAGTAGAGAAATCAAGTAACTTTCCTAGTGGAAGTAGGGAAATCAAGTTTCACAAGTGACATTCCACATTACTTGTGTCCACCCCATCCTCCAACACACCTCATCATCACCCCTACCCCCGTAGCCCCCACCCCCACCACCCCCACATCCCTACCCCTTACCCTCACATCTCATAATATTTATCTAGATTATATACAAATGTTTTTAGGATAATATTATTATCTTCGGCATCCCTGACTCGGGCATCCTTTCAGGTGCAGTTGACATAGAACTTAGGTAATTTAGAAGTAAAATAAGTAAGAAATCCACTTATTTGGTGTGTTCGGTAAAATGATTTTCGTAGTCGAAGTAGTGAAAACAAGTTCCATAAGTTACAATTTCAAAGCTCATTATCCCCTCCCTGAACCCCGATTCCCCACCCCTCACTACCCCCGACTCCCACCCCACCCCCAGTGAATAGTGTTTTTTCTGAATTACATATAAATGCTCTTGGGATAATATGTTTTTGCTATCATACACCAGAAAGAAGCAAGAATACTAGTACTTATTTTTCAAAAAGAACATTTTCTATAGAAAACATTTTCCTTCGTACCAAACACACCCTTAGTAACGTGCCACGCACACTTGAGCTCCAAAAAAACCATAAGGACTTCATCATACAAGCAAAGGCAAAGCCAGTTCATATCGCAGAGCATCATTGAGGTCACTACTCTCTAGTAAGTCCAGAGTACTCCCTCGTTTCAAAATGTTTTTTCTGGTTTAGATGTGGCACGAAGTTTAAGAACGTAGAAAACACTTTTGCATCTTGTGGTCTTAAATTAAAGATGTGTAGAATATATCAAAATGTTAATCTTGTGGTCTTAAACATGTCATGTCTGAAAAGTGGAATTAAAGAGTTGTCAAAAAGGAAAGAGATTTTTTTTTTTAAACAGACTAAAAAGGAAAGTAAGACAAATATTTTGAAACGAAGGGAGTAATTAATAAGCTCGAAAACACATAGGAGACAAACAATTCAAGGGGTTTTAGCTAATAAACATGAACTTGAATCGAGAATTCAACAGAAAAATGAGAAAATCACACACCAACACCCAAAAAGATCGCGGGAAGTAAAGAATTCGACAAAATTTGAGGCAAGATAAATTCAATGAAGAAGAAAAAAAAAAATGAACTGTGAGAATAAATGACACTGTATTTGGAAATTTTCTGATATCTATTCAATGAACAAAAGCCATGTATATATACAAGTCTGTGTGAATAAAATAAAATCATAAATAAAAGAATCCTATACATTTTGTCTAAATTTCATTGGCTACTATTCTAACGTCTATAACAAATTTTGTTTTGTCTATAACAAACTTTATTCTGGAAGCTTCCTTTGTACAGCTGTGAAATATTGAATGGCCAGATGTTATTTGTCAACTTTGAACGTTGGAGATATGTATAGCATTGTTAGGCTGAATTTGTTCTACAGGAATGTTGGGCTGAATTTGTTTTGATTGTGTTTTGTTCATGCTTGCACCATAGGCCCAAATAGAAGCCCAGTCCAAATCAGCCCAATTTTCTTTTGATAACACCAAAGCTGTCAAACCTGAATTAGATGGCCACTTTCCCTTTTCTTCTTCATCAAACAGACAACCCTTGTTTGCTGTTTTAACTATTGCATCTTTAACTTGTAATCCCTTTGCATCTTTAGCCTTATCTTGTTGATTCAAATTCACAACATCCCCCCTCAAGTTGGAGGGGGACAAAGTAACACTCAACTTGCTCAAAATCGAATTGTGAGATGGTCCTGGTAAAGATTTGGTAAATAAGTCAGCTAATTGGTGTTTGGAAGGAACGAAAGACAAAGAAATAAGGCCGGCTAGGTAACACGGACATAATGACAATCAAGCTCGACATGTTTCGTCCTCTCATGAAACACGGGATTCCGAGCTATATGTAACGCCGCTTGACTGTCGGAGTGAACAGGAATAGGAAGATGTGGTGGAACTGAAAGATCTGTAAGAAGGCGAGTAAGCCAAGTCAATTCAGTTACAAGACGTCGGATTGATCTATATTCAGATTCCGCAGAGGACAGAGAAATTGAAGTTTGTTTCTTTGATTTCCAAGAAATAGGCGATCCCCCTAAAGTGATGAAGAACCCACTTATCGACTTTCGAGAATCGCGACAAGAAGCCCAGTCTGCATCGCAGAAGGCCAGAAGAGAAAAAGAAGGTGAAGAATTCATAAAAATTCCTTGGCCAGGATCATTTCGGAGATAAGAAACTACTCTAAGAGCAGCTGAAAAATGAGAAACACAAGTGGTCGTATATATTGACCGAGGATAAGAACAAAGAAATGATAAATCGGGCCGTGTGTGTGTGAGATAATTGAGTTTACCAATCAGATGTCGGTAGATAGTGGGATCAGAAAGAAAGGGACCAGAACTTGCAGAAAGTTTGGAAGAAGGGTCAAGAGGTGAAGAAGCCAAAGGCAGATGAGAAACATCAAATTCATTGAGCAAATCCAAGGTATACTTTCTTTGACTTATGATAACACCTTGTGGTTCACGAATAATTTCCATACCCAAAAAATAATGTAGAGAGCCAAGATCTTTTATTTTGAACTCTGAATTGAGAAACTGTTTGAGACTGTCTATTTCTGTTTGATGATTTCCTGTGATTAAGATGTCGTCCACATAAACTGCCACAATAGTAGTGTGTCCACCAGATGCTTTATAGAACAGAGAGTAATCATTAAGAGAAGAGACAAAACCTTTGAAGTTTAAAGCCCCAGCAAGCCTTGCATACCACTGCCTCGAGGCTTGTTTTAAACCATAAAGAGACTTTTTCAACCTACAAACCAGATCAGAGGACATAGGATAGTAACCAGGTGGAAATTTCATATAGACCTCTTCCTGCAAATCCCCATGCAAGAAGGCATTACTGACATCAAATTGAGAAATAGGCCAACCTTTCTTAACTGCAACAGTAATGAGACATCTGATTGTGGTCATCTTGACCACTGGAGAAAATGTCTCATTGTAATCAATTCCTTCCCTTTGAATGTCCCCTCTAATGACTAACCTGGCCTTAAGTCTTTCAATAGTTCCATCTGAGTATTGCTTGACTTTGTAAACCCATTTACAAGGCAGAGCTTTCCTTCCTGGTGGTAGTTTGACAATCTCCCATGTTTGATTATCTTGCAAAGCTTGTAATTCATCTGCCATGGCTTGAACCCAACCAGGATGTAGAGATGCTTGGTGAAAAGATGAAGGTTCTTTGATAGTAGATATGGAATGTAAAAATTTTTGGTTGGTTGTAGACAAAGCATTGATAGGTAGAGAAATAGGATTGACACCATCAGAGAAGCAAGAATGAGTTACATTAGATAAAAAAATGTTATTGCAAAAATAATCATCTAGATATGAAGGTGGAACACCTTTATTTTGTCTATTAGATTGTCTAGTGTTGGAAGGATCAGATTGTGGAGGTGGTATAGGATGAGAAGTGGAATTTTGTTCAGAGAATTGAGTTGATGGTGTAGTAACTGTAGGGGTAGATGTGGGAGTATCAGGTTGTGCAGATGGTGCAGGATGAGAAGTTTGGTAAGAAGATTGTGTGGATGATGTAGGAACTGTAGATAAACTAGGAGACTGGTCTCGGGAAGGATGAGGAGTTTGGTCAGACTGATCTTGGGAAATTGGTGAATTTGTCAAGGAAAGATTAGGTAATATAGGTTCATTAGGTGGTGTTGGTGAATATGCAGGTTTAGAAAAGGAGGAAGAATCACTAACAGTAGGTTCAGGATAAGGGAAGAAAGATGCATGATTCATATCAGGAAGAGAAGTAAAAGGAAAAACATGCTCATAGAACTGAACATCTCTGGACACAAATATTTGCTTGGTTTCTAAATCCAACAATTTATATCCTTTTTGAGTACTAGGATATCCTAGAAAAACACATGATCTTGCCCTAGGTTCAAACTTTCCTCTGTTATGTGCCAATGTAGATGCATAAGAAAGACAGCCAAAACATTTCAAAAATTTATAAGATGGTTCTGTTCTGAAGAGGATCTCATAAGGACTTTTTCCTTGAAGAACCTTAGAGGGCATTCTGTTAATCAAATAAGTAGCAGTTAGAATACACTCTCCCCAATACTTGATAGGAACTTTGGATTGAAACAACAGTGCTCTTGCAACTTCAAGAAGATGCCTATGCTTCCTCTCAACTATCCCATTTTGTTGAGGGGTGGCAATGCAAGATGTTTGATGAATAATTCCTTCTGATTTGAGAAAATTTGAAGCAATGATACTTTTCCCTAACTCCATTGCATTGTCAGACCTGATTATCTTTACTTTCATCTTGAATTGTCTTTCCACCATCTTTAAAAAATTTTGAAGGACTGTAAAAGCATTACCCTTAGTACTTAGTAAAAAGGTCCAAGTTGCCCTACTAAAATCATCCACAATTGTGAGAAAATACCTATAATTGTTGTAAGTAGGAACTTTGTAAGGCCCCCAAGTATCTATGTGAATTAAGTCAAACACAGATTTACTAGAAACATGACTGATGGGAAAAGGTAATTTTGACTGTCTAGCTAAAGGACAGATTTCACAAAAACAATCAGAATTGGAAGGAATTGAAATGAAATTGATATTTCTCATTGAAGAAAAAGGCAAATACTTATGTTAAACCCTTTACCTAATATCAACCATGCTTACTCACTTCATTGTGAGTGGTGGTCAGGGACAGAATTTTCAAAGATGAAACTCTAGGTAAACATGGTTGATTTTCAAAGATGAAACCCTTTAACATAAGTATTTACCTAGAGTTTCATCTTGCAAGAGAAGTGAGTAAGCTTGGTTGATATTAGGTAAAGGGTTTAGCATAAGTATATTTCCTCTAGCTTGTGAATAGACATCATTCAGTCCCATAAGAAATTGAATGAGTCTTTCATCTTCAAGAGACTTCGCTTTCTCTTTTCCTTCACACACACAGACAATCGCACTTAATATTTTCATTCAAAGGATTCTAGTTCATCCCATAGCCTTTTCACTTGGTGAAGTATCCTCGCTATGTTTGATGTGCTCGACTAATCCACTCAACCGTTTTTGCAGGTGATAGAGTTTGGCCCCATTGGATTGGCCAAACCTGTGCTCCAAGCTGACCCAAAGCTCTTTTGCGGTCCTTGAGTAAATCACACTGTCTGCAATGTCTTTGGACAGAGAATTGAGCAGCCAAGAAGTTACCATGTCATTGGATCTACTCCATGACTGATAATCTGCAGAATCTGAGGAAGGAGCTGTGAGAGTTCCAGTGATAAATCCTACCTTATTCTTTGCTGATAAGGCTATTAGGACTGTTCTCTTCCATCCCTGATAACCCTTACCATCAAAAGGGTTATTCACCAAGGCCATGCCTGGTGCGTCTGAAGAATGGAGGAAATAGGGGTGATTGGAATCAATGGTGTTTTGAGTTATGGTGACTCTAGCTGCTGTTGTTGCAGCATTGATTTGCTCTTCTGATGTGGTTTCATTGTTGTTAGGCATATTGATGACAATATCAGAAATCTAGCAGCAATTTTTAGTATTGCTCTGATACCATGTGAGAATAAATGACACTGTATTTGGAAATTTTCTGATATCTATTCAATGAACAAAAGCCATGTATATATACAAGTCTGTGTGAATAAAATAAAATCATAAATAAAAGAATCCTATACATTTTGTCTAAATTTCATTGGCTACTATTCTAACGTCTATAACAAATTTTGTTTTGTCTATAACAAACTTTATTCTGGAAGCTTCCTTTGTACAGCTGTGAAATATTGAATGGCCGTATGTTATTTGTCAACTTTGAACGTTGGAGATATGTATAGCATTGTTAGGTCGAATTTGTTCTACAGAATGTTGGGCGAATTTGTTTTGATTGTGTTTTGTTCATGCTTGCACCATAGGCCCAAATAGAAGCCTCCCAAATCAGCCCAATTTTCTTTTGATAACACCAAAGTCATTAAAACCCGAATTAGACGGCCACTTTCCTTTTCTTCTTCATCAAACAGCACAACCCTTGTTTCTGTCGTTTTAACTATTGCATCTTTAACTTGTAATCCCTTTGCATCTTTAGCCTTATCTTGTTGATTCAAATTCACAACATGAACCCACCTCAGTAAAATCAGACAAAGTGTGTGATAAATTTTACTTGATTTCAGAATGGGGAGAAGAGAGTTAGATGTGTATATATTTGTATTCACAATTATTGTAGAGAAAGAAATTGAATAAACAAAGGAATGAGTGGGGCTGCTGCATGGGCATAACAAAGATTGCTAGTAGCTAACTAAGTAGGGGCAGACCCAGGATTTTAAGACGACGGGAGCACCATTATCTTAATATAAACGCCAATAAATTTTTTAGTGATGACTGAGAAATAATATCATGTCGGACCGGTCACTAATAGTGTGACAAAGGGCGAAAATACAAATATATAGGTCAAATATGATTTTTTTTTTTTTTAGTAATAAATAAATTTAACACAATGAAGCAAATAAAAGAGATAACTCACTGGCTAAAGCTGTGCAACATGTGTTAACGACGCAAGTTCGATTCTAGGCGAGCTCATTTAACGCTTATTGTTTTCCTAAAAAATAGGCTCAAAAAAGTAATTAAATGTGACATTCGAGTTCGATCCCGGGTGACATGCAAGGGAAGCAACAGTTGCAACCAACGACCTACAATGACACTTTCATTTGTTAGCGCACAATTAAATATATACTAATTTCTCAAGGTATACACACACACACACACACACATATATATGTGTGTGTATATATATATATATATATATATATATATATATATATATAGTTATTTTTTCCGAAGTTAACGAGTGCACGTGCACTCCGACCCTTCCATGTGGGTCCGCCTCTGTAACTAAGAAAGAAGAAGAACAAATGATTATGAAGGGGACTCAAATTTAAAATTTATGAAAATATCACAACAATATTAAATTACTCGACTGGTAAGCACCCTCCACCTATCACAACAATATTAAATTACTCGACTGGTAAGCACCCTCCACCTCCAACCTCAAGTCGTCAAGGGAGCAAAAGGGATAAATGTCTTACTTTCCTTTTATGTTTGTCCCAAAAAGAGTGTCTTTTTTTATATTTAGTAAGTTTTCCAATTCCGACATCCTACCTTGCAAATTTAAGACCACAAGACTTAAAAGACTCACACATCTTTAATTTAAGACCATAAGATTCAAAAGTCTTCCTTTATTTCTTATACGCCGTGTCCAGTCAAACTAAGACACTTAAATTGGGAAGGAGAGAGTACTATAATTGAGTTATTTAATAATTTTTAATATATTCGTTAGAATTGGACAAAAGCATTTCACCGAATCAGCTAATTATACTACATGTCCATCCCTTGTCACATATTTACTTTGCATTTCAGTCTGATTTTCTTATCTTATTGCTGTTCTGAAGATTTGCTTGGGTCCTCTGATCTTAGTGAAAGAGGTTTTTTTATTAAAAATTATTGTGGAAGCTGATTTTGGACAATAATTTCTTATTCATTCGATCAGAAACGTGATTCATGAGTATGGTTTCATATTATTTAATTTCAACCAGCTTTCGGTACTCTTGTTGGGACTAAGCTAATTCGAATTCACATAAGAAAATCACACGTAAAGGCTTTCTACAAAAGGCAATTTCATTTTTACGATTCGAGACTTTAAGGGGACGTTTGGTATGATGTATATATAAGAAAAATAACCATGGTAGATAATTTGGTACCTTTACCCAATGTTTGGTTGTAATTTAAATTATATATAACTTAATTCACCAAATGGTGTATTATTTTATACTACTAACAACATAGAATAACTAATCCATGCGTATAATTTTTACATGGATAAAATAGCAAAAGGACAAACTATGTTTATATTTTTTTCTAGAAACTAATGAAGGTCAAGTATTCAAGGGTGTAATTGTAAACTCGTTATTTTTTAGTTTAAAAAACTAATCCATGTGTATAATTTTTACATGGATAAAATAGCAAAAGGACCAAACTACGTACCTTTATCTTTTTCCTAGAAACTGATGAAGGTCAAGTATTCAAGGATGTAATTGTAAACTCGTTATTTTTTAGCTTAAAAAAATAAATAAATATTTGAAATGATATCTTGTATATCCAATTTTAGTGCAATGAACCAAATACCCAATAAAAAATAATCTCTATATAACTAATTCCTACATAACTAGTCCCTTACTATAATCCATGTATAACTTGTCTTTAAAAATGGAGGGGATATTATCACCCTACCATAAACTTCGGTAGTGGAGGTTATAAATTGTGCTACACCTTTCATGTCTAATGGAAAATAACCTAAATCAGTTGATCATTCATTGACATGTTTGATCTATTTGCTTTTTTTCGTGTTTAAAGAATTAATTCTGCAAAACAATTTTTTCTATTTAATTTTTGAAAAAACAAAATACAGTAGTTGTTTGTCCTGAGGCCCTCAAGAGTCTGAACTCTTCTAAACCATATAAATATAAAGACGAGAGGGTCATGCCCCAAAAAGTGAGAGAAAAGGATTCATAATTGAAAACAGACAAAAGAGAAAAAGAAAAAATCACATGGGATTTTGTCATTTTGGAACTAAAATTCAAGTGTATTATCCTTTTCTTGATTGTGGAGTTTGTCAATAAGATATGGCCGTCACATCATGCATGGAGTGCCAACACTCATTTTACTATGTTCTCTTAGATTTCCTATTAGGGAAAAAAACACATGAAGACATATTGTTGCTTGCATATAAATTAATATTGGATCCCGATTGTCCTTAACATTAATTTTCCGATTAAAAATGTTCTTCCTTTTAACACAATTATGAGATAGCATATGTGGAACTATAGTATTGATTTTTTTGGTCAACGTCGATTTTAGACTCAATCCACACATAACTCAACTCATCCGAATTTATTTGTTCGGTAATTATTGGTGCTATACCTATAGGAATCCACCATTGTTAAAGGATGAAGAAAGCTGAGTTGAACGTAGATCTGGAATCAATTGGAGCTTGTTTGCACCGATTATGAACCAAAAATCGCAGCTTCAATTGAAGAAGACATTATTGTCTTTTGAATCATTTCAGTTGCAAAATTTTGTTTCTAATATCACTCAACTTATCGTCAAGCAAATTTGACTAAAGGTTGGATGTATGTACTTAGCTAAATATTGTCCAGAATCAAACTATATATAGGCATGTGTGACTATAAATCATCTCATTGATAGTAAAATGAGAAGTTTAAAGTTAAATTATTTTTAAATTAAGAAATACAACATTCTTATTAGAGCATAATCATATATCTACATCTACATCTATTAAAATCACGAATAATTTTCGCTAAATTTTGAATGATAAAAATATCCTCTAAATGTTGATCAACTTTTATGCCCTTAATTATTTTAAGTTAAATCGGGATAAAGTTATAATTTTAAATAGTGTAGAGACCTAGAATTTATCTACTTTGGTTTTGGATAATTTGGGTGATGGGAGGACACTGGAAGACGAGCAGAAGCTTAGAAATAGTTAGGAATCACCGCCAATATGCATTGATATAATTGTTATATTTAAATATCACTCAATACGTGGACACTATATTCACCTACTAGTTTAAAACAAATTTGGTGAGATGAATTTGGACTTTAATTAGTCAAGAGACGTTTAGCCGACGTGATAACGTAATTGCCCTATGAAATTACAATGGGATTATCACTTTTCCTAACTGAAAAGTTTCAATTCTTTTAGAACACAAACAATCAGTACAAATTAATTCTATTTTGGTGAATTGTGAACATAATAGGAGTCAACTGTACTTAAGATTAATAATATTGATGTTCAAAAAAAAAAAAATTAATAATATTTAATTTGGCTTATAGTAGGAGTCTTCTACATAAAAACAAGAAAAATAAAAGAACGGCAATAATTTTTTTCTCTTAGACATGTTTGTTCTTTGTTTTTTAATTTGGAGAACTTTTTCTATTTAGCATGACAAAGATTAATTTGTCAAGATAACTATTTAAATAAATTTAATTACTTCAATATGGTGTGATGCACGTGCAATGTACGTGATATTCCGTGTATAGTTATTATCTCAAAAAGTCACTTTCTGTGTTGAAGAAAATTGGAATCAAGAAGAAAGGTTGAGTGACCATCTGAGAAATTAACCCGAGAAAATATCTTTATGGAAAGTAACGTGACCCATCAAAATTTTATGTTAACTGTAGCAGACTTTTCGTAGAAAGAGGGCAAACTTAAAGTATCAAAAGCAAAAAAAAAAAAATATTTTTACAAGATTGTCATCAGATGTGAGTTCAGTATTGGGAAATAAAACTCTTCAAATCTCTTTTAGTTCCGTAGTATCAAACCCTTAGTCGAGAGAGTGTCGTTAGGTTTGCAAAATTTTTGATAATTTTTTCTAAGAAAAGTATGATTTTTAAAGTAGGCTTTTAATACGGTGTCCAATAGTTTCGAATTCAAACTATTCTGCAACTTTTTTCTCCACCAACGATTATGTTACTTTAACAACATTATTTTTCAACATGTAAAAGGTTGCTATAAGTTTTACCATGTCAATTGTTGTACAATGATTTTCTCTTCATGCATATAATTTTTATTATATAAGTTTATGTTTTTGTACTTTTATATAAATAAATTGATTGAAGATCTACATGCAAGTGTTGAACATAAATTTTGGTTGTCCAAAATATCCTTCAAAGATTGAACAATTTTTATGCCCTTTAAGACCAGATTAATATCTTTTAAATTTTAATCAAAAGGATAAAATTGTAATATTATTTACTATGTCATACTAATTCCAGTTAGGTAATACCACTAATGCTCTTGAAGAATACTCACTAAGATCATCCTCGATCTTCAAAACATTATAAGTTCTCTGAAATTGATTTACAACTAATTTAATTATTCTTTCATATAAATAATTGAGGCTAAATATCTACGTGACTTTTATACCCTTAATAAGACATGGAGTCTAGGTCGGAATGTAAAATCCAAGTTAAAATCATATTTTTTGGTATCTTATAGCAATGAATTTCGTTAGTTGATTCAACCTGAATACGTCAGTTATTTGTAGGATCCTAGTAATAAAAGACTTTGATAACCAAATATTACGCTAGCTACTTTAAGAGTCCAAATTAGAATCTAATAGTATCAATATTGAGAGTCCAAATTAGAATAGTATCAAAATTTAAGACAACTAGCTTAATGAACCATCTTAGAAGGGAGTTTAATTACCAGCCATGCCACATCCCAATCGATATGACTGCGCAAGTTAAAAAGCTAAATAATAGCTGCAGTAGTGTATACCTTTGGAAATGGAAAGAAATTGTTTTATTGAATTAATAAATGTAAATCAGTCATGGCAGGATTGAGCTCCTCTCCATTTCCCTTCTCTTCATTTTTCCTAAGTTCTATCTTAGATTAGAGACACATGGCATTATTAGAATTAATGACTAAGATTTAATTGACTAAAACCATGATTACATAATTAATAACTTATACATAAATATATTAGAATATTTTTCTCTCTCTTCCTATTTACTTTTCCTACCCAATAAAACATCTTTTCTGATTTATCCGATTATTTTTTGCCACTTAATTTTTTTCCCTAATAGACCCATTTTCAATTGGTGATATTTTCTATTTTTTCAATTATGATGCTTACTAATTCACATAATATAGACCCCATTATTCAATTGGTAATTGTATATTTCTGAAAGAATTGTCTATATTCTGGAAAATATCACCATTAAAGAGTTCTCATGATTGAAAGAAAGATGGAATATTAAAATAGGGAGAGAGAGAAAATATTTTAATATATTTATGGATGAGTTATTAATTATATAAACTATGGTTAGGGCCTTGTTTTAATCAATTAAATCTTAGTCATTAATTCTAACCCCATGTCATGTGTCTCTAATCTAAGGTAAAACTTGGGAAAAATAAAGAGAAGGGAAATGGAGAGGAGCTCAATCCGTCATTGCAATATTGTTTCCATCTATATTTCTGAGAAGGAGGCCTTTGTTAATCGTTTGTTTCTGAAGATGTGAAAAGTGAGGCAATAACTCTGCTAACCCTAAACAAGCATCGTGCGGGGATTAAAGTATTTAATCTAAAAAATATAATTTAACTATTTTGCCCTTAGTAATATACTCTTTTGTTTAGTGAATTTTATAAATACCTTTCTTTAATTAGCAGAAGATTTGTTGTTAGAGCATCAAACAATTCAATGACAAACACAAAATCAAAATAAGAAGATAAACGTAATTACATAAACCACAAGGGAGATAAGTTTCGTTACAAAGAAAAAATCTTGGGGAAAGTCTTTGAAATTGATCCACTATCTTTAATATATTTTAGTCAGCTAACTAGCTATTTTCGAGTGTCTTTAGTCAGCTAACTAGCTATTTTCGAGTGTCATGTCATATTTTTTATACAAATATAAGAATTCAGGTGAAAAAGTTGAATGACTATCGGTTAGGGTATTTTTGTGGGATCAATACAAATATGCTTAAATAAAATAGGAGGATGAGAAAAAACAAGAGTAGCAATCATATAATTGATTGACTACTTTTTGCAAGTTGCGATCGGTAGATATAAATTTTTTATGTCGAAAGAAAATAAAATAATTGAAATTGTATAAATGTTTCATTATGAAAACTACCATGAAGCCGGGAAAAAGTTACGGCAACGGGAGGACTTGATTTTTTCTAAAAATATAATGGCAATAAATAAATATATGGTCCCTTAATTCCTAATATTGAAGTATCTTAGTCGTAATATATTTCTCATGTGGCGAAAAAGAAGAAAAATATATATATACCATGAACACCATTTTTAAAGAAATATTAAGTGGATATAATCTTATACTATAGTAACAGTTTTGTTATTAAGTTAATGTATGTAATTACAAATAATATTACCTAACATTTTTTGCAAAGATTGAGGTTGCTAGGGAATGACGTGCGAGACATGTTCGTAGAGACTAGTAATACTAAAGTGGGAACAAAATCAGTCAAAAGTTGATTTACGAATTTACGAGTCCGCGACTTTTGTGGTACAAAAAAAAAAAAAAAAGTTGAACCAAAATAACACTTAAAAAAAAAAAAAAAAAAAAGTAGGTTTCACGCACGAATTCCGTGCGTGAAAGGACCAAACTGTAAAGTTAAAACCTTGGCCCTTTCACGCACAGAATTCGTGCATGAAAGAGGTAACATAAACTGCCCCTACCTTTGTTCTTTGGCCAATTTTTTTAAAAATTCACGTTTTTTTCGTACTTTGACCGAAGATTAGTCATGTTTCAAAACGCCGGAATATCAATATTTTATATAGAACTTAATATTTTTTTTTGTGTACAATAATGTCGGCTCATTACATCAAGTACACCTAAACGTTTGGATCGTCGTTTTAGGGGTTCTAAAGTGCCCCGAAGTAAGTTTTGTTTGTTTGGAAACTTGTTATCTTTAGGTTTAAGTGTCATATTTTATAGGGTTTTGATTAATTTAGGACGTCGCACGAGTTATTATTAATCGACAATAAAGACTAAGATAACTAATTATCATTAAGAAAATAATAACCAAAAATATATATAATATTAACATAAAATGTACACTATATTTACAAATACACAATCTCAGGTCGCACATCTGGGAGCCTTTAGAGTACGGCTAAGCCTAAGGCCAACCCCACCACCCCCACCGCCCTCACCATCATGTCCATCCCCCTTCTTCCTCTTAATCCGTACATGCTCTATGGCATGATCATCCTTGCTTCCCTTCCTTCCCTTCCTTGGACCCGGACCCTGGTTCATAACATGCTTCCTATGGGAGATGACGGTGGGCGGTGGGAGTGGGACAACAACATCAGGAGACTCGTCAATCTCATTAGAAGACCTGTCCACAGGCGCAGAAGAATGAACCTGAAATAACATATAAACAATTTAGTTTCAAAAAAATATATTTTGTGTTTAATTACACACACTTAAATATATTACCTGAAGGAGCGAGCAAAATGCAGGGACCTCTACCCTCGTGCCCATAGAACATCGGCAGTAATCCTTGATACATGTAGGCCAAAGACAACAGCCGCCCCCACTATAACATCCTAACTCGGCGAGATCGTCGATATACCGAAGATACCTCAAGCTCATATGCGAACCAAGTGTTCGGGAACAGATGCTCCCCGAATACATGAGTAGGTATAGATGCGCACGTCCGGTCAACACGCACCGTGGCGTGTCCTCTCCAACCTGGATGCTCCATGTCTACGAGGCGCAAGCGAGCATGAAGGGCCGACATCAAAACCCGACTCGGCCCCGAAAAATAATCGAGCTCAAACCGAGCCTATTCAACTCATCCCAAAGAAGGCGGAAGCTTCGAGGCTCCTCAATATACAATGGGCGTCCATCAACCTGTAGCTCATAAATGACCTCTACATCCTGGAGGGTAATGGTAGCCTCACCGGTGCAGAGATGAAATATCTGCGTTTCCGGTCGCCATCTCTCAATCAAGGCCGTCACTAGCGACCTATCGTGATGTACCCGACCAACATCGATGCACCGGTAGATACCGCCCCGACGTAGTATATCCAGGACGCGAGGATGTGGGGGGCGAGCAGCTAAGATCTCCCATGCTGAGTCCCCCAACCGGGTACGGACCTGAGCCTCAGCCTCTAGCTCGGATGTCAATATATGCTGCGACCTATGCTTCCGCTAAAGATATAGTACCTCTCGGTCGAAGGACCACGGATCAAGAGGGTGGTGATCCGTCTGTTTTACGCATTTTAAATCAATCATTAACAAGTAATATTAGTTATGCAATCTTTTATCGAAAATTATATTAAGGGTTTTCAATCCTAAACTACGGGTTTTCAATCCTAAACTACGGGTGATCAATCCTAAACTAAGGGTTTTCAATCCTAAACTAAGGGTTTTCAATCCTAAAATAAGAGTTTTCAATTGTTAACAAGTAATAGTATTAGTTATGTAATCTTTTATCGAAAATTATATTAAGGATTGTGGTGATCCATCTATTTTACGCATTTTAAATCACTCATTAACAAGTAGTATTAGTTATGTAATCTTTTATCGAAAATTATATTAAGGGTTTTCAATCCTAAACTACGGGTTTTCAATCCTAAACTACGGGTTATCAATCCTAAACTAAGGGTTTTCAATCCTAAAATAAGGGTTTTCAATCATAATCTACGGGTCATCAATCCTAAACTACGGGTAATCAATCCTAAACTAAGGGTTTTCAATCCTAAACTAAGGATGTTCAAATTCTAATTAGCAAATAAATAAATTAAAAATTAAAATATAAAGATTAATAATTAATAAGTCAAATAATTAACAATTAGCTAGCAAACAATTAACATATAATTAATATAAACAATTAATTAATCAATTAAAAAATTATTAACATATAATTAATAAATAAACAATTAACTAATCAAACAATTAACAAATTATTAACATATAATTAATAAATAAACAATTAACTAACTAATCAAACAATTAACAACTTATTAACAAATAAACAATTGGCTTAACAAAAACTAAATAAATAATTAGCTAGTCTAACAATTGAAATAGCTAACCTAACAATTAACAAATACTTAAGTCGCTAATCTAACAATTAACAAATACTAAATAAACAATTAATAAATAATTAACAAATTAACAACAAATAAAAAAAATGAAAAAACGGGGCAGTCCAAACAGCCCCCAATAACGCAAAAAAAATTGCATAAAAGTTTTTTTTTTTTTTTTGTGAAATCTGCAACAATTACACAATAATCATGCTTAAGGTAATAATATATTTAACAATGTAATAGAAAATTAATTAAATACCTAGATCAGCTTTTTTCAGCTTTTCAAATGAATTCTACGCTATTTATTCAATCCAACCTAAACTCGTTCTTACACTTCAATAATATCTAATATTAACTTTCTATTGAAAAACAACATAAAACGACGTTTTCTGCCGGGGACCCGCAGACGCCTTTAATGGCGTTTGATTTTTTTTTTTTTTTTTTTGTGGGGGGGACCGCGGGTGGGGAAGGAGTAGGAAATTTATGTTACCTCTTTCAAGATTTAATGCGCGCAAAGGACTCAAAGTTTTAACTTTACATTTGGTCATTCTTTCATCGCGCCAGGATTCGTGGCAAATAAACCTACCTTTTTTTTTTTTTTAGTGTTATTTTGGTTCAATTTTTTTTTTTTTTGTACCACAAAAGTCGCGGACTCATGAATTTACCCATTAAAAGTTGAGTGACGGTTTAGCCCTTACAATCAAACACTATTCCAACAACAGTAATGTACAAAGAGGTAAATATACGGTAAATATACATTTAAATGAACACCTTCAGTGCAAAATTTATTATCCTTGAAAAGTTAAACGGATTTGAATTGAAAGATGCAATTGGCCATTTAATCTGGATCCTATTAAATGGTAACTTTTGGGTACAATAAATATATGACTTGGAAAAAGAAAATTATGACAATTTAAGACTTTTCACCTGCTGTGAACGTATGAAGTGTATTCATAGAATTTGGACATTTAATTGAAATATTATTAATGCTAAATTATGGCTAACGTGAACGTGTATTCAGTAAACTTTTGGTGATTCGACTAATTATCCTTAAGAAAGTTATATCTTATCGAGGCAACGTACATAAAAGGACTTACAAATAAGTAATGTTGCAATCAACACAGAACACAGTGTTTTTTTTGCTCTATTCATTTGGCGTAACACAGTGATATATCATATATATAGGTTTTGTTCCATGCTTTACTGAAGTTTCTCTTTTCTTTCTATACAACAGATGAGGAACAATTCTAAAGAGCATGTGTTGGACAAAGTACCTGCTCAACATCCATGAGGTAAATAGAAGCTACAACCATACCAAGAGAGAAAAGGCTTTTCTTTTTTCTTTTTTTTCTTTTTTTTTGTGTTACTTCCTATAAGTATTCATGAAACTGTATACTCTTGTAAGTTTATGCACATTTTTGTTAGGCAACACTCCACTTTATAGAACTTTTAAGAAGTTGTTTGGATACTTTAATATTTTGGTTATCTCCCTTTTATAAAGCTGGTACTAAGACCTGATGGATGTTCGATTTGTGACGTAATTATCGTGTTATATTTGGTTATACGATTATATTTAGATAATTCAATTAATTTTCTTTTGTCAAATTTACAAATGAAAGAAGTCAAAATTTTGAATCAGACAAAGGATCAATGTACGTGAAACTATGATATAAATAATTTTATATCATTTCAAAAAATCATATTTATACTGATTAACATGGGATACGCGTGCAACGCATGTATCCAGAAGCTAGTACAAAGAAAAGTATAACACACAAATTGAGCATGGGAATATACACTTTAATGAATTATGACTTTAACTATCTCTAGTTCTCTACTAAAGAAGTCTGGTGCTATATTTATAATTACAGATGGTACTAATGTTGGAGAACAAATTTAGAACTTCGGTGCATGGAAATTAAATTCTTCTTCAAAATAATATTTTGTAATGTGTCAATTAATTTCGATCTGAGGTAACAAAATTGTGCAAAATAGTATAAAGCTTTAAAAAGAAATGGAGGAGGTCGTATCATATATGCATGTAAGGAAGTTGCTTTTGCTGTTGTTATATATAATAATAAAAAAAAGAAATACTACCTACTTTTGAACAGAAATAATTTAGAACTTTGAATTAAACTACCCAAATATTCAAATTAATAAATAAAAATTTTACAACAACATCCAAGATAATGTGTTGCAAACACATGGCCAACATCTTATTAACTTGAATTGATCCTTGCTATAATAAATAATAATATTATCATGTGAAGTTAAAATGAATTGTTCTGCATGTCAGTAAAAAGGAAGCATTACCAAAGACACAAACTTCATTGTATTCTGCCTCTTAAGGAAGACAGGTTATTGAGCCTAGCTTGGTATGTGTTGTATGTAAACAATTTGATTACCATCTTTCAGTTTTCTGCCTTGTTTGTGTATAATGTGTAAAATTGAAGTGCAAACTTCATGTCTTGTTACTTGATCAAAAAAGAAAAATCATCTCTTGTTTATTTGCAAATCAATGTTTGTAGAAGAAGGTCAATTGATCCTCGAGAACCAATTGGTTGATCGAGCCTTGAATTTCTTAAGTGATTAAAAACGATGGTGTCAAAGCGTCCGCCTTAAGTGATTAAAAACGATGTTAATCCGCCCTTGTTTTTGCAAAAAATAATGTTCCAAGAATTAGGTATTGTCCGAGTCTGATTCTTCCCCAAAATACCATGTTAAGTTTCCACTTGACTTAAAATTCTCAAGAATAAGGTTGAGGCCTATATAAGCTTTAAAGGCATGTATGACTTTGCCTTACTCCTAAAAATATTTGATAATAGGTCACTGCCTAGTACGTTGGAAGGGTTTCTGGATATTTCAATGGCAACATCTATAATATATAAGGTATATAGCGAAACGTCACGGTTTGCATGGGGGATTGAACCCAATCACCGAAACTCTCGAAGTTAGTAGATCCGGCGGCATCTCTCACCATGCCGGGTTGGATAGCCTACTAACATTGGTGGTGTTCCATAAGTTGCTTCGTGAGAAAGCCATTACCAATGAACAGCTGAGGCTTTATCAAGATAAACTATGTGGATATAATGAGAGAAATACAGTGTAAGGGTTCATAGGATGTAAGATGTACTTCGTGAGAGCCAAGAATTAGTGCTCAATGTGTAAATTTCAACCTCATATTTCCTCCTAGATGTAGCAATATTATACAAGGCTTGATCAACCATATGGTCATCATTCACTGGGTGATAACAGACCCTAAATGAACGAAATGATGTTTGTGAAAAATAGATCGCCACTTTAAGTGTGTAATTAGAAGTTTACTTCGAATATCTCTCTAGATCATCTTAAAAGATTTTCTACTTGTCGGGTTAGGACTTATTGGTAAATGTTTATATTAATAGCTAAATATATATAGGGACACATTCCCTTAGAATGTGAGATTGTGGAATAATTACATACATATGTGAGCATTCATGAATATGTATTTTTTTTTTAAAGTTATTTTGGTTATTCATTGAAAAAAAGGTAACCAACATTATATTATATTAAATTCTGTTTATATTGGACTATGAGGTAAATTTTCCTAATTATAAAGGGGAAGTTCCAAATTTTGCCCGATGTTACACTATTGGCCAATCATATTTTATTGTTAGTAAATTGTCTCGTATTTTGCTTTGTGATTAACGGACTTCCAACATCCAAATGAATGTACTCCCATGTCTTCAAAATATAATTGCATGTCCGTTGAAGAATAAGTCGATGAATCGTCGGCAATGGCTTGGTTAAAGTAACTTTTTCGACGGTAAGGTTTTAAATTACCCTTTACTTTTGATTATAACTTAAGATCATCCTCGGGTTGAAGCTTCTTTAGGTGCCAATGGCAAAAACAAGACTATTTCCAACTTACGGGGTTAATATTAGATCAAAGGTTAAAAAATTGTAAACTTACTTATTTCTGAATAATACAAGAACCAATTTAACACAATATATTTGATGCCTTGAGGGTCAAAAGTTGCTTCAAAACCTTGATCATAAAAATAAAGTCACCTAACTAAAAGACTAACAAATGCTCCCCAATAGTACAGATTAATGTAAAAGTGGCCTCATAAGTTACAATTCACCAATTATTAGTCGCATTTGAAAAGTAGAGTTTTAGCCAGTACTACAAGACAATGTAAATATGTAATGGTGCAAAATGAGGAATTTATCGGTGGTTGAAGGCAAGAATGGTATATTCACATTACACTTATTATACATCGTATAAATTGTGTATAGAAATACATGGAGAAACTAATAAGTCTAAGCAAGAGAAGTTCCATTTTTCTTAGCCTTATTTGTTTAAATTATTCCTCAAAATTATTTATAATGTGTGATGATGCTTATTGCTTATTCAAATGCTTATATTCATTGAACAGTATTCAAATCAATCTCTAACATCCTTCCAGGAAAATTAAACAGGATAAATATTCATAGGTAAATGTTACATTGTTACTAGCTTTATAGTTTCTGCTACTCATAAAACTCCCAATTCTTTGCAACATGGTTTTTGTCTGTCAATTTTGATATATCAGAGAAATCGTTAGGTTATGAATCTTGGAGTGGCTTCATCTTGATTTAATTAACTAGTGCTATCTGTTCGCAGTAAGGCAAGATAACTGATCTCAACTTGTTTGGAACTAAGGCATTATCCGTTCACATTGTTTTCAGATTTTGTTGGATCGGCAATCTATCTCCTCAATGTTAATAATTGCAAAACTCAAACGACGATAAATCATATGACAAAGAAAAACATACGAAAAGAGACATAATATTCTTATATGGCTTGATTAATTGATCTACATATGAAAAACTAATATAAAATCATAGAACCTTTTGAAATTGCCCGATTATTCAAAAATTCCCCCTAAACAAAACTCTCTAAATCAATCTCTACATCCTTCCATTGTGTTATATTAAACAGAAAAAAAGATCTTCATTTATAGAAGTCTAAATATATTTGATTTCTGTGACTTTTCCTCCAAGTATAGATATAGTAGAGTCTTTTTCTACAAAGAAAACCTTTCTACCAAAAAATATTTTTTAAGTAAAACACAATTATGATGTAGAATCCAAATAAGGTAGAATATTCATTACAAACCCTAACAAATATACTTTTCCAGTACTTGTAAATATGAACTTTCGGCAAAATAAACTTTATCTTCCTTCTTTACATAATCGTCATATATCACTGCTGCTTACTATGAATAAAAGTAGAAATGAGTTAAATATTGGAGCCCTATACGTCAAAAGTAAGCACAGGTTAATAATATTGGAGCCCTGTGTTAAAAGTGAGCAGGGTTGAAAGTGGACCCCATGTGTTAAAAAGTAAACATGAGTTGAAAATTGAAGTCCAAGCGTCAAAAGTAAGCAATGGTTGAAAGTTGGAGGCCATGCTTTTAAAATTAATTTTTGTTTTTAAAGATGGAGCAATGAGGATTGTTGAAAATATAGTTGAGATTTTATTTCCACGTGTAGTAATTCAGACTATTTTTTACTAAAAATCTTCATTATCGTCAAATTGGCTGCAACTTGATCTGAGTCCGTCTTGAACCTATCTTCAACCTCGGCTGAATCATTGGCTCTGATAACCAGGGGCGGATTTAAGTGGAGGTGAGGGTCTTCGGGAGGTAAGGGTGTTCACCCGAACACCCTCGGTAAACAATTACAATGTATATATAGGATAGATTTTCTATGTTTATGTACATATATTAACTTTTGAACACCCTGAGCATATGCAAAAAGTTAGCTCAAGTAGTCCAGGGTGTTCAAAATTGTCTCTAGCATCCTAGGTTCGATTCCCATCAACAACATTATTTTTTATATTTACCTTTTGTTGTTTTTTTCGAACCCCCTGCGTGAAAATCCTGGATCCGCCACTGCTGATTAAACTTGTTGGGATTGAACTAATTAGGGCATCATGCAATAGCTAATAATTGCAAAACTCAAATGACGATAAATCAGACGATAGAGAAGAACATACTAAAAGAGATATGATATTTTACTATGGTTTGATCAATTGATCTACGTATGAAAAACTAATATAACATCATAAACCTTTTGAGAGAAAAATCTCTCATAAACAAAACTCTCTAAACGACTACATCGTGTACGCAATTGTGTTGATTTTTAGCAAAGAAATGTAGGAAATAATAGAGAAAAATATACTACAGTGCAATCAAAGATAATTATTTTATCCAGCTATGTTTAGCTCTGCATTTATAGGGAAACAAAATAGTAAAAAGATAATCATAAACTAGCCTAAAACATCTCTGCAGAGTATATCTTTAACTAACTAAACTATCCTAGAATATCTTTACAGAATATATTTCTAACTAACTAATTATTAACAGTAAAACAAATTTATTCAAAAGCAGTAAAACAAAGTTACTGCAGTCCAAAAGCAAAAATTCTAACACTCCTCCTTGATTTTGGAACTACAAATTCTAGACTTGGTTGGAATTGACTTCGTAAACAAATCTGTCCATTCATCTTTGGTCTTGCAGTTAACTTGATCCATATCTCCAAGTTGCAGCTCTTGATTATCAACAAATTCTCGTGTTCATCTTAAGTAGGATTAAATGAGAAGTTTTTACCTCTCATTTAACTCGTAAAATCTCTCACGCTTAGTGGCATCAAAGATTCGACAGTACTTGTCTTCGAATATCAATTTAAATCATTTTTTCACTAGCTGGCCAACACTTAACAGACTTTGATCAATATCAGGCACGTAAAGAACACTTGAAATTATTTTTGTACCTGCACCTGTTTTGATTGCAACAATCCCTTTTCCTTTTGTAGGAATATAGTCACCATTCCCGATTCTGACTTTCTTGTTTCTCATAGACATAAACTCTTTAAGAAGATTTTTGTCATATGTCATGTGGTTCGTACAACCACAGTCAATCTTCAAAAAATTAGATTTTTTTGGTTGAAAAATATATTGCCACAAACAAGTGGTGTTCTTCTTCTTATTCTTCATTGGCGACTTGGGCATCTACTTCATTTTTGGAGATTTGTTTTTCCAAATCACTACTTCATGACCAAGTTGGTTGCGAGATCTTGCCTTGTGCATCGGCCTCTTCCAACATTTAAATGGAGGATGACTTTTTGCCTGGTCTTGCGGACAAGGTGGGTAATTTTTATTTGAATTATTACCTTTTTTTTTTAGTTTTGTGGTTGGCTATCAAGGCTCCTTCAGCCATAAGCCTCATTTGCGCTTGTGGCTGCAATGTATTGAGTAATTCTGCCAAGGTAATCTTGAACTTTTGTGTTTTCCAAGGTATTTATGGATACTTCATATCTTTGGGGCACCGTAACAAAAAAAAAAAAAAAAAAAAATCAACAATTCTTGAATCTTTACATTTAGTTCCAAGCAACCTTACCTTGTTAACAATGCCAAGAAGCGGTGGAATCTTTTTGTTTGACGGTCTCAGATTCCTTCATCTTTTGCAATTCGAATTCCCTTATTAAATTTAACACCTTCATGCCTCGTATTCTTTCATCACCTGTGTATTCTTCCTTCAGATAATCACAAATTTCTTTTACTGTTTTGAGAGCCATAACTCTGGTGAAAATTGTTGCAGACACACTAGCAAACAAAGTTGCTTTCGCCTTTGATTTTCTGATTTTCTTTTCCTTTTGTCTTTTGATCTGGGCTACCGTGGGATTATTTGACAGCGGAAGAACATCATAATCCTCTTCCATGACCTCCCAAAGATCTAAAGCCTCAAGATAAGTCTTCATTCTTACTGCTCAGAGATGGTAATTCTCACCATAAAAAACAGGAGGAGTTATTTGAGAAAAGCTATTTTGTGAATCGATCTCACTCATAGGTCCCTCAAGAAATGGCTCTAGATATCAATTGTTGGTTTTTAACAAAGATACGTAGGAAATAACAGAGAAAAATATAGTGCAATGCAGTCAAAGAGAATTATTTTATTAGCTATATTTAGCTCTGCATTTATAGAGAAAAAATAGTAAAAAGATAATCATAAACTAGCCTAGAATATCTCTCCAGAGTATATATTTAACTAACTAACCTAGCCTAGAATATCTCTACAGAATATATTTCTAACTAACTAATTACTAACAGTAAAACAAAGTATATTTAAAAGCAGTAAAACAAAGTTTATTCAAAAGCAGTCCAAAAGCAAATATTCTAACATATTGTGTTGTTTATGAGAAGAAAAGATCTTATATAAAAGTCTAAAACTTTTTCTCCAAGAAAATGGTAGATATATCAGAGTTTTTTTTTATAAAGAAAACATTTTCTACCGAGAAATCATTTTTGAAGTAAAACACTTACTTGCAAGTTGAAACATCCTTACCTGTAAATTGGGAAAGAAAAACTAGGTTGATACATTTTGGATGAAGAATTTGGAGTTATGATATCCTCTATGTTTTGCAGCTTTTGTTTTTTTACTTGTTCTTCCATGGTTACGGAATCTGTCTGAGACCTTGCTCTATTTTTCTAATTTTTTTTTTTTTTGAATTTTTTCCTTTAGGTGCACTTGTAAAAGCTTAATTCTACCAAGTACTACTTGAAATTGTAATTGTTTTAGAACTCCCTTTATTTCTCTCAATTGAAAGCAGGAAGGAGTAAAATGACAAAGCCTAAAGGATAACTAGTGTGAATCTGACATTAGCATTTGGGAGAGGGTGGGGAAGAGAGATGATAAACTTAACCTGGGTTAAAGCATTTAGTTAACTAAAAAATCATGTCCCTTAAATTGTACGGGGGACACGTGTAAACAATTGAAGACCCCAACGGAGGAAACGGACAGATCGGGTACTAGAGGGGAGCTGGTTCCATGATATAGCCTTCCTTAGATGGACAAAAGTTAGAAATTTTTTTTAGCCTTTTTGTTGTTGTTAGTATATGACAAGTAAAATTTAAATCACTATTTGAAGGTTGTTATTCAAGAACAAGGAGATTGAAATATGGACGGCCTATTGTTCCATACCCACATAAGGAATAATTACAGTCCAAGGGGGTTGGCATATAAATGAGCAATTTGCTTCTGCTGTCTTTTTAATAAGTCCTTAAATCAGGCCATAATTCCAAAAAGTTATAGAGGGAAATATGGATTCTTTCCACAATGAGGCCACAAAGAAAACAAATGATCATCCTACTTTAGCATCATTAGAACTTCTGAAGAGATTCAAGACTAAAACGAAGTGTTTAACTGGCGAAAAGCAGAATCAGAAACATTCAGCTAGTCCATGGAGCAGTAACAGCTCCAGACTTCCTTCAACAGATGAAATTATGAATATAGCTAGAGCAAGATTACATCAGTTTACTTCAATAAATTCATCTGTTTACTCAATCATTCTTGATCCCTCGATTTTGCATTCCGGTTTGTCTCCTGAGGTTGCAGAAGATGTAGAGCTGTCTTTACTACTTCAAGCTTCAGCTGAAATGTTTGTCCAAAAACAATATGATCGCGCGAGAAAGTTCCTTAGCTTGTGCGATCACTCTGCTTCCGTCATTGGTAATCCTGTTCAACGAGTCGTGTACTATTTCGCTGAAGCTCTTCGAAATAGGATTGATAAGGAAACAGGAGTAACTCCAGAAAGAGGGAATAGAAATAGAAAGAAAGCAGTAGATGTGGAAAGGCCTTTTATGCTTATGAAATTCGCATTTCTTGCATGTCGACAAGAAACTCCTCTCTCACACATTCTCCAATTTGCAGGAATACAGGTGATGAAGGAAAATAATTTATTCATAAACTCAATAGTTCTCCATTACATGCAAATAGCTAGCAAGTAGCAAAGTCCCTGTTTATATTAGTATGAAATCTACTTTGACTAGAAATTGGAAAACATATTCCTATATAACTTTGACTACAAATTCTATTTAGACAGGAGTTAAATAATGAGAAATTGATATAAATAATTTCCAACCAAACTAATAGCCAGCAGATGTTTGTTTTTTGCACAATAATATATGATATACATAATATACATTTTTGATACAAAATAGTGTATATTTTTTGTATATTTAGCTAGCTAATGTCATAATTTTTGGCCAACCGGCCAAATGTGTAACTTGCCCTAAAATAAATACGAAATTCTAAACAATTCTGGTTTTTTACAACTTTGAATTATTCTTCCAACAGGCCGTCTTGGACAACATTGTGTCAGTAAGACGGGTTCATATCATTGATTTTGGACGCGAGACTGGTTTGCCTATGCCAATCATCATGCATGCTCTTGCCAATAGAAATGATTGTCCGATTGAGCGTCTCAAGATAACTTCTGTAGGAACATCAAGACAAAGGATTGAGGAGAACGGCAAGAGGCTATCATCATTTGCTGAGACATTGAATATCCCCTTCCTATTCAACATGGTGGTTTTAGAACTAAAGGATCTGAAGAAAGAAAATTTCGATTTAGAAGAAGGTGAAGTGGTAGCCGTTTACTCGGAATTTCGTTTGTGCACTATGCTAGCATAGCCTAATTACTTAGAAAGTTTAGTAAGGGTTATTAAAAGCCTCAAGCCATGTGTAATGGCGGTTTGTGAAACTAAGGCAAGTAATACTACGATTTTCGTTGATCATTTCAATGCAGTACTATCGTACTTTAGTGCTCTTTTTGATTGTCATGGGACGTGTATGAAGCCAGAAGATCAAAATAGAGGGATCGCTGAGGGTGTTTACTTTCGCGAAATAATACAAAATGTGATCGTTAGTGAAGGAGAAGAGAGGTTTCATCGACATTCAAAGATTGGTTTTTGGAGAAACTATTTTGCTAGATATGGAATTATGGAAACAGAAGTTAGCGACTCATCGCTGTACCAAGCTAGGTTGTTGATTCAGAGGTCTGCGTGCTGAAGTTATTGCTCCCTGGATTTTACCGGGAAATCCCTGATCTTGAAGTCGAAAGGAACCCCTGTGAGGTCCCTTTCGGCCTGGAAATTTCCAGATGACTAATAGTATGTTTGAACAAGCTTATGGAGAATCAGAAGTACTTATTTTAGAGAGTTGAGGTGTTTGGTCAAAGCTAAAATATTCGCTTTTGAGTAGTAGTAGTAGTAGTAGTTGCTTTTCAGAAGCTGAAAAAAGCAGTTTCCCTATAAGCACTTTTGGAACTTTGGCCAAGAAAAATTACTGCTCTAATATTAGCAAAAGTGCTTTTCAAATTGATTAGTCAAACACAAACGGCTACTTTCCAAACGTACTTTTTCGAAAAGCACTTTTCAAAATAAGCAGATGTTGGAAGTTTAACCAAACGTGGCTATAAGACAATGCAGCATACTAGCAGAGAATTTGAATTTTTATGGTTTTTGATCCGATAGCTAGGAGATTCTATAGGCAGTATATACGGGCCATGTAAAACCATATAAGAGCTATGTTCGCCAGCCAAATTATTGGATGAGCTATATTATTCCTTTTAATGTATGTCTAGTGAAGTAAAATCTGATTGAAAACACGAGTACTTAAATTTTGTTACATTTTTCAGGTTAGCGTGTTTCCTTGAGTCGAGGGTCTATCGAAAACAGCCTCTCTACCTCTCAAAGGTAGGGGTAAGGTCTGCATACACTTTACCCTCTCCAGACCCTACTTGTGGGATTACACTGGGTATGTTGTTGTATTTCAGGTTAGCGTGTAACATGGATAAGAAAACAGGTTTGTTATTGAAGTTTGAATGATCATTCTTAGTTGCACAATTATGTCACCATGTTCTTTTGAATCAAGACCTGTGCAAGACAGTCAGTATAATACCAACTTTTAGGAAGACACAAGCAAACAGATGAATAAAGACCGATATAAAAGACACTAAAAGTGGTATAATGCTGAAAAATAGTACAACTAATGTTCTTTAGAGGCTATTACAGATAAATATTTCATGTTAACAGTTCAAGTTAATTTGCCTTCCTTCATACAGTAATTAGGAATCTCAATGATTGGGAAGTGAAGTGAGTGGCTGCTTTATTAACTGTTCTGGAACCATTTCATAGCCTCAACAACAGTAATGATATTATAGTTTGGAAGCCACACAACAATGGGATGTTCACTGTAAACTCTTGTTACAAAACCTTCACTCAGGCTAATGCACATCATTGTCACTGCCGGGGGCGGAGCTAGGGTATGCAATCAGTGACGGAGCTAGAAATTCAAACGAGGGAATTCATAAAAACTTATGTCAAAGGGGATTCAATAACTTATATATATGCGCAAAAAACCATTCTTATGTATTTACATAGTATATTTTCAACAAAGGAGGTTCAATTGAACTCCCTTGCACCCCTCTGCCTCTGAGGGATGTTCATCGGAGAATTCTACTGTATATCTAAGGTCAAAATTATTTTTGTGTATATATAGTAGATATTGAATCCCTATGACTTCTTCAATATACTTCTTTATATTTTGAAACCCTTGGTGAAAAATCTAGCTCCACACTCACTGGCCTCAGTTTAAAATCTGGAAAACAAAGCACCATTCAAAGTATTGTGTTTGTGTTGACTCCTAAGCTTTTTCAATCTTATATGCAATCTATTTTCTTTCATTTGAATATTCTCTTCATCCCTTAATAAATTAAGTATTGTTAATTGTATATATCGTTTGTTTTGTTGCTACGCGGCACCATTTTGTCTCTTGTTGTGAACTTGGTATTAAATTTAATCTTCACATAGATTATCTTAGGACTCCTTTTTTAAAAAAATTATATTAGAATCCTAATACTAAATTACATAGGACGGCAAAGCTACATTTGGACTTATTATATATTTCTTATTACTTAAAACTTTACAGTAAGCAGAAAGCTGTTTCTTCGGTCGTGACTTAGTGAATTCCTTAAATTATTTTCGCATACAAATAAGTTTATAACATGTAGTTCTATTGTAAAAATTGACCTCAATGAAACACTTTGAACAGAAAATATCGATGACGTTGGTATCAAGGCTATTGTTTTTTCAAGTGATTACGTACTTGAATACGTTTATTTTGGTTTCTTTAAGGTTCATATCATAGTCAATATCAAAGTGTTTGGATATAGAAGACAATACCATCAAAATCTCCAAAACATTCTCATATAAAATTATAAACATGGATTTCACTTGTTAGCATATGTCGGGAAGACAGCCAGGGTTGCCTTTCAATACTTTTATGATCTTGAGTAAAATGTTCCATTTTGATCAACCTGACTTTGATTTTGTTAGTCTTGATGACTGGGATTTTGATGTTATCCCTCTACAACATCAATCCAATGTGGAAGAAACATCGAAATCACATGAGATTACTGAACCAAAGAAGAAAATTGGATCTCAATTGCCTTCAGCACTCAAGATCCTGACTGATTATGACACAACAAAGACAGAAAAGAAAAACATCATTAATATGCAAACAAATAATGAATGCAAGTTATCTACCGATGAAATCCTTCGTTTGGGTGCTGAGAAGTTCATTCAATCGTTTACTACAGCAGGTGATCAAGAAGCATATCCGTTTAGCCATCCGTTTGCTAGCTCATTTCTTGGCCTTTTGGTGGAAGACACCAGAAGTGTGGCACTCGTCGAAAATCTTCTTGCTTCTGCTGAGAAAGTAGAGCAGAAGCAGTTTGATCGCGCGAGAGGGCTTCTTAATGAGTGTGACAAGTCTTGTTCCAACACTGGAAATCCAATTCAGAGATTGGTATACTATTTTTCTCAAGCACTTCATGAGAGAATTAACTGTGAAACCGGAAGAGATTCATCGAAAGGAATTGGAATGAAGCGATTAGAACATATCGAGCATTCACTGATGAGCTTAGACCCCTTTATGATTGCAGCACATCAAAGAGTACCTCTGTCTCAGGTGACTCAATTTGCTGCTGTTCAAGCCATCGTAGATCATGTAGCAAAATCGGACAAGGTTCATATAATCGATCTCGAGATTGGAAGTGGGATGCAATGGACAATCTTGATGCAAGCTCTTGCAACACATCAATGGGAATCTGAATCATCACTTAAGCATATCAAGATAACTGCTTTATGCACCAAATTAAGGCATAAAATCGATGAAACATGTGAGCGATTAACGAGCTTTGCGGAATCCTTGAACTTGTCCTTCTCCTTCAATATTGTGATGGTCGAAGATATCATGGAACTAAAGCAAGAAGATTTTGAGCTAGATGATGAAGAATCAATTGCTATCTTCGCGCGATACATCCTCATGAGAATGTTAGCCCGACAAGACAAGCTAGATTCTTTGATGAGAGTGATTAAAGGTATTAATCCTCGAGTAATGATCGTTATAGAGGTTGAAGCAAACCATAATTCACCAGTATTCGTGGACCGGTTTGTGGAAGCTCTTTTTTTCTACGGTGCATTTTTTGACTCGTTGGAGGATTGCATGAAGGACGATGAACGAAGCAGGACAGCTACAGAATCAGAATACTTGAACCAAGGGATTAGGACCATTTTGGCAAATGAGGGTGAGGAAAGGACCATCAGACACGTAAAAATAGACGTATGGAGGGTGTTTTTCACGCGACATGGGATGGAGGAAGTGGAGCTGAGCATGTCATCGTTGTATCAGGCAAACCTGGTGCAAAAGAATTTTTCTTGTGGGAGTTCTTGCACATTGGAAATGAACAACAATTGTCTACCATTGGATGGAAAGGAACCCCTCTCAATTCAGTTTCTGCTTGGAAATTCTCTTGACATGTAATAACTTGTTTTATGAATGTCATAACCTTTATATTCTGTAAAAGAATCCAAGCATTCAACCCAAAATCTATAAGCTATTAGTGCAGTATTCTCAACATGCACGTGCGTGTAACCCGCTTATATGGTTGACAGGTGAAGTTGATATTTTATTTTTTTTTCCTTTTTTCTCTTTGTTGCCATTTTTTCCTTCGAGACTAGAGAAAGAGGAAGCTCAATAGGAGTGGGTCTGGAGCAGAGAGAGACATGTTAGACTCAACAAGCTTATGAGTGGACGCAGAGCATTGTTAGTGGCACGATGTACTGAACTGTATGTGTGTGCATAGAGAAGATCAACAGGCTCACAAAAGTTTGATTCTTTAAAAGAACCTGAGCATCCAACCGAAAAACTTATTAAGTAGGCGTTTGCCCATGCGTTTTCAAACCATGATTTGAAATCATGACCCCAAACCAACGTTTGGACATGCGTTTTCACTCATGGTTTCAAACTCCAAATCATTCAAAAAGGCATGATTTGGGGTTTGAAACCATGGTTTCAACTTTTTTAAATATAAAATTTAACCCATAAGTTTATATTTTATAAAAAAAGACTCATAAGTTGGTAGATATTTTTAACAATTACCCCTATCAATCATTTACCAATCTCATTAACTTCCACTAACCTTTATTTATGTCTGTCAACCTTTAATTTATGTGGGAGGATTATATTAAAGAGTAGTTACATTACTATTAATGTTAAATTTTCGTTTTTATTGAACTAAAGTTTGATTAATTGATGTTGTATTTTTTAGAAAGGCCTTCTAGTAGTGTACTAATTTTGTTATGAACTATGACTTGCTCATTTGGTAAGATTGTATAAGAATTGATAATGTTTTGATAGTTTTCACAATTTGTAGGGTTTTTATGTCTGTAAGAGAAAATACAACTTAAAATATTCAAATTGCATGTCCAAACATAGTTTCAAACCATCTCCAAACGGGCCTAAGAATTAAGGGGGTTTGGACAAAAATCCTGATTAAATCAACATCACAAACAAAACTTCAAAACCATGTTGATTTAAATCGTGAAATCAATCATGACACGATTCTAAAAAATCATATTTCATGAAATCCCAAATCATCCAAAAAGGCATGATTTGAGGTTTCAAAATCTATATGACAACATATAGCAGGGCACTAGACCTGCCACATGGCACCTCTCATTAATGAGGAAATGTATTTATCTTTTTTATCAATTTTTTGGGGTTTGACTCTATTTTTAACACAATAAAATCAATTATTATATGGAAAAAAAGAGTTATTGTTTAGTTACAAGTCAATCGCACCGTCTCCCAATATTCTCTACACCTGCTGCAAACAAAAATCTTCACCGCTTCAGTTACAATGGCGCTTAAAATCAGAGAATACATCAACAATTAACAAAGGAAACAAATTCAACTTCAATTCCAGTTGCATTCAAGGAAGAGAAGAAATCACCATGGGAGAAAGGTGTGAGAAAGATCTGAAGGTACGTACAAAGCTTCATCGTTGGTTGATCTGAGCCTTCATGTATCTCTGTATTGAATTATTTTTTGATATTTTCCAAGCAGGCCTTAATCCTTATATTGGTTTTCCCGATCCTTCTGTGAAAGTCGTCGGAGCAACAATTTATTCAACTATGGGATTCCACTGTAACTTTTTCCTTCTGTTCATTTTTCTTTCTTTCTACTTGGCTTTCACATTGTTTGTCCTAACAGTGGAATTTATGACTGGTGTTAAGAAACAATAGCAAAAAAAGAAGAAAACTGAGAATAACATCTGCAATTTGAACTTCACAAAATCAGAAGTACGTATTTTAGAGTTTTGAGGTGTTTGGTCAAGCTAAAATACTCGCTTTTGAGTAGTAGTAGTAGTAGTTGCTTTTCAGAAGCTGAAAAAAGCAGTGGTTCCCTATAAGCACATTTGGAACTTTGGCTAAGAAAAATTACTGCTCTAATATTAGCAAAAGTGCTTCTCAAATTGATTAGCCAAACACAAACTGCTACTTTTCAAATGTACTTTTTCGAAAAGCACTTTTCAAAACAAGCAAATTTTGAAAGTTTAACCAAACGGGACTATAAGACAGTGCAGCATACTAGCAGAGAATTTGAAATTTTATGGTTTTTGATCCGTTTAGCTAGGCAAGCCTATAGGCAGTATATACGGGCCAGGTAAAACCATATAATAGTTGTTCGCCAGCCAAATAATTGTATGTCTAGTGAAGTAAAATCTGATTGGAAACACGAGTACTTAAATTTTGTTACATTTTTCAGGTTAGCGTGTTTCCTTGAGTCGAGGGTCTATCGAAAAGTCAGCCTCTCTACCTCTCAAAGGTAGGGGTAAGGTTTGCGTGCACTTTACCCTCTCCTGACCCTACTTGTGGGATTACACTGGGTATGTTGTTGTATTTCACGTTAGCGGGTAACATGGATAAGAAAACAGTTTGTTATTGAAGTTTGAATGATCATTCTTATTTGCTCAATTATGTCACCATGTTCTTTTCAATTGGCATAATGGAAGTCAAGACCTGTTCAAGACAGTCAGTATAATACCAACTTTTAGGAAGACAAGCAGACAGATGTTCATCTGAGGATTAGTAGAATCCTCGCTCAAGCTAATGCACATCATTGTCACTGCCAGGGGCGGAGTCAGGGTACTGCAAGCAGTGAGCCAGAAATTCAAACAAGGGAATTCAGAAAAATTTATGCTGAGGGGATTCAACAACTTATATATATGCTAAAAAAAATTGTTTTTATTACGTATTTACATAGTATGATTTTTCGACAAGGGGATTCAATTGAACCCCCTTAGCTTGCACCCCTCTGCCTCCACCCCTAATTGCAATGATGTTCATCTGAGGATTCTAATGTATATACAAGGTCAAAATTATTTTTTATGTACATATAGTAGATGTTGAATCGCTTTGCTTCTTCCAATAGATACTTTTTTTATATTTTGAATCCCCTTAGTGAAAATCCTGAAGCTGCACTCTGTAGAGAAGTATAGCAGAAGAAAAGTAAATTGGGGAAACCTTCTGCTAGCCCAAGATCGTTAACTAAGATCGGAAGATTCAACTAAAGAAGAGGAAGCTTTGGAAAGGAGAACTTTGTAATGGAAGAAGACTCTCTTAAATTGGCTTGAATGACTTACGATTGGGTTTTTATGGGTTGATTACAAATGACTAAGGCCACCCCTATTTATACTTGTGTAGGGATGGTTCTAGAAATTCTTCTAGATACATCCATTAGAAAAATATAGTTATTTTTATCTCCTACCACTACTCTAGAATATCTTGATATTATTCTAGATACAAAAGGATCTAGATAATTCTATCCTCAACTACCAATATCTAAGTGTGTAGAATTTCTTGACATTTCCTAAATACAATATATATCAAAGATATTACATTATAGCTTTCTAGAAACTCTTCTAAATATCTATGATATTTATTCTTCCAAAACATTAACTTTAATTTTTCACACACTCGCCTTGGTTTCAAATCTGGCAAAAAATAGCGCCATTCAACGTGGTGTGTTTGTGTCGACTCCTAAGCTTTTCCAATCTTATATGCAGTCTATACTATTAACTTTCGTACGGGATGTAACTCCTATGCCACACAATGGCTGTAGACCTTCGAAAAAAAGACGTGTGTAGAACTGAACATTGAAGAAATCTCAAGAGAAATAAAAAATTCGATGATCTAATCAAATAATAGTACTATGGTTCGAGAGAAAGTAACAGTATCTAATCGGACTCTACAGTGGAAGTGTGTTGAATCAAGAACACCAAGCTTTTGAGAAACTTTGATTTTCTGGTAGCCCAGATATATTTCTTGCTGGAAGTACCCCTGATCCCATTGATAACGAGTGGGCCCAAATAATTCAATCGGCGTAGTTGCCGAAACATACCACATAGTTTTGGCAACAACAAAAGCTGCAAAAAAGACAGCAGCTATTATTTTCTTTCATTTGAACATTTTGTCTTTCATCTTATTCTTTTTCCTTTCTCTTTTTCCATTTTCCCCCTGAAATAGACAAATTAAGTATTTTTAGCTGTATATATCGTTTGTTTTGTTGCTACGTGGCACCATAAGTGACTCTTGTTGTGAACTTGGTATTAAATATAATCTTCACATAGATTATCTTGGGACTCCTATTTAATAATTTTATACTAGAATCCTAATACTAAACTACATAGGACGGCAAAGCTACATTTGGACTTATTATATTTCTTATTTCTTACTTAAAACGTTACAGTAAAGCAGAAAGTTGCTTCTTCAGTCGTGAGTTAGTGAATTCCTTAAATTATTTTTGCATAGAAATAAATTTATAACATGTAGTTCTATTGTAAAAATTGACTTCATTGAAACACTTTGAACAGAAAATATCGAAGACGTTGGTATCAAGGCTATTGTTTTTTCAAGTGATTACATACTTGAATACGTTTATTTTGGTTTCTTTAAGGTTCATATCATAGTCAATATCAAAGTGTTGGATATAGAAGACAATACCATCAAAATCTCCAAAACATTCTCATATAAAATTATAAACATGGATTTCACTAGTTAGCATATGTTGGGAAGACACCCAGGGTTGCCTTTCAATACTTTGAGTAAAATGTTCCATTTTGATCAACCTGACTTAGATTTTGTTAGTCTTGATGCCTGGGATTTTGATGTTATCCCTGTACAACATCAATCCAATGTGGAAGAAACATCGAAATCACATGAGATTACTGAACCAAAGAACAAAATTGGATCTCAATTGCCTTCAGCACTCAAGATCCTGAATGATTATGACACAACAAAGTTCAGAAGATCAAAGACAGAAAAGAAAAATATCATTAATATGCAAACAAATAATGAATGCAAGTTATCTACCGATGAAATCCTTCGTTTGGGTGCTGAAAAGTTCATTCAATCGTTTACTATAGCAGGTGATCAAGAAGCATATCCGTTTAGCCATCCGTTTGCTAGCTCGTTTCTTGGCCTTTTGGTGGAAGACACCAGAAGTGTGGCACTCGTAGAAAATCTTCTTGCTTCTGCTGAGAAAGTAGAGCAGAAGCAGTTTGATCGCGCGAGAAGGCTTCTTAATGAGTGTGACAAGTCTTGTTCCAACACTGGAAATCCAATTCAGAGATTGGTATACTATTTTTCTCAAGCACTTCATGAGAGAATTAACTGTGAAACCGGAAGAGATTCATCGAAAGGAATTGGAATGAAGCGATTAGAACATATCGAGCATTCACTGATGAGCTTAGACCCCTTTATGATTGCAGCACATCAAAGAGTACCTCTGTCTCAGGTGACTCAATTTGCTGCTGTTCAAGCTATCATAGATCATGTAGCAAAATCAGACAAGGTTCATATAATCGATCTCGAGATTGGAAGTGGGCTGCAATGGGCAATCTTGATGCAAGCTCTTGCAACACATCAATGTGAATCTGAATCATCACTTAAGCATATCAAGATAACTGCTTTATGCACCAAATTCAGGCATAAAATCGATGAAACATGTGAGCGATTAACGAGCTTTGCAGAATGCTTGAACTTGTCCTTCTCCTTCAATATTGTGATGGTCGAAGATATCATGGAACTAAAGCAAGAAGATTTTGAGCTAGATGATGAAGAATCAATTGCAATCTTCGCGCGATACATCCTCATGAGAATGTTAGCTCGACAAGACAAGCTAGATTCTTTGATGAGAGTGATTAAAGGTATTAATCCTCGAGTAATGATCATTATAGAGATTGAAGCAAACCATAATTCACCAGTATTTGTGGACCGGTTTGTGGAAGCTCTTTTTTTCTACGGTGCATTTTTTGACTCGTTGGAGGATTGCATGAAGGACGATGAACGAAGTAGGACAGCTACAGAATCAGAACACTTGAACCAAGGGATTAGGAGCATTGTGGCAAGTGAGGGTGAGGAAAGGACCATCAGACACGTAAAAATAGACGTATGGAGGGTGTTTTTCACGCGATATGGGATGGAGGAAGTGGAGCTGAGCATGTCATCGTTGTATCAGGCAAACCTGGTGCAAAAGAATTTTGCTTGTGGGAGTTCTTGCACATTGGAAATGAACAACAATTGTCTACTCATTGGATGGAAAGGAACCCCTCTCAATTCAGTTTCTGCTTGGAAATTCTCTTGACATGTAATGACTTGTTTTATGAATGTTATCACCTTTATATTCTGTAAAAGAATCCAAGCATTCAACCCAAAATCTAAAAGCTATTAGTGCGTGTAACCAGGTTATATGGTTGACAGGTGAAGTTGATTTATTTTATTTTATTTTCCTTTTTTTTCTTTGTTGCCATTTTTTCCTTCGAGACTAGAGAAAGAGGAAGCTCAATAGGAGTGGGTCTGGAGCAGAGAGAGACATGTTAAGACTCAACAAGCTTATGAGTGGACGCAGAGCATTGTTAGTGGCACGATGTACTGAACTGTATGTGTGTGCATAGAGAAGATCAACTGGCTCACAAAAGTTGAGCATCCAACCGAAAAACTAATTAAGATTATGGATGGAGTAGCCTAGGACTATATAAGTTCCTATAAAATCCTTGCACAATCGATCTGGGAAAAGTGTAGCATACTCAAGCCGATTGTTCATCAAAAAGGAGTAAAGAAAAGTTGGTATCTTTCTAGTGAAGCTACCAATAATATTTGGCAATTCCACAGAAAATTGTAATTGATGCCAAACAATCTTTGTAGGTTTATTTTCTTCTATTCAAACTGCAATTGGAACCATATGGATCATTTGTTTCACGTCTAAGTTGATGAAAGAAAACAAGAAAGTTGATGATATCCAAGTGGTTCGTTAGTTATATGACCTGTTAGAAATGTTCTTTTAATTTAATTATATACCAGTTCATTTCAAACTATTATTTATACTAAGACGTAGGCGATTGGTAACATAAAATGTAAGATCATCATTGCAAGGTCATTTTTTTCCATTCAAATTGTCACTGGTTGCAGTTCGCAAATAAATTTATTATCAAGGCATATAATTAAGTCGTAACCATTTAAGTTTACCCCATAATGTGTTGGTTCAGTTTTCAATCACAGACAAGAGTCTTTTGGCAGGGACATATCTGGATATACAACTAATAATGCAAAATAATCAAATGAATTAACAGGCTAAGTTCTTCAAGATATAGAAACAACACAGTTGAGTCATGTTTTAAAGCCAGAAACATTAGTACTACTCACAGTATGGCTATTGATGACAGAAACTTTGCGCAAGTTTCAGAATTTCGCCTAAATAATTAACATGTGTTCCAATCCAACACAGGAAAGGATTCATTACATTGTACACGCACAACATGATGAACAGTTGCAGTATTTTCCTTTTGTTCAGGATTAGTTTTTGGAAGACATCAAGAACTAACAATGCACCCACCATAACTCAAATGTGATCTCAATCCCTCCACCGGTGCCCACAGTTCGGGTTGCAGCAAACAAAGAAGAGTGTCATACCTTCTTCTCCCCTTGCAGTTGCCTGCACACATATAAACTCTTTCAGATAACTGTGTAACAATATCCACCAAACAGATACTGCATAACCAGCAAGCAAATACGGGTCATTGCATAGATAAGTGCCTTCAGCTGATTTATCCAAAAAAGGAAGATAGGGGCCTTGATCATCGGTCATAATTTGTCTTCCAAATAAATAAGCAAATGGAAGCTCCTGACAGACCACAATCTAATGAGGTATGAGAGGAAATAATACAACAGAAAGGATGATGTTATCTAGAGAAGCTAGAAGGTACTCAGAATGTTCACTTCTATATCATTCAGGTAGCAGAACTGCAAACTCCAAAAAAGGAAGTTCCGATACCCTAATTCCCAACCCAATGAGGTTCAAGATTTCTTCCGAAACTTTTTTGAAGGAAGGATTTACTGGACCAGAAAGCTTGTAGTTGGGGAACAATATAAATTTTCTAGTAGGTGAGGACAATGAAATTCTCGAAGCACAAATACAGATAGACCAAGCTCCTCCGGTTACAGGTTAACTTATCTGTGGCAACAAGTTACTTTTCCACCACAATCAGTTCGTTTTCTTTAAAATATACAAGTGGAAATCTCAACAAAACACAGCAGGGTATAGTCACAATTAATTGCCAATGCCAGGCAAACTCCACAATTATTTACTTTCACCATAGATCGATTAAAGATCCCCATATGAAGCTTTAATTCCCCAGCCACTGAAACCAAAAACTCTAGCATATTTGTAAATCATGAAAGCAGTAATATGCAAGAAGTTGTGGCTTAAATACAAAAGAAAGCACAGACAAATGACAATGACCTGGAAGAAAACTGCTTCTCCATGACCACATTGAGCACATCGAACAGATTTTGTACGAGGCAAAGTTGGGTCTGCTGCTACATCCTGCAATACTTGTGTGCGTTCTGCAGCAGAATGATGTATCTCATTTCTGTACACACAATTGTTTTCAGCAGGCTCCTGAAAAGTATGATAATAAATATTTAGATGGGACTCAAAGTTGACATCATATAGTGATAAAAATAAATATAACGCGAAGAGCATACTCATGAGTGTCAAAAAGTTAGGGTACTGCTTCTAGCCCTTAGCAATTTAACTTCTATAGTAGAATCAGCAGCACAAGTAAAGAGAGGCAAATAAGACAGACAAAGTAAAAGGATTTTTAGACAAGTCACCCGAATTCCATTTTGAATTAGAAATTTATTTGTCAAAACATAGGTGATTTAAAAAATTTAATGTGTAGAAGCACTCGCTCTTGGACAAAGGATTCCAGTTCGAACAAACAAAATTTCAGTACAGTAAAGAAAGCAAAGGAGCAAAAGTTCTATTGGATAACCTCCAATCAAATGATTAATTATTAATAATTAGATAGAGAAGTCTACTTGGACAAAAGATAGCTGGACAGCAAGGTAATCTTATACTTAATTAGCTTAAAGAATGAAGGGAACTCAACAGGCGAAATTAGGAAATGGAATATAATCACTAAATTTTTCCTTTATTAGTAAACACGATTCAAGGCAGCTTGAAAGATCTAGTAAAGATAAATAGACTGCTATATGGAGCAATCATTATGCAGCATTAGGTGAGAACGAGTATTCATCAGGAAAGAAACGGCCTTTGCTGACAAAAGCTTGGTAAATTAAGAAGCACAAAGGAAAAGAAAACATGATGCATATATTGCGTATATCCACATAGGTGCCCCCATTGAAGGAACAAGATATACGGGCTAGTAATGGAAGGACAGTTGCAAGCTATTTAAATCCAATCTGGACACATATGGACCTGATACACTTAGTTGACAACATTGACCATAAGAGTCAAGCTCCTCATATAGGGCCCATGTGGATTAGCTTAAAAAAAGCAGATAAGTTGGCCAGCCAAACACTCAAAAAAGCTGAAAACAGCTTATGAGCTGTTTTCAGCAACTTATAAACTAAGCCAAACGGGCTCATAGTATTTCTTCTTTTTTCCCATAAAGAGTCCATGCAACATAAGTATTTCTTTTCTTTTTTCTTTTTTATTTTATTTTTTATAAAGAGAGTTTGTGTAACCTAAGTATTAGGTTCATCAGCTCAAAATATACGACTCACATAGTAGATAAATGTGTTTGGGCTAGCTTGCGCACACCTCGACTATTCTACCGATTATCTGCTACCTTCCACCAAAGATAGGTACCGGATAACTCTGCCCACCAAGGCTTAGGCAGGTGGGATGAAATCACTGGTGTTTTTGTCTCTATTGAGATTTGAACCTTGGTCTATAAGGTTTGCACCCACTTCACTACGCACTAGGGCACACCCGTAACTTAGAGGTGAAGAAAATATCTTATTCAATACCCATCTAACAAGCGATCAGATGAAAAAGATCAAGAAAATAAAAGAAGAAATGTAAGAGCGTGTAGAAAACTAAAGATTGGCCTTGGCGATCAGATGATAGTTATGAGTTGATTCCTTTTTTCACTTTGCTCTTTATGTCACTTGAGCTCGGATTTCGAACGAATACAGTAGACACGTATTTGCTAAGCCAACACAGACTTACGCAAATGAGGCTCAAGGCCCAAAAGGCTTGGTTACAAAGACGACTTCAACAAAATAGCTTAACCATAAAATTCAGGAAATCCAAGTGCGAAGAGGGAAAAGTTTCAGATGTTTGGATTAATATATGCATGGATAAGACCAATGACTTTAAAGCAATAAATTTATTTCACATTTTGACACATGACGTTCGTTAACGAGTAAAACAAATCTGCAGGAGCATACTTTAATTTCTGGTTAAATGCACTAGGACATGTACATTGCAACTAAAAGTTTATACATCCAACAATTTGGAAACTCTACGAAACATATAAATAAAACAAAAAAAAAGATCTTGGCCTAGTAGTCTAAGTATGAGAATAACAACTTTGAGATCCCAAACACGAATCCCATCTATAACACACACTTGCTGGACAAATACTACCTTGGCAACTTGTGCTTGTGTGTTGGACAGGCTGCTCGATGAATTAGAGCACGCAATCTGTCCCAAACACCACAAATATAACAATAAAATAGAAAGAAAAAAATCTACCCTATATACTTACTTCAAAAGTTGTTAACTGAAATTGTTACAAAAGATTCAATCTTTCTAAAAAGAAAACTCACTAAGCCTCCTTTCAATTTCTACTAATAAGCCCAAATGCCAAAAAGAAAACTCACTAAACCCTAAACCCTACTTGTACCACTATACAATTTACAAATATACAAAATTCCCTCAGAAAAAGCTAAGGTATTTCTTTTTCTTTTTTTTTTTTTTTGATAAAGAAAAAGCTAAGGTATTTCTTTCTCATTACGTAATTTGGGAAATGCAAGTACCCCATATAATGCTGGAGGTACCACAAGCTACCATAATCCACCGCGTTTAAAAAAAAAAGCAGCTATATATTTATTTTTTCAAATTATTTAATCAGTACTCCAAGTGAATTCCAAGTTCATTGTCTCCTCCCCCCCCCCCCCCACGCAACGCCCCCAACCCCCACCCCTTGACCATCCCACCCCGCCATCCTGAACCCCACTACCCACCCCATCCCACCCCGTGTTTGGCTAGATTACATATAAATGCTCTTCGGATAAAAAATTTTGCTTACTTACAAAACACTAGAAAATAAATAAGAAATAGACTTGTTTTCCAAGAAAACATTTTCGTTCGTACCAAACACAACCTAAGCTTCCTTGCAATTTCTACTAATAAGTCCAAATGCCAAAAGAAAACTCACCACATTTAGGATTTCCTTCACTAAACCCTAAACCCTATTTTGTAGCACTATCAAATAAACAATCTTCACTCACAAAAAAACTAAGCCATTTTTTCTCATTGCCTAAGTGGGAAATCCAAGGTACCCCATATCATGCAGGAGGTACCACAAGCTACCAAAAAAATAAAAAAAATAAAAACTAAAGAAGAATAAAGGGTAAAACCTGATGGTCACAATTTCTGCAAGCATAAAGGAGGATCTTTTGCTCCTTATCTTCTTTGGGATACAAAATGTTGTTACTGCAAAACAAATTCAAGAATATAAAAAAATGGTCACCATTTTTTTTTTTTAAGTTAACAATAATTAATGTAATGAAGAAATTAAGTGGAAAATAAACAAACCATTCTCGGCAAAATTTCATAGTACTCATTTTTCCAAGTTTTTTTTTTTCTTTTGAATTTTGTAGTTTTTTAGAGAGAAAAATGAGCGATTTGTTCTAAGTTCTTGATTTTGGGTTCTTGAAAGCTTATGGGTTTTTAATGGAGGTTTAAGGAATATATTTTTTACTTCCTTTTAATTATAGAGGAACCCATGAACTGTGGGAAATTATACTAAGGCCCCAATTTTTGACTTTTCAAGAATTTCTTCTTTAAATCTATAAAACTGTCTATATATTTTTTTCTTTATGCGAAATTCACCGCATTTGTCTTTCATTAATAGTTTGGTTCAATAATATCTGTACCGTTACTTAATTAGCAAAAAATGTGTTTATGTCAAACAAAACTTAATAGGAGACTAATAAGTCCATATTTGGACCTAAATGCTTACTTTAAGAGCATATTTGGTCCAATAATTATGCAACAATTTGCAAAGTTGCATTTATGAAGCAATTTGGTTGAATTGTAGCGAATTTTTTCACCAATTTAAGACATCACGTAGGCGCATTATGACCCATTTTAAAGTAATTTAACTTGTCATTATGCATAAATTAAATTAGAAGTTCTAGATAAAGACACGACAATCATAATTTCATACAATAAGAATGATTGCAATTAAGGCAGGCATAAAGCATGATCTTATGCTCATTATCTTCCTTTGGATATAAAATGTTGTTACTGCAAGCAGATTCATGAGAAAAAATGGTGTTAATAATAATTAATTTTAAGAAGAAATCAAGTGGAAAATAAATAAACCATTCTCGGAAAATTTCATTGTACTCATTTTTGCAAGGTTTTCTTTTGAATTTTATAGGTTTAACAGAAAGAATGGAGCAATTTGTCCAAAGTTCTTGCTTTGGGTTCTTGGAGGGTTATGTAGATTTTAATGGAGGTTTAAGGCATTTATTTGCGCGGATTGCCCTTCAAAGGCACTAGCCTTTAATTTTTGCCCCTCAAATTGCTGATCTTTAATTTTTGTCCTTCGCCTAATACCTCGAGGTTTGGGATTCGAACTTCAACTCAATCAAAAAAAATTCGCAAAGCAGAGTTTTGTAGCAAAAGTAAGTCTATTCAGGCAAAAATTAGGCCTTAAGGCAGAGTTTTGTAAAATTCCAGCTGAGTAAAAAAAAAAAAATTGTCTTAATGCAAACCTCTACCTTAAGGTATAGTTTTGTCTTATGCGTGAAGGCAAAACTCTACCTCAAGTAGAGTTTGTAGTCAAACTCTGCCTGATGTTTGCAGTCAAACTCTGCCTTAAGATAAAGTTTGAAACTCTGCATAATAAGGTTCTAGTTTGTAGTCAAACTCTGCCTTGCATATCTCAAACTTTTATTTTTTTTTATTTTTGAGAGCGAGGGTTCAAACTCGGAACCCAGGAATTTTATGCGAAGAGCAAAAATTAAAGACCGGGAATTTGAGGGGCAAAAATTAAAGACCACCCCCGAATAAGGACAATCGTGCAAATTGCCCGGTTTAAGGATATGTATTTACTTCCTTTAATTATAGAGGAACCCACGAACTATGGGAAAGGATACTAAGGCCCCAAATATTTTATTTTATGAGAATCTTCTTCTTGTTGTAAAATAATACGACACGGAATTTAAGAAAAAAAGGAAGACTTTTGAAATTTGTTGTCTAACATAAGTTTTTGACATTTGTGTGGTTGTAAATCATCTCGTAAAGTTAAACTGTTTTTAAATACAGAAATATGACATTCTTTTTTAGATTAATTAAAAAGGAAAGTGTGCAATATAAATTGAGACAGATGGAGTAATAGAAAAAAGAAGAAGAGATAGAAAGAATTGTAGATATTCGTATTCTCAATAATATATGAGTAATCGATTGGGGTCTGGATACCCTCTCTCATGACACCCATTAATTTTTTTATCTTGTTAACAAAAGTTTATCAAATTTGGATTCCTTTTTATTCCTTCTCCTTTCTCCACCTTCTTCTCCTCTTTTTCCTCCATTTTTTCACATTGCTTACTTGTTATTGTAATTGTGCGGGTACTGTTTCATTGAGTTCACATTATATATCATTAATGATTTGTATTTTGGCTTGGATGGAAAAACTGAAGAACAACATTGTTGAATTTTTTTAACTTGGAAAAAACTTGTTAAAGAGGACAAAATGGGTGTATATCAGATATCGTTAGGGTTGATATTTGAAGGATATATATCAAATTTGGAGTTGGTTTACATTAATTTTGAAGCAAAAACGTGTTGGCAAAATTTTTACACCGCGTGTTATGACGACCCGTCAGAATTTTGTAACCAATTCTGATAGGGATTTCAGCTACAAACACTAAAAAAGATCCTGGCTATCCTAATTGGCCCAAAAATTAACAATCACCATAACTGTTATTAAGGCAACTCTTGTGGATGAAGAGATCCAGCGGTTCATCGAGATTTAAGGCAAGTCTTACACAATATCAATTAAGAATTAATCCTGGCGACCCGTCAAGATTTTGCCCCAAATTATGGTGAAACGATTTTTTTTGCACATTTTTTAACGAGGTTAAAATTTAAAAGTATCACTAAAAGATCCTATTTGTGCAAACTACTCATTAAAATGTGACTAAATTATTAATTTTGAGACTGTGACAATCTTTTGTCATGAATTGTCACGGGTGGCCTTTGAAAAAGCCAGTGTTAATTTTTATCCCAATTAAGAAAAGTTATGCAAATAGATAAATTTGTCATGAATTTTCCCTTCTCTTCCTCCTTCTCCTCCTCATCCTCCTTCTCCTTCATATGTGTAGTAAAAAATCAAAGACTTGTAGCGTATTTGTGATTATTGTTGATGGTTTTAATTAATAAGACGTGAAAAATATCATTATTAGGTTTTATTTATATTGTTAATGGAAGAATACAAAGTGTGTCTATTTATTTTTGAAGGTTTGAGTTGAATATAACAATTGAAAACGAGTAACATTAGAAGGGCGGATATCAAACTTGGAGTTGATTTAGAACAATTTGAATCAATTTAAAGCAAAATATTGTTGTGTAATTCTTATATAATAAGTTATGGTGATGTTAGAATTTTGACCACAAATTCGGACAAATGGTCATTGTTTTGACCACAAATGTTGAAAAGATCATTATGATTCGTGAGAATTTTCTAATCACCACAATTGTTGTTAATGCAAGTCTTGTAACTAAAATACTGGCAATCTTATTCACCCATATTCAAATTTGGCACACCGCGTTATAAAGTATTTGGTAATAGAGATTTATTTCCTGACTTTGGATTGTGTGACTCTTGTATTCCAGTAATACAAATGTATAACTTTGGTAGTAATTGAAGTGGATGTAAATGTGGTCCATTGTATAATGTCAAAGGAGATACCACAGGGGTAGGGGTGTTCACGAAAAATCAAACCAAATGGAAAATCGAATCAAGCCGAAGAAAAAATCAACACTTTTTGGTTTGATTTGATTTTGTTTATTTTATAAACCGACAAAATTTGATTTGATTTTGATTTTAAGCAACAAATAACCGAAACGAACCGACAATATAAATATCCATCTAAAAATTATATATTATATGCATGTATGTATACTTTTATAAAAAAAAGTTTGAAATTTTATGATATCAATCTTTTGCATTCTTGATTCATAATCTATGTTTTTGCCTTTATAGTAATTCAATTTTTGTATTTACTTTCTAGTTTGATTTGTTAGTTTTATTTTGATAATTCTAAGAATCTATTTCTTGTTCAAAATAACGTTTTTTGAGTCCTCTAATTATTCATCAAGATGTCTTGGTATATCACAATTAGATCTTTAATTTATTGCACAAAAATAAATTCATCGTAAGAACTTTTTCTTTATGTTCTTTGAAAATGGCTAAATTCTTAGATGATGCATACAAATTTTTGGAGAATGTACAAAAATAACTTGATTAGGTTTGTATTTCCTTCTTTTCTCAAATAGGAGTAATTGATTTGGTAGTGTTATGTTAGAAAATAGTTAATTTAATATGTGTTTGGACGTATATTGTCATATATTAAAATAAAAACTGACAAAAAATCGAAAAACTAAAAAACCCGACAAAACAGACAAAAACCGAAGCAATGAAAAATCGACTTAATTGATTTGATTCTAATATTTGAAAAATTGACTAATTTGATTTGGTCATCTTTTAGAGGATAATCGACTCAAACCAAACCATGAATATCCCTACGTAGGAGTGATGATATCAACATTCATTGATATAATATTGCTATTCATGTTACATTGTTGAAAGCATTTTGGGATGAAAATTGAACATATTGCAAGTCCTAGTTCTCAGGTTAATGGTTCCATAAAGAGGGTTAGCTGGAAGGAAACGGGAAAAGGTATACTTACATAAAAAAGATGAAGCTTAGAGAAGGTGTTGTTTTTCATGGCTAAATTTTTATGTTGATTGAAGTAATCTTTATGAATTACTTCAATATTGGTATTATAATATTGATTATGCTTTTATTGTAGCACGATCGAGAATTTTTCTATAATTTGCAGTATTAAGATGATGTCAATTTTAATAATTAAGTAAAATAAAAAATAAAAAGATTTAAAAAATAAATTAGCCCTATCCAGCCTGCCAAAATCGGATAATTTTCTTAATGGGTTGGGGATGAACCAGACACTCATTTTTTTTTTTTTTTACCTCAACCACCCTAACGATGAGTTTGACCCAGTTAGAATCGATAAGGGCTCACGTTTAGGAGGTCGAGTTGACCTAGCTCGACCTCGTTGTCAAGCTTAACGCAAAATGGTGATCTTACTGTAAATGTATTGCTGCTATGTGATAGCTAGGCTACTTGAATTCTATAGCAAAACATTTAATAGTGTGACCAAATAACCAAACTTGAAATCCACTTGATCACAATTTTCAGCTTCTTCCGGCTTAAGAATTTTGAAAACTTCTTCAAACGAAGACATTACAAATTCAACTTCTTCAACAAAAAGAATAACAACATTAAAGAAAATTTTGAAAACTTAAACTTCAAAAGCATGAAGACATTACAAATGCATGTCTTGTTTGGTGGTTTTATGTTGTGATGTAACTTTCATCATCACGAGGTTCATGAGATCCAGGTATTTTCGCGGGAAGTACTAGTATTTTCAAATAAGCAAAAAACTTTGAATAACAACATTAAAGAAAATCTATGTGTATAAAACCCAAAAAAATGTATAAGAATAATTGTCATTAAACTAGAAAAAGTCAAAAGAATTGGTCTTTTGGCCATGCGTACTCTCCCAACGTATTACTCCTTATGGCAACACTCATAGAACTTTAATGCTAGTAGTCCTCCAATTCTATACATATTGTTAGTATTCCTCACTTTATCCCGACACATGACATTGAAGACGATTCTACCTCAAGGATTTCATGTTAGCTCAATGTCTTGTTTGGTGGTTTTATGTTAAAAACGAGTGAATGAGGTACAAGACATGTAGTTCCACAGCATTCTCATCCAACTTCCAAGGTTTACTCTCGAAGCTACTTACAAGCTCAACCATTCGTACTTTTTCAGAATCGGGAAAATAAATATTCATCAACCTATTTGTCTCTAGAATCCATAGACATTGTCATCGTCATTCAAACACTTCAATCCTGTCATGATTGCAAATTTTTCAAGCCCAAGTCGCAATATATTACTATTAATTTTGACACACAATTCATTGGACTCCTTCGGAACAACCTCCTTCAGCAACAATGCATGGATGAGTTGATTTTGAATCGAGTTTACTTCTTTAATTGCCTCAGATTTAAATTGCATATGCTGAATATACCTATGGATTATATTGCGATTTGAAATCATGTGTATTAGATCATTTCGTTGAATCAAATCCATTAGTTGTTGAAAAAAAATCCAAATAAATTTCTTAACGGATAGAGGAATGAACTGGACAGCCTTTTCCTACCCCAACCTGACCCCCTAAGAATGAGACCGGCTCAACCGAAATCGGTAGGAGTTTACTTTTACGGCGTGGGTTGACCCAACCAGGCCCTTAATGCAGAATGATAATCTTTACTATAAACGTATCGTTGTAATTTGCTTAAATATTGAGTGCATGCAAAATAGTTGGCATATTGAATTCTCAAGCATAACGTTTAATAGTGACCAAATAACTAAACATGAAAAAGTTCAACATTAGAAATTTCCAAACATAATTATTTAGTACAAATAAGTTATACCACACGTTAATTCTTTATTTTATGTTTTATTTATTTAACTATATCAAACTAAAAAAATATTTTAAATAATATATCTAGGTGACGATAAGAAGTTAATAGAATAATTGTAACCCAAAAATAACTTTCATTAAAGTGAAATACAATTACATTCAGCAAGCAAAAGTTGCCCCCAACAGCCGCAAAAAACTTAAACTAGACATAGAATAATTTTTTTGGGCTATGCCTCGAACAAAATGTTAAACTCATTCAAGAATGCCACGTTGATCCTTCCATGTTACACATTCATTTCTCCATCACAAAAATCTTGACCGAAACAACAATATTCAGAGTTAGAATCTTCACTTAATTTTATATAGAACTAAATCATAAAAATTATCAAAAACAAAATACAAAAGTGATTAAATCCATAGCAAAATATGACAGTCTCGCATTTTTGTCGTTTTCATCAAATCTTGTAGGAGGCTCTAAGTCCACAATAGCCTGAGTTCAACGAAAAATTACATTTCGCCTCATCAACATGAAATTCAACTCCAACCGCATGATCAATTTTAAAAATTGTCTTCATTAATATACGCGCTCAATTATGGCACTGGTTGCATCTTACTGCATTATGGTTCCGCATTTTCAGTTGGTGTTGCATCTCTAACTTTCACAATCGACGTGGTCCTGTCAACCTTTTTAACTTTCTCTAGAGGTATCAATGGAGGTATTGTCCCAGTCACTATTAACCTATTTTGCACAAAGTTCATCTTGACTGAATCAGTTCCTTCCGTATTGGCAATCGCTTCTATAATAGACTTTTTGCAAGTTGTGCGGCTGAAAGTTATTGTCAGATGAATAAATTTTGACATAGCTGCTAACAAATCCACTAAGAACACCTACTGTCATTGAGTTAGATTTAAATTGTGTATGCTGAATACCTATGTATTATCTTGTGATTTGAAACCATATGTATTAGATTGTTTCATTGAATTAAATCCTTTAGTTGTTGAAAAAAATCCAAATAAATTTCTTAACGGATAGATGAATGAACTGGGCAACTTTTTTCTACCCCAATCTGACCCCCTAATGAGACTGGCCCAACCGAAATCAGTACGAGTTTACTTTTAAGGGGTCGGGTGGACCCAACCCGGTCCCATTGTTAGGCTTAGCGCAAAATGATAATCTTTACCGTAAACGTATCATTGTAATTTGCTTAAATATTGAGCGCATGCAAAATAGTTGTCACATTTATTTAACATTCTACCAAATAACCAAACATGAAATTCTATTATATAAAATATATCAACACATAACTTTATTTTATATTTATTTAACATTAATTATAATATATCTAACAAATACATTAAATAATACATCTAGGTGACTATAAGAACTTAATAGAACAATTGTATCCCAAAAATAACTTTCATTAAAGTGAAATACAATTACATCCGGCAAACAAAAGTAGCCCCCAACAGTTACAAAAAATTTAAACTAGGCGTAGCATAATTTATTTATTTTTGGCTATGCCTCAAACAAAATGTTAAAGTCATTCTAGAATGCCACATTGATCCTTCCATGTTACACATTTATTTCTTTATCGCAAAAATCTTGACCAAAACAACAATATTCAGAGTTAAAATATTCACTTCATTAATATATAGAACTAAAACATAAAAATTACCAATAAATTTAAGAAAATAAAAACATGACATAGTACAACACCCCGGTAAGAATGAACAACATGCTAAAGTGATTAAATCCCATAGCAAAATATGACAGCCTCTCGCGTTTTGTCGTTTTTCATCAAATCCCGTAGGAGGCTCTGAGTCCACAATAGCCTGAGTTCGATGAAAAAATACATTTCGCCTCATCGACACACCCCTCACTCACATACGCAACCTCAACATCAACATGAAGCCCAACTCCAACTGCATGATCAATATTAACAATTGCCTTCATTAATTCAACTAATTCAACTTCTCTAAGTGCCCCTGCTTCATAAACCAAATTCTCATGAGTTGTCAATAGAGCATCGTTCGTCCTATTTAGGGTAACAAATCTTTCCTTTATTATTTTTAGTGAATGACAAAAGTTGATAAAAAAGAGGACATTCTGAAGATTTTTCATGCTAAACCGCATGTTAAATTTTTCAAGTTGAAAAAGAAAGGCTCCAAGGATTAGAAAAGAGTTTGAATTGTTGTACAAGGAATTTGGAAACTCCTCGGCTCTTTTCTCCAAAGCTATAAACTTTTTCAAGAGCTCTATAGCCTTAATGTTCAAATTACGTAGCCTGATAGCAATTATTTGGTGAACAAATGGGTTAGCTGAAATAATAAACAAATGAATTAAATAACAATCAAAATGAGAGGAAAAAAAAGTAAGGTAAAGAGAGTTAAGCAAAACACACTTATTTGGTGAACAAATGACCCCCGTTTTTTTTGTGTATTATTGAGGGTATTATTGGTGACAATAATACAAATGAATTAAATAACACATCAAAATAGTCCGGGGGGTCATAAAAAAAAAAAGTAAGGTAGTGTGTTTTGAAGAGAGTTAATATACCTGGTCCATCACCGAGGATGAAATTAGGATGAGGATTGTTTGTTCACCAAATTGAGGCAACAAAAGTATTGTTTCAGGAGTATGAAAGGTGAGAGTGTTAGTTTTCACTTTGTATAGCATTTTCAGTATTCATGTTAGAGTCACCACTTTCAATGTCTGTGTAGAATTATCACTTTCAGTGTCTATATATTGAAAGGAAAGAAATGCCTTCTGTTTTAGAGATGCTTTTGAGATCGGAGAAGAAAGATGAATAACCAAAATATGAATGACCCTTAATATATATGGATTGCATTTTGAACCGTAAAAGATTCATAATTAACGTTGCATCTTCTTTATTCAAAAAATTCAATTTTTTTTAGCCCTAAACCATGATTTGTTGCACCGTTCCTGGTAATTTAGCAATGAGCATGTCATTTATTTCGCTTACGAAATCATTTTTTGTTGTCAGAATGACACGAGAATTTTTGGAAGATAATACTGAGAAAAATGTGTGCATATTTGGATATTTTATTGTAAACAATTCATCTAAAGATTCTCTTCCAGTTATAAAGGGAATAGTGACAGAATCTAGAATTTCAATCTTATTTGAGGAATTGACTTTTTCCTATCCATTTCCAATTCTCATTAAATAACCACAGAATGGAGGATTTGCTTTTGCTCTCATATTTTCGGATAAGGGCAATCTTTCAAGTTCTTCTCAAATGTCAGAATATAATAAACTTTCATTAATGAAATCTTTATTTTTTACTATTTCGAGCAACATGAAGTGTTTGCCTTAAATCACCTCCAAAAACCACTAATTTTTCACCAAAACGTATATTTGTATCCATGAGGTCTTTCAAGAGTAAATCAAAAGCATCAATCAATATTTTTTTCCATTGATACTTCATCCCATACGATCAATTTTGCATCTCGCATTAAGCATGCTAATGCGCTTTGTTTGTACTATTGCAACTGACAGTATCATCAACATTTATTGGAATTTTAAAGCATGAATGTGCAATTCGTCCACTAAGAAGAACGGAAGTAACTACACCAGAAGTATATGTTGCCAATGCTATATATCCTTTAGACTGTATAGTTGCAAGTAAAGCACGATATAAGAATGTTTTTCCTGTTCCTCCTGTACCATCAATAAAAAATGCTCCCGCTCTATGTGAGAATATTCTCTCAATAATTATATTATAAGCTTTAAGTTGATTTCAATTTAGCTTCTTCTACAGTGACATGTTTTTTTCACTAAAATGATTAATGCTTTCTCAAAATGAACTTCCTTTGCTCTTTTGCTGTTTTGGAAGGCTTCATTGTTTCTTGAACAAGTTCATATGCATTTACGTTAGCTCTCATAGAATACAATATGTCATGAATATGATTCAAAACTTGAAATCGAAATTCGCATCTTCCAATATTAGGTAGTAGGTTGTAATCTTTAGAGATGGCTTGTTCAAATTGCTCCCACAATTCTCTTAGGTTCACTGGATTGCAATATACTCCACTTATAATGTAGCAAATAAACGTCTTAAACTATGCAGCATTTGATAACTTGTTGCTTCTAACACGCATTCAATCAAATTGTTATCACAATGTAGAAGATCTCATTTTTCAACAAATTCTCTGAAGGTACTACATGGTTCCATTAAAAATTCGTAAATCTTTGTATGATTTTGATCCTCTAACATTCATTAACAACAATCTTAGATAATAGCATTCACCTTTTGTTTGATGACGATAGAACGCCTTTTTTTCCGGCGTGATCACATTCTGTCCTTCGCAGACCATACAAAATATTCAGGAAATTCCCAATATAACAAACTAAGTTCTTCAACATCTTTAATTCTATTCATGCGGAAAAAATCAGTCAGCATGATTTGTTTAATCAACGGATTATTTACACTGCATATATATCAGCATTGTTTCTAAACAAAACTTATTGTTGTCCTTCAAGATGAATTTGAAGGGCACATACACTTAATGACCTTTCACTAGCAGACTCATATTCTTTTATTTCATCTATTTCTACATTTCTCTCATTAACATGTACAAAAAATGTAATTTTATCGTGTCTTTTATAAATATATTTGTAGAGATACTTAACAACTTTAATGTCAAAGCACACTTCAACATTCATATGATTAAAATTTTCAAGCAAGGGTTGTATGGGACAACCCACGAATTGTCCAAGTAGTGCTCTTATTTTTACTGTTAATCCTGTTTTTCGTCTTCTATAAGTTGGATACGAATCATCTCCTTGTATGATTGACGCAGATCGTTAGGCCTACCAATAAAAGAATTTGAAAAAAAATCTTCTCTTCCCGATATTTGAAGCATCTCTCTCACCCAATCTCAAAATATCAATGAGTCCTTGTAGTACATCCGTTCTGAATAAATCCTGATTAAATGAATAAAAATCCAACCTTTGTGTTTTAAGTTTTATATATTCGTCAACCGTATATTGCTGAAATATTCTTCCAGTGTGTAAGATTTCATCTTCCTCATCATCTATCATTTGCAGTTTGTAACAATAATATTCGAGAACATACATTGTATCCCGTTTTCGGTTTCCCTTGTTTAGAATATCATCCTCCTTTTCAAGATATCCGTCAAGAGAGCAAACACTTGGTATGTATGGTATATTTTCATTTTTACGAGGCCCTTAGCGAAATGTTGTTCGTCTTTTTTACCCTTTAAAATAGATTCACAATAGGCGAAATAGTCATTTAATTATTTCCCTAATATTTAGGACTTCAAAATCAACTAAATTTTCTCTATTAATATTTTTCTAAACTGTGATATACATATTTATAAAAGAAGTAGCAGCAAAATCAAAGTAGGAGACTAACGGGCATACTCTTTTTAGGTTTAGGAGTCTTTATCTCTGTGGTAGAATTATAGCCCATTAATTATTATTTTTAAAAATAATTTTACTATTTTGTTGAATTAGTGCTCTTTTGGTGTGAATATTTCAAAGGGTATTCATGGCCTACTTTACAACAAATAACTTAAAAAAATTTGAAGTCTAAAAAATCCCGATGTAAATATTGTGTATATGTACTTTTGAATTTACTAATAAAAGCTCAGATTTAAATAGTATAAAAATATTGAAATTTCCTATACATCGTAATGCAAAAAATATATTAAATCTTTTTTTAACGCTATTATTATTAGCTCCAACATTTTAAAATTTATTGTAATATTACTTAGTAACCAAGAACGCAAACAAAAAATTGCATTTTTCAGAAAAAGGAAATATTTTGTTTGGAACTTTCAATATTTGAAGAGAACACTCAAGGAAAAATTTAATAGTAATTAAGAGAAAAAGATGCTATAAAAAGATAAGTTTGGTCAAAGACCGAAAATTTGAATATGGAAATTATATCATCTAATCTTTAAAGTTTGGTTGAGAAATAGGCGACTAGCTCAAATATATATCAGAGTTAGAACCCTTTTGTGAATGATGATAAAAATTCATTAATCAGAACTAACAAAAGGGTGTCTTTGAAAAGCTCAATGTAATTATTAGGAGAGACAAATAATTAAGATTATCTTATATTAATTGTACTCACATTAGATTTTAGCTTACAGTGAACCTTGAATTGAACTAGAGTTACGCCCACTTAAATATTTGACGAATCATTGATGGAGTATTTTTATTGGTATTAAATTAAATTATGTCATTCTTGTGAGACGTGAAGGAAGAAGCTATCGTAAACAGAATCAGAGTAAAATGTCTGTAATGTCTGAATTTATGCAATTCATCAACATTTTATTTTTTAATTTTATGACATCGGTATTTGCATTATGTGTATGATGGAAGTTTTCCTATTGTTGATTTTGCTAAAAATATAATCGACATTAATCATTTTAAAGGACTTAAATTAAAAAAAATTATTTTATAATTCAAATACATTATTTAATGCTATTTCTTTTATTTTTTGAATTGTATACTTATTAATATATTTGCGCGTGCTCTAAAACTATTCCATTAAAATACGACTAAATATTGATTAATTTTGAAAGGGTCATTTGCACTTTCGCCACTGTTTTATGTTGCTCTTTAATTTTGGATTAATTACGTGATAGAGCAAACATATACTCTTATTTACCCTAAGTAGCTAGAGTTTTTAAAAATTACGGATCCGCAATCTTCTCCACCCCTCCCCTTGTTCATCGTCTAATCTTCTCCATTAAAGAATATTTCCCTTTTTTTTTTCTTTCTATCTCCTCCTCTCATCTCTTTCTATCAAGAAAAACAAATTAAGAGACCCACATAAAATAGTAGATGGTGTTCGCGGTGAAAAAAGTTAATTTCCGCGAGGTACTGATTTTTGTGTCTTGTTTTTTATACGGTACTTGACTGTAACAATGGTTTGATGATGAAAACTGGAAAGGGAGGTTCTGGTCTGACTGTATTTGATTGTATTTTTGGGCAAAACTAGATGTATTTGACTAATTTCCATTCAATTTTAAAATGTATTTGATTGTTTTTTCCTCAGATCTGAGTGTATTAGTCTGGCCAGATACATTCGAATACATTCAACCTTGCGACGTCATGCGGCAACCTTGCTAATCGGAGCTCAAATGCATTCAAATACAATCACGACAAAAGGATAGATCAATAAATAAATACACTAAAATACACAGCTCCGTCGTGTATTCAAATGCACAGGAATACAATCACTTTTTAATACACATGTATTCAAAGAAATTAAGGTTGCATGTATTCAAATACACACGACATCAAATAAGGTTGGATACAACTGAACAATGTATTCAGATACACTCAAATGCAGCTAATTGCCCTAAACTCAAAGGCGGACCCAGGATTTTAAGACGGCGGGGGCACTATTATCTTAACATAAACGCCAACAAAATTTTTAATGACGATTGAGGGATAATACTGTGTCGGACCGGTCACTAATAGCGTAGCAGTGGCGAAAATATAAGTATATAGGTCAAATATGTGTAATAAATAAAATTTAACACAAATGAAGCAAATGAAAGAAACGAAATCGATGGCTAAAAATTTGTGCAACATGTGTTGACAATGCAGGTTCGAATCGAGACGAGCTCATTTAACGCTTATTGTTTTCCTAAAAATAGGCTCAAAAAAATAATTAAAAGCGACATTCGGTAGGGGTGGGCGTTTGGGCCATCGGATTGAATATGAAATTTTTGGTTTGGATATTCGGTTTTCGGATTGAAGAAATTATAATCCAAATCAATCCAAATAAGTTCGGATTGGATTGGATATTTTAAGTTCGATTTTGGATATTTTTGGATATTTCGACTCTTGAGACTTGTGCAAACTTATTAGGAATGAAATTCATGTGTTAGTTCCACATAGGTAAATTCAAATCTTAATTGCTCAGTAAAAAAAGCCTTCCAGTTCAAGTTAGGATTCACAAATCCAAGTCATGTCCAACATAATAAATCCATACTAAATAAAAGCATTATGGAAAAGTGGAAATGAACAAAATAAAATCTAAGTAGTCATCTGGAAAAATAACAAAGAACATTGCCTTGGGTGACACTGACGTGAGACTTTTGAGACTTGAGAAGTAAGAAAACCCTATATTATATTTGATTTAGTAGAGAATTGTATATTGGATTTAATATTTTAATGGGTAGGGCCTTAAGTACTAATCTATTGGACCTTTAGAAACTAGACTTATTAGTACATATGATATATGTAGGTCTAGATAAAAAGTCTAAAAATTTGGATTTTCGGATATCCAAAAATCCATAGTATTAAATCCATATCCAATCCGAAATCCATAAATTTTAAAAATAAAATCCGAAGTCCAATCCATAATCCAAACCAAATATTTAAAAAGTTCGAATTTCGGGTTGGCCCAAATTGTGTCCACCCCTAACATTGGGTTCGATCCGGGGTGACATGTAAGGGAAGCAACAGTTGCAATCAACGTGCCCCAAAGACACTTTCGTTTGTTAGAGTGCACAATTAAATATATACTAATTTCTCAAGGTATATACACATATATATACATAATTTTTTCCGAAGGGTGGGACTGCACGTGCACTCCCACCTTCCATGTAGATCCACCTCTGCCTAAACTAGCTACGAAATGTAAATACATAATTTTTTTCCCTTTATAACAATAATTTTTTCACGAGCCATATGTTTATACTTTCACATCATAATATCTCACAAATTATAATCCGCGTCCTTGAAGAACTCTTGCTTATAAGTTCGAATTTAAAAGGAAACGTGCAATTTCTTCTATTTTCCCCCATATTTTTACGATTGGGCTCACTCATGGATTAAAAAAGCCCAAAGGCCCAATCAGAGACAAGACAATCAAGCCTTTCCTTTCAACTCAGACGTTTATATAAACCAAACTAAAAACCCTAAATCCATTCTGATAATCACTTCAGAAAACCCTAACGCCGTCACAAGGTATCCCAATCTCTTTCTCCTCTTTTTCATACATTATTATTTAAAGTAAAAAACTGTTATTCTGTTCTTAATTTGTTGGATATTGCTTTTTTCTTACCTTGGTGCATTTTTTTGACTGAAAAATTGTTATTTTGTAACTAAATTTAATTGGCGCCCTTGTTTGCAGTTTGGTTTGTGAGAAGGAAGAAGAAAAATGGCAAAGTCAAAGAATCACACAGCACACAATCAGAGTTACAAGGCCCATAGAAATGGGATCAAGAAACCCAAGTCACACCGTCACAGCTCCACCAAAGGGGTATGTAAAAAATATACCCCACTTTTTTAACAATTTTTATTTACTATTTTTATTTTGTTCAAATTTCACATTTTTATGTCCAAACGCTCACTTTAATATTTAGTTTTCACTATTTTGTTATGTATTACTTAGCAACTTATAATACTCTAGGTGTAATTTTAGAATATCTAAATGTTAATAATAGAAAAAGAATAAACTCAACTTTTCAGTATATCCATCGATACCCGATTGCGTAAATGTGTCAAAACGGTTATTTTTTTTGGGAAAATTATGCTTTATGTCTAATGGGAGAAATTTGCTACCGGTTTAGCCCGAATTTGTGTACAAACAGCTTTTATACACTTTTATACACGTTGATACATTATGTATAATGCTTTCCCCCCCAAGTACAATGTTGTATAATATTGTATAGACTGAAAATATCGCCATGTGACCTAATATATTATGTTAGGCTGTATAGTTTTGGATTTTTTTTTTTTTTATAAACTTTATTTACTGATTTTGCTTATGGTGATAATTTTCCGTTGATTGCAATTTATTTGGCATCTTTAGCTATTGAGTGTCAATGGCTGAATTGAGAAAATGAATTTATTCTTGTTTTAAGAATCACATTTAGATACTTGAAAATTATGCCAAAGTACTATAAGATGGAAGTCTCTTCATAACAAAATAGTGAAAAATACAATTTAAGATGTTGAATAATTTTATGACTTTATTATGATGTATGGTATGTAGAACAAAATAGGGAAAGATTTAGTTTATAATGTTGAATATTTTGGGAATTATTATGATGTATGGATATGTAGCACAAAATAGTGAAAGATATAGTTTATGATGTTGAATAATTTTGGGATTTATTTTGATGTCTGGATATGTAGCTCAATATAGTGAAAAATTACAGTATAAGATGATGAATAATTTTGGGAATTATTATGATTTATGGATATGTAGCATAGAATAGTGAAAGATATATAGTTTATGATGTTGAATATTTTGGGATTTGTTATGATCTATGGATATGTAAGTGTTTTTTGGTTCATATTCTAAGATTGTTATTGTTTGGGTATGAATAATTTTGGGAATTATTATGATGTATGGATATGTAGCATAGAATAGTGAAAGATATATAGTTTATGATGCTGAATAATTTTCTGATTTGTTATGATCTATGGATATGTAAGTGTTTTTTGTTCGTATTCTAAGATTGTTATTGTTTGGGTAAAATGCAGATGGATCCCAAATTCTTGAGGAACCAGAGGTATGCTAGGAAGCACAACAAGCAGGGTGGGGGATCTGCTAAGGAAGAGTAGAATGTTCTAGCAGTAATAGGGTTTTCTAGCTTTCTGTTTATTGCTGGCACTGTTATCCAAATTTGAGTTTTTAATTTTGTTTGTTATGCGAATATAGTGGCTACTATGGAAACCAGTTTTACTGTTTAACGAATGCCTCTTTGCAATTCATTTTATTATTAGTCACCAAGTCCTATTTGTTTCTGTGTTCAATCTCGTTATCCTCATTTGGATGTGTTTTGCTTAGTTATATCACAGTGATGAAATGCTCTAATTGGCAAAACACGAAGAAAAACACTAGCTGGTAATTTAGATGTGATGAGTATCAGCCTTGTGCAGTGAACAAAGGGAGATGAGGTGAGTGACTGAGAGAATTGCTGTGTCTGTTGAAATTGTTTGCAGTGTGATTATTTGTGGAGTTTGTGTGAGGGTGGTGTGTGCTTGTGACTGAACTGTTGCCTGTGTAAAATCTGAATCTCTCTGTAAGATTAGTGAACTCAGTGATTAATTGTGCGAATCTGCGTGGGAAGACCCGTTCGTGCTGATTGAATTCCGCTCTGTGAGTGTGATCAGGTGCATTCGTTTATGTGCAGTTTATAGCGTGAATATCTACCGACTCGAGTTATTTCAGTTCTCTGAGACTAGGCAAAAGATGCATGTGGATCATATTTTGCGTGAGAGAATTTGTTTAAATATTGTTAAATGTTTTCAGGCATATTTTATTATCATGGAACTGTAATTCCTCAACCAACTCAGAGGTCAATAACTTCCATGTTCACTTTGATCTCTAATATGCAGAAATGAGGATGAGATTGGTACAATCTCGAAGTATTCTTTTGGCTTTTTTCATGTCCCTGATTATGATTTCGTTGATGACTATAGTGATAGCTTACTCTCTTTGCTGGTACAAACTCGTTGCATCTTGTGTATGTACTTTACAACTTACTAATGCTTAAATTCTGTGTGACCAGAAGCAGTTCTTCCAATCCCCAGTTAATTTAGCTTATGGGGATGTTGACGTAACTATTTTTTGCTTAAGAAGTTTGTTAATTTACTTGCTTCATGAGCAGCCTGTTCTGCAAATTCTCAATCAAATGAATGGTACTAGCTTGAAGAAAGGGTATAACATTAACCATTAGAATCAAGTTTTTTGCTATATTACATGCTAAGATTGGGGCGAAAGGAAGGAGAAAATTACACTGACAAAATCAGGTCTACTTTTTCTATGCAAATCAATGGAAGGGAGTGTTTAATTAGTCACCCCAGAAGTTCGATGAACTAATTCACCAAGTCACGTTTGCGATGTGATAACATTTCAAGTGATACGTTTTTAGTTTTTCTTTCTTTAGCCTCGTTAACGGCTAATGAAAAAAGAAAAGAGAGTAAGGGTAAGAATATTTACATCGTTTCTAACAATGGCAAGCTATAATTACCTAGATAGTTGTAGCTTTGGAAAGTAGAGAGGTATTTCAGGGAATTTAACCGATTTTATCTCAAGGATTTTGGTAAATTAATGGCATGTCTCTGCAAGTTTTCTATATTTCGTTCTACATGTTATGCTTAAGAAAGATTCAAAAACATAACTTGCTGATGCTCTTTTTAACGTTTAATCTGTATCATTTAGAAATGAAAATGATGCAAAAGAGTCTTCAGTATACATGTTGCAAGTTGGTGCCAATCTTTCAGTAATTTACTGGACCTTCACTTGAGAAGGAAAGATGGGAAAGCAATCCCCAATTACACAGACTATCAATACAAAGCATAAACCAAATACAGGCAGAGCCAATGAGCCTCGTCTATTCAGTAATCACAATACAGTTCATCTTCATATATAGCGTAAAAATTATATGAGAAGAAAGGCTTCTGGGTGCAGCAATAGTTCGAAAGTTGATGTGCACTTCACCACACTATCACCCAAGGCCTCAATAAAACACCCTGGGATCAGTATGGAAAGCCATTTGCCACTTGCTTGAGTTGCAGCAAGTCATCCAAATCTATCCTTGTAACATCTCAATGCTCTTTTTGAAGATGAGCTCTAACAAGATCGGTAATGCAGTAGTTTCCTCAGAACTTCTAGGCTTTGGAATTTAGACAGCAACTGGTTCACTAAGTGACCGAAGGTCGTGACTTGTTACCTGGTGGAAAATGTTCCCAATTCCTTTAGCTAGTGTCAGCAAAAAGTTTGTAAAATTAGCAAATTCACAACTAGTCTGATTTACTTCTTTGCCTAGTCTATCCTATAATGTCAATACACATTATGCGGGGGAGTAGGGGTGTTGGAAGCAAGAGCAAGCAAATCTTATGTGCCTAAATAACCAGAGTTTTTATGGAGAATGAAAGGCTTGGGAAAGGGCATCATTTTAGACGTGCCAAGGCGGTAGTTCCCAGGAACAAAGAGATCAGATTTTAAGACGGGTTACCTTAGCTGATTTGAATAGTTCATCAAGGACTTCAGACAATGTTGGATGTGCATGCACCGCAAACTTTATATCCTGCCAGGTATCAGAACAAAAAAATAATGAATGTTCTGCTGTTTTTTCTCTCAACACTTCAACAGTATCTCTTCCTCTCGGGAAAAGAGAAAACTAAAGTATGTTATTATGTGAGTTTGAAGGAGGAAGAAATTTATAAACTTGAGATAAATAGCATTGCGTAATGAATAACCTGAATGGACGTTCCCAATGCCATGGCGTTAGATGCTTCATGAATGAGGTCAGCAGCATGCAAACCAAAGATATGAACTCCAAGAATCTCCCCGTTGTCTGGTCTGTATATCAACTGTACCAAAGAAGCAGTGAAGTAGTTAGGACATCTTTGACCCAAACACAATTGTATATGGCAGATTAATGACATATGGATCCACAAGTCAGATCGTATATTTAACCAGATATCCAGCCATATGAACTCAACATTTGATGAATGCATGAATCTCAAGCATTTTGGTTTCTGATGTTTGAAATGCAATTGATTGATTAGTATTAGGCTATTAGATAACTGATGAAATGAAAACACTATCCAAGAGCCTGCAGAATTTTGCTTAGTGATATGATGTAAAAGGAAAAAGGAGCAAGATAAGTAGGAAATTAGAATCATAAATTGGCCATCTACAGAGAGAATCCATTGGGAGCTAGAAGATTGTGTTACTTCAAAAAAGAGATACAAGAGAAGTAGAACCTTTGCAATTCCTTCCCCTTCATTTTCTGCCAGCGCCTTTGTGTTTGCCTTAAAGCTTGTTTTTGCAATGCTTATCTCAAATCCCTCCTTTTCAGCTTTCTCTCGAGCTTGTGGCTGCAAAAAAGCAGAATTCAGTTAACGAAAAAACTAATTAAAAGCAGTTTGTTACCATAATTCACCCCATCGACCATGGAAAGAATGATTTGTGAGCATGCTGAGGTATTTAAATTTGTGAGCATGCTGAGGTATTTAATATCCTATAATTGTTACTAAACATCCATAGACGAAATAGAAGCAATTCATGAAGGCAAGTTTGTGAAGGAACTTGAACATAATGAGAGTATTATCAACAGACAGACCGCAATATCTAAGTGGTCAGAGAATTAAATGTCGAAACGAGCTAACAAACGAGAAAAGTGTTTTTTGGTAAATTGAAAGACCACATCCTGAAGAAGAAAGGTTCAAGTTATGGTGTTTCGTTTACCTGTAATGACATAGCAACTATTTGTGCAGCATATATGCAAGTATAAAATGCACTTTTCTCTAAAAATCAAGCTAAACTGTATTCATGCGATCCATTTTTGGTGTAAAGAAGAACATGTAAATGATGCAAAATCTGTGATAGATCTCATAGAGTCCCTGTAAGAATCTGTGATAGATCTCATAGAGTCCCTGTAAGGATAGGAAGGGTCATACTATTCCTTTTTGCCATGTAATACTTGCACAGCACAGCCGTAGTGATACATCAACAAAATTCTTACCTTTTCAAAAGAACACTTTTCCCATTTAAATGGTTGAATTCACATTCAATTCCCCCAATGGAGAAAAATGGACTCCAATATGTCTACTCAATATCACAAGCCTTTGATATGAAATGAGTATTAGAAATAATGTCCCTCAGTGCAAAGCGGTCCAGAAAGAAGTTTAGTTTTCACCTCTGTCAAGCCCACCATGCTGATTTCAGGATGAGTAAAACAAGCAGCTGGAATGCTCAAATGGTTAAGCACGTGATCTCTTCCAGAGACTTGTTCGACAACTATTTCATAAGAAAAGGTCATAGTGAGTTGTAACATGATATTGATTTTGAAGGAAAACGTTTGACTTGTATAGAAGATACTAGTAACCTAATTCCATACGCACCAGATATTCCCTGAGCACTGGCTGCATGAGCAAGCATCATTTTACCATTTGCATCACCTATGCAGTAAAGGTGAGGGACCTAGTGGTAAAAATATTATTAGAACAACATTAACAGCCATGAAGCATATGACAATAGGGTCGTTCCAACAGACCAATTTTCCATCAGCATCAAGAACTCTCATGCGCTCATCAATAGGAATAAAACCTCGTTCTGTCAACACGTTAATCTGCAAAAGTTGACCATTAGAATGCACAAAATCCTGACATAAGATGTAGACTATTGCACAGGTTTTTATGCAAATACATACATTTTCCAGGCCTAGACCTTCCGTGAAGGGAGCTCTACCAGTTGCAATCAGAGCTGCATCAACCTATAAAAAGAAAACAGTGGTCACTCACTCGTGAATTCACAAACTGCAGATTAATAAAATATCAAATTCCATTTAGGTCCTCAGGATTTATGAAGAATAGTGGTCACCAAATGATTGAAAACAGCCCAAACCAAATGAATGATTTTGGATTTAAGGACGAGCCATTAACACTAGGTCTGTCACACAGAGGTCAACAGGCAAGATTCCTATTCTGGCCAAGTTAAGGGGCAATAGGTCGGTCAAATCCTAAGCACAGAGTGCACTTTTAAGCTCTAAACCATTCTTGTTTAGGTGTGATGATTTAATATAAGAATAAGTGAGCCATACAAGTGGACGTGCCCTCGGAGTTACTGAACAGTGATTTGGACTCAGATATGGAAGGAGTTAGGCTGCTGAAAATATGGTGCTTAGATACATTTAAGCTTGAGGTTAGTCATTTTGTTTCCCTAAATAATTAGGCCCTAGTAGTTACCATTTCAACCAATGATAAAAAGGACAGGGTGGTGCAATGTAGGAAACCTACTGACACAAACATCATTGGTTGACTCATTTCATCTAATGTTACTAGTCATATTTATTAGCGTCTAGCCGCAGGATCTCTCATTTCATCCAATGATACTAGTCATATTTATTAGCGTAGGATCTCTGGCATGCGTACCAGCTTTTGCACTCCTCAGCTCTCTATGGCTAGGAGGCACAATATCTGAAATGCTATATTTTCTTTTGAAGTTTGAACATGCTGGAAGGATGTCTCTAGTTCTATGACGTACCAATTTCTGAAACCATGTCAGATACATGAATACGAAGACTACACTTTAACATACATACTACACTTCTAGGCTTACATTCAATAATAATTGAGCCACCCATTGATAGAACAAGCTCCCAAGCAGTAATGCTTTTCATGGTAAGGTCTGAAGAGAGTTGTCTGTGGTAAGGCGAAAATTTTGTCACTGCATTACTTAGCTTTGTGTACCGAACAATTATAAACCTATAGCAATGTCCTCCAGACAAAATTCTGTGAAATACCTGTACCTGTTCTAATAAAAACCAAAAAAGCAACCATAACAATATTGTGTTACCTCCAAAGTCTCCTTTAGTTCTTTTGTCTTGGCATCAGTTAGCTCAATAACAACTGGTTTCCCATCCTTTGCTGGGGTGATCTGTACAAATTATTAGGGAAGATAGTTTAGATATTTGGAAACTTGTAGTGGTACTTACATCAAAAAGAGTGAGCAATACCTTCGTTGCAAAAACTCCAGTATGATAATCAATTTTCCTTGGATTTACCAGAATCCTTTGAGCTAACTTACTAATCTCAGGATCAAATCCGGGCATAAGTTGATCTAGAGCTTCAATAAAGGTAACCTGTGAAAAAATGACTCTTAGGCTGCTGACTTTTTAAGGAGAATTTCAGAATCATTGTGGTATTTAAGCTCTATGAACATTTTAAACAGGCAAAGTTCATGGCTAAATAACTATTAGTGCTCAAATAGTGTTTATAGTTATAAAAAGAAACAAAAACTCCACCACTTGTGTGAGTTTTTCATTGCTAGTAGCTTGATTTAGCCAAGTTTGCCTAACTACAACATTCAAAAGCAAAAAGAATTATAGAGAAGGAAAACAGATAAAAAGAAAAAGAAAAGGAACAGCGGTCTTAAGAAAATGAATTGCAGAGAAGAGATGAACAAGAGGTGAAACTACCTCACTACCAAGTGCGGTATACACATCACTGAATTCAAGTCCAATATAACCACTTCCTACTATAGCTACCCATTCAGGGACAAACTCCAGTTTGAGAGCATGGTCACTGGTAATCACAGTCTTCCCTGAAAATGGATATGAATTGTATGACTAATATCAGACCACAGGCAATTTGCAAGGAATCTTGACAGCAATTTAGCAAGAAGGGAAATAATGAAGAAAATGTACCATCAACCTCAATGCCTCTAGGAACAAAAGGGACAGAACCAGTAGCGATGATTATATCCCTTGCAGTAACTTCATTGTCGGAAAAACCAACTTTTCCATACTTGACTCTTTGAGGACCCTGAAATATTTATGGAGTTCAAAGACTGAAACCATCAGCATGTAGATTAAGATTAAACCTAGAATAAGTTCTTAATGGATATTCGTTTTCACCGCACAGGTTGACTTACCACTATAGTGCCCACTCCTGTCAAAATGTCCACACCAAGTGCCTTTAGTGAGTTTGTCAAGTTATTACGAATTTTTGAGGCAAGATTATTAGCATGATCAGCCACTGCTTGTCTGTCATAGCCAGCAGCTGAAACCTGTCATTAGACACGGAAGAGATTGGTCAATCAGCACACACTCATCAATCAACAGACTCGGCCACATTTATGAGGTACTCTCAAAGTGATGTGGATTATTCAAGAATCAAAGTCGATTTTCTTTATAAAAAAAGGGAAATAAGGTATTTAAACAAACTGAAAAAGTTGGGTTGGAAGTGTAGGCGCGAACAGATAATATTTTCCAATTTTCAGATTAGTTGTTTAAATGGCATACCAAGTTCTCCAAGATGACAGCCAAATGACATGTAGGGTGTCATAGAAACATAAGTGACCAACTGTGTATATTCCCCCGGTTCCAATTTATATGACACTTCTTCATTTTGGGACATATCAAAATGTTTGACATCATTCCACTAGTAATATTACTTACTCCATACAACTTTACAACTTTCAATAAGTCATATCATCTAAATATTCAAATTTAAAACGAGATATGATGTTTCTCTATCAAATTTTTTGGCCACTATAATATTTTCTTCTGCTACCACTAATATAACACATAAGTCAAATTAGTAACTTAATCCATGTTTGTGTTCAAACACCATAAGATGAAATACAATGGAAAGATTTAATTTCTTTGTCCAAAGTACTAATATAAGCAAGGTCGAATATTTAACTGCTCGTGGCTGCAGATACATCCCTAGTCAAGCAGAGATATTTAGCATAATAGATGGAATCACCTGTAAACCCAAAGCCTTCAAGTGGTGCTCATTCTTAAGTTCCCGCATCCTACCACTAACTGCAAGAAGTGCTTTAGAAGGAACACAACCTCTGTTTACACAAGTTCCGCCGATTACATCTCCTTCAATGATAGCTGTTTTAAGACCCTGAAAGGATAGTATAACTTTCCAGTCATCAGAACTACGAAGAGCTAACAAGTAACTGTGGATAGTCAACATGCTCAAAGGTCAATAATGTTATTAATGCGAGTGCAGTGCCAGAGGCATGAGGTTCTAAAATTATCTTTACAAAAGTGCACTTTGGATTTGAGTCACGTAGAAATTTTTTCTTTCTTCTAACAGTTAGTTCCCTTCCCATTTCCTCCACCATGAAACCCAAAAAGGTGAACAGTAAGTCATTGTTGCTAGGATTATGTTGGTACTATCAATTCGAAAAGGCCTAGAAACAATCCTTTTAGCCTGTAAAAACCATGTTCTAACGAGAATATGAGACGAACCGTACTAGTCCAAAGAATCCTAATGCCAACTAGGATATTACTAAGAATATTTACTTCGCAGCAGATTGGTGATACCCAATGAACAAAGTTCTACAAATGTGAGAAAAGTATAGAAAAAAAGGAAGCAAAAATGAGCTGTATTGAAACTAATAATTCCAAGTGCACTGTGGATTTTAATCCATTAGCTTAACGTTCCCTTTGTATATAAGTCTCTTTCTTCTACCAGTTAGTTCATTAGCTTCCTATTCCCTCCACTACATTAATTTTGACCTGAATACCCAAAAATGTTCAAATTTCATAGTGTTGGATGTTACATCTGTCATTACTACATTTTTCTAGGATAATAAGTTATTTAGTTATCATTGTTGTTAGGATTATGTTGGTACAATCAATTTGAAAGGGCCTCAAAACAGTCCTTTTAGCCTGTAGAAAGCCATGCTTTAATGAGAATATGAGATGAACCGTACTAGTCCAAAGAATCCTAATGCCAAATAGGATATTACTAAGAATTTACTTCGCAGAAGATTGGTGATACCCAAAGAACAAAGTTCTACAAATGTGAGAAAAATCTAGAAAACGCAAAATGAGATGGAAAAAACTTGCACCCTCAAGGTCTAGATGGGATGCGAGAAGGAGCCTATCAATTTAGTTTTCCTTAGCGCTTTCTGCGCTGGGGTTCGTTAATCACCCAGCACGCGCATGAGGACACGCCGGGGATCTAAGTTGCACGGACTCACCAGTTTAGGTGCCGTCCCCGTCTCGACACGGGTCGGGTGTGAGTGCTGGGACGGCAAACGTCCGGGATACGGTCAACTAACTCCGGATACTTTGACCGGAGTCCGTCGACAAATTTGGGGAAAAAATTTGAGATTTTGATTTCTCAAAATTAAAAATAAAACAGATTATAAGGAAAATGACAGATTTGTAATAAAACAGATTTAAGATAAGAAAAATAAAACAGATTTAAGATATAATTAAGAATAATGTCATAATTAAGAATAATGCCCATCTTGGAAAGATTGAATTCTACAATATACATGTAATTTTTTCATAAGAATATCTCTCAAAATTTGTAATATCTTTATAGCTCTATTTTTTATATAATTTTGAATTTTCTTAGCCGAATCCCCACACCCGTATCCATAACTAGATACGCACCCCCGAATCTTAAAATTTAGATTTTGCCGAATCCGACACTCGGATCTGTACCCGTATCGGATACCCGCACCCGAGTCCGTGCAACTTAGCGGGGGATAGGAGGGAAATGCATGAAGGGAGCCAAAGGAAAGCCGCCACTCCCCAGTGGTTAGACAAGTTCGCGGGTCGTTCTGCTTTACAGGTTTCAACAATGATCCTTTCGTAGGTTCACCTACGGAAACCTTGTTACGACTTCTCCTTCCTCTAAATGATAAGGTTCGGTTCTATTACTCTTTATTTCCATTCATAAATCCTTTTTGCCCCATTAAAATGATCAAAAGTCATACTCCCTCTGTCTCAATTTTGAAATTTGAAATAACTAACTTTCGGAGCTAAATCAAACTAGATCAACTTATTTTCTTAAAAAATAAAAGATAGATATTCAGAAACTACACAAAGCAGAGTTGCAATGCTCTTAGTATCAAATAGCAAAAAAAGTACTTTCTCCTGTCCATATTAAGGGGTGGTTTTATCTTTTCATTTTGGTCCAAAATAAGTGAATTGTTTTCTTTCAAATTTACCCCTATTTAGATAAGTGATTTTCTATGTAACCAGGAAATTTATATTAAATAGGTAGGAGTCTATCTAATTAAGAATAAGTTAATAAAAATTACTTCTTAGTACTTATTAGGAGTGAGTAGATTTCTTAAGGGGTGTACCTAAGCTAAAACATCACTTAATATGGACCTGAGGGAGTAATTATTTTAATAGTCACTTAAAGTTACTTGGTTTGAATCACATGAAACGAAAAGTACCAAATTTTTTAATCTCAGTAATTACTTCAGGAGTATAAGATAAGATCAAGTTGTAACAATATATGGCACTTATATATACCTTCTCCACAGCATGCAATGCAGCACCATGACCACCAACACCAGCACCAATTATAACTAAATCATAATCAAACGACGTAGGAGCACTGCCATTATCAACCACTGAAGCTGATACAATGTTATTTCTGAAAAAACTCCTCACTCTCTGAGTCTCACATCGTGTTTTAAGCTGCGAAAAAGAAAATGCTAAAACCTCCTTTCGTAATCCACAAAATGGAACATTTAAAGGCTTAACAGAAATTTGCTCAACATGATTTTTATGTAATCTTTTAAGTAGTGAACAATTTGGAGGAGGAAGAGATAGAGACATTGATGATGAATGCATTTTAAAATGAATTTTGTAATTCAGAATATAAGTATAGTCCGAACATTCACTTGTAATTTATCCAAGATTATATTTTATGTGTCAATTCTGAGTTCGTGATACTGATGAAACTAATGCTATGGATATTCAGACAGTAAGATAATGGAGATAAGTCCAGTGGATAACAATGGTGATGTGGCATGCAACTAAAGTCCACCTTCCTGTATTTAATTTTTTTTCTTTCGAAAAAGGAAAATATCTAAGTAAGCGTTTGGACATGCGATTTGAAATCATGATATGAGATTAGCTTTTGGACATACATTTCATCTCATAATTTCAAATCATGGTTTAAAATCCCAAATCATTCAAACGGCATGATTTGGGGTTTCAAAATTTTTAAATATAAAATTTGACTCATAAGTTTATATTTTGTAAAAAAAAAAAAAAAAAAAAAAAAAAAGATCCATAAGTTGATAGATATTTTTAACAATTACTTCCACCAACCATTTACCAACCTTTATTTATGTCTACCATGTGGAAGAATTATATTAAAGAGTAGTTACATTATTATTCATGTTAAATTTTCTTTTTTATTGAATTAAAATTTGAACAGTTGATGTTGTATTTTTTAAAAAGGTCTTTTAGTAAGCATTAGTTTTGTTATGAACTATGATTTCTTCATTTGATAAGATTGTATAATAATTGAGAATATTTTAATAGTTTTCACAACTTGTGGAGTTTTTATGTATAAGAAAAAATACAACTTAAGAAATTCAAATGCGTATAAACATGGTTTTGAAATCATGGTTTCATCACATGTGATTTCAAATCATGATTTCAAACCATGTTTAAATGGCCCCTAAAAATTTATCACGTGCACTTTGCAAAATGAGTTAAATTTAGAGTAAATTACACCTTATGTCAATTAGGGTAGCAATGGTACCAAAATTGACTCATTTTTTTTAATCTTTCAAAAAATGACCCACTCCCTTCTCCTCCCTCCCTCTCTCCATCCACTCCATTCTCCTCCCCCCCCTCTCTCTTCTTCCCTTCGCCACCATCTCAACGACGGCTCCGACGATCGGCATTATCGGAAAAGATAGACGGAGAGAGAGTTCGGCGTCTCTCTCTTTCATTCTCTCTCTTGCTCTCGTTCTCTCTCTCTCTCTCTCTCTCTCTCTCTCTCTCTCTCTCTCGCTGTACTCTTTCTCCCAGCACTACGATTTTCGGTGGCTCGGATACGACGCCTCCTCCCCGGGTGGCTCGGATTTAGAAATTTAGATCTATCATCTATCGTAAAAACTCATCGAGGTGGTGGTGGAGCGCAGGTGACAACAGTGGGGTTCGCCGGAGGTAGTTGAGGTTGGTGATGGAGAAATCGAGAGGGCCAGGGGTACTGAAGCAATAATAGTGTATAATATTGTATATGGGTATATGGGTTATAATATTGTATAATATTGTATATGGGTGTAGATGGGTGTATATGGGTGTTTATGGTGTATATGGGTTATAATATTGTATATGGGTGTATATGGGAGTGTATGGGTGTTTATACATATATGCGTATAAATATGTATACACCTTCAAACAACTATATACATAATGTACTTGTTTTTTGTATATAAGTGTATAATACTGTATAAAAGTATTTTTGGGTTAAAACTTTACAATGTAAGTTTTGAGCTATTTTTTTATAATATAAGTGAGCAAATTATATATTTATGAAATTTCCCCTTAAATTTATCCTCTGTTAATAATTGAGGTCTCACTCCAGGTCTCAGTCACACACAGCGTTTAAGTTGCGAAAACGAAAACGCTAAAACCTCTTTTCGCAATCCACAAAATGGAACATTCAAAGGCTTAACAGAAATTTGCCGGAGATGATTTTTGTGTGATCTCTTGAAGTACTGAACAATTTGGATGAGGAACAGATAGAGAAATAGACGATGAATGCATTTGAAAGGAATCTCTAAAAAATTATAATTTAGAATCAGAATAAATCTAGCTCAGAAACAAATCAATATGATCAAATGCTACTTGATAGAAAGAATGAGAATTTCACTTATATTTTATTATCTGTCAGTTCTGAGTTGGAGCAACTAATGCAAGGGGCATTCAGTCAGTGAGATAATAATAGATGAAAACATGGAGATAAGTCCAGTGGATAACAATGCTGACGTGGCATGCAACTAAAGTCCACCTTGCGGTTTATTTTTTTTTCTTTCAAAATATCTAAATTTGTCAAGTGCATTTTGCGAAATGACTTGTCCACGGTTAGTAATCGGGTCTGAACTATTCTTATCATTACAATACAAAATGCCCTATTTATTTAAATAAATAAAAAAAAATCTAACACGTAGACCTTTTTTACAAAGGAAAAAGAGCCAAGTTTTCCACGTGAACTAAACAAAAAAAATAGTCCATCATATTTGCTCCTTGAACTTTACTAATTAAGATTTGACCATTATTTTTCTCGATTTCTTCTAAGTTGATCACCTTGATAATAATTTTTTGTCAGACCTGCATATTCTTAGATTTGTCAGAATATGTTATTTAGACACGCGTACTATGCATTGTTCCAATTAAACATCTCTACTCCTGTTAAAGCATTTCAATTAGACACTTTCGGCTCAAATGTTGATTTTTTTTAGTTTATGTTTTCATTCGTTTATTAGGTAATTAAGTTAATTATATAAAATATGTCATCTTCGTTAATATCTAGTTGTCAAACTCAGAGCTGTCTCAGGGCCAGGAGCCTAGTCTTGCATCGGAGCCGGGTTCTCATTGCCGGTTTCCGGTGCTTTGATCGGAACTTCTTTGATCATGTCCTTCTTTGCTGTACTAAGGCATTAAAAGGATTGAGGCTTGGATTTTTTTTTTTTTTTTTTTTAATTTGCTTGCATGATTTGGATTGGATTTGGGAGTTTATTGTAATTGGAGTACTATTGATTCTTTTGTTTTTGCTGTGTATGGGATTATGCTGTATGGTGAAATAACATAATCATTTGATTCTTCATAAATAGACATTGCAAGATATTCATATTTTATTCTCTCTTTTAATTTTTATCTGTTCTCAGCTAATGTGTCTCCAATATGAAAAAAGAAAACTTGAGCAGAATTAATTTCAATTAATGTTGGTAAATGCAAAATGCTAAAGATAGATAAATAACATTGGTAGTATCGGTCAAACTCAAACTTCAAACTTCCAAAACGTACATGGAGAGAAAAGATGAGTTAGATGTTGAAGTTATAGAAGCATAATAATTAATAATTCTTTTATTTAGGTTGCGTTCATCATTTAGAAGACAGGCTGGGAAGAAAATTGAATATATTTCTCTTACATATATATTCTTCTGCAATTCTTCTGGAATGCAAACTTCAGCCATTTTGGTACTATTTTGAAGTCCTATTGCTACTTCTAAGTCATAAGTCGACAGGCTGATTATAAATTTTAATTTGAGGGGTTCAGTTTAAAGATTCTTCTGAACTCATTATACTTTTAAAATTATGAGTAAGAATCGGTTATTCTTAGTATTCGAGAATATTGGTTTCATATACATCGAGTTCTTCTATTCTCCATGCTCCCCTTCCTAAGTCTCAACTTTGAGCCAATATTCCTTGGCATTTGATGGTTCAATATTTATGTGTTTACTGCTAAACTCATTAAACTTTAGAAATATGTGTTCAACATTTGATTTTTATTGAAATTTTAATGACTTTTTAGAACATTGAATTAGTTAAACCCATTATTATGGGAAAACTTTCAAAAATATCCCTGGGGCTGAAATTATTCAAAACTGATTAATCATGGTTTTATATTTACTTGCATGCAGTGGCGGAGCCAGGATTTTCATCCAGGGGGTTCAATAATTCTAAAAGGTAAATACACGAAGAAGTCGGGGGTTAAACATCTACATATATACATAACAAATAATTTTAAGCTTTGAAAATACAAGTAATTTTTCTAGAGAACAACCCATGAGCCAATGTGGCTCCGCCCCTGCTTGCATGGTCCACTTGCCATTTCATCCATAAAGCAAAAAGGAATGGAATTATCAGTTTTTTTTCTTTTGGAAGAGAAAGAAAACAACAAAAAACTAGCTTGAAATTTGGCAATGACATGAAACTATATCAACATCTCTCGTAACGCAAAGAAATACTAGAAGGCGCAAGTGCATATCATTCAAAATGAGACTCTTGACTAAAGGCTAAATTAGCTAAACAATGGTTATCGAATTAGCCACCCTATAAAAGCGTACTTGACCATTTGATATTCTAATTCTCTTGTCTTTCAACTTTTACACATAGTTTTCAAATTGGAAATATTGAAGATTTAATTGGGGAATTATGATCAAGAGGCCAGTGAAATTCGAACTCTTGATGACGTTACTATACAATTTGACTTCTTGGTTATTGGGTTATTCCATAGGGACTTCTTTTGACTTTCATTTAATTTGTATGAGCTGAATTGCTGTTTATTTAAACTATCCATTAATGTTAATCACCCTAGTCAGGATTAACTATTTGCTGAAACAGCAATGCAACAAAAAGTTTGCCAAACTAACTTCTTTTGACTTTCATTTAGTTTAACCGGATGAATTGTTGTTAGTTAAATTGAGTCAGGATTTGCTATTTGCCGAAACAACAATGTAACAAAAAGTGTTTCGGCAAACTTTTTGCTGCATTGCTGTTTCTGAAAGTTTTTGAAATTTTTCCTAAATTCAAAGCAACAGTTGAAGAATACTTTCAAAAGTCAATTATCTCTATTTATAGTGATAATGGGGGCGAATTTCGTAAACTTCAATCATTTTTGGAAATACATGGCATATCCCACTTTCTTACACCACCTTATACCCCCGAGCATAATGCTTCGGCTGAGCGACGCCATCGTCATATTGTAGAGATAGGGCTTACAATGCTTCATTTAGCTAGTCTACCATTATCGTTATGGTCGTTTGCTTTTTCTACAGCCACATATCTTATAAATCGCATGCCTACACCAGTGTTAGATAATGACTCACCTTATTTTCGCCTTTTTGGTCGAGACCTAATTATCTAAAATTGCGGGTCTTTGGTAGTCTGTGTTACCCCTGGCTTAAGCCCCTTAGAAAACATAAATTAGAAGCTCGGTCTGCGCCGTGTATATTTTTAGGGTACAGTAAAAATCAAAGTGCATATATTTGCTTTGATTTTACTGCATCTAAATTTTATATTTCACGGCATGTTAGATTTGTAGAGGATACATTTCCCTATAAAAAAAGTGATTCTACATCTTTCAAATTAGACCAAGACCAAGTGCAAAGCTGGCTACCCACGCATAATGAGATCCCTTCTTCTTCTTCACCTCTCCATCCTATATCTCTACCTTCCCATTCGGTTGGCAACTCGAGCACTCCAGAATCTGCAGAGGATTCTCCATCGAGCGGCACCCAAGGTACAAATACGTCACACAATATAGTGGAAACTAATCATGAGACAGTATCGTCCCCTTCTTCTATTGATGTTCCCAACCCCGACCCTCATCCAACCCATCCTATGCAAACCAGATCCAAAAGTAATATTTTTAAGCCTGTCTCACGCCTTACCTTAATTACTCAAACCACTGCTAAATCTCCATCCACTACTAACTTGACTCCTAACTCCTCCAATTCCCAAGTTATTTCTTACCTTTACCTGGAACCACGAACTGCTAAGGAAGCCATGAAAAATCCCAAGTGGGCAGCGGCCATGACTACTGAGCTTGAAGCGCTCAAAAAAAACAAAACACATGGACGTTGGTACCATCCGAACCCTCAAAAAATCTGATTGGGTGTAAGTGGATTCTTCGAGTGAAATATAATCCAGATGGGTCCATCAACAAGTATAAAGCTCGTTTGGTTGCCAAAGGATTCAACCAACGAGCCGGTATCGATTACGGTGCTACGTTCGCTCTGGCCAAGCAAACCACCGTTTGCACCTTCACTTCTTTAGCCTTCTCTAATGATTGGGTTAATCAAGTTGACTTTAACAATGCATTTCTCAACGACACCCTTCGAGGAAGTCTATATGACTCAACCTTCGGGTTTTGTTGACCCCGTGCATCCCACCCATGTATGTCGCCTAAACAAAGCTATATATGGACTTAAGCAGGCACCCCGGGCTTGGTACTCTGCGCTTAAGGACTTTCTGGTTCATTTTGGCTTCACTACAGCTCATTCGGACCACTCTCCTTTTCTCTACAGGAAGTCAGGAGTCACAATCTACTTGATTCTTTATGTAGATGACTTGATCATTATTGGTTCTAATCCTGATGTTATTAACTAGTTTATTATGCAGCTTGGAAACAGGTTTTCAATCAAAGACCTCGGGGATCTTGATTATTTTCTTGGTGTTGAAACTAGGCGTACGCCTGAGGGTTTATTCCTCTCTCAACATAAATATGTGTTGGATCTCCTGGAACGTGCCAATATGTTGAATGCAAATGCTGTCTCGACGCCACTAGCTACAACACACAACTTTCGGCATAATGATAGCCCGCATCTCAATAATCCTACTGCTTATCGAGCCCTCCTCGACCTCCGTTTCAATTCACGAGGCCGGACATTGCGTTTGTTGACACCCAATTTTGTCCCTCCTTTATTCCAATTTATTTCCTTGGGATTTTAAATTTACTAACGAGCTAAATATTTTATTTTCACTGCTATTTTTATCTCTACTACTATTAATACCACTACCTTCATTTTCACTATCTTTACTAGTATTACTTTATCGCAAATTTCAGAGGGGTTCGTCATCACTTTATTTTCGGATTTTGTACTCGTTAAATTAATTTTACTTTATTAAATCCTTTACTTTCCACATATTAATTACTAATTGTCTTCATATGTATATATTGTACTAGTTATTGAATTAGAAGCCCAAGATAATTAATATGGAAGAGAATTTATTATAAATGGTCCAATGGGCGACCCGTATACTAAATTTAATAGCCCAAGTGATCAAGCCATTATCCACAATTTACCCGGCCCCACTATTCTTATAACACTAAAACCTAATGAAAGAAATTCACGCAACGGTTGTCGTCTTAACACCGCGTCCTTCTCTATACATTTCTAGCAAAAGCTCATCTTTAGCCCCAAGCAAAAGTGTCTAACCATTTCCATACAAGATTTGTCTCCATCTTTGCTTATGGTCATATATTTGGTCATCAACAGAATAGATTTTCCATTTTTGGTTTCGAATCACGCGGTAATCTTCAAAGACCAGTTGGTCGAACCATCTTCGAAAATACCAAAGCCGAATCACGTGATCATCTGCTCCTTTTTCTGATTTCTTACTGGCGAATCCTTACAAAGTCTCAAACGTTCAAATTTTTGAATTGGTTTTGACCCGATTCAAAATCATTCAAAACCCCGCCCTAGATCTCAGTCTGTGACCCTCTTTCAAAACCCTAATATTGCCTATAAATATCGCCTTAAGTCATAGCCGAAAAAAGGGGAGGAAATCTGATAGCTAAAAACATAGCTGTAGCCTTACGAAAAAAAAAAAAAGAAAATAATCAAGACATCACTCTATTTTCATTTTTTGGGTTTGAGACTCAGTTGATTCAAGCGGATCTGTATTCGTCGGCTTCGAGCGTGGAGTCATGATCTAAGCCTCAGTTCACTGCACCTGAAAAAGGTCAGCACAATTCTCTCCTCCATTTCTTTTAAATTCGTTTCAATTTTGAGGCATGTTGGCGTTCTTTGCTTGTACACTTACCATGTTTTCAGTTTCGAATTGGGTACTGTGTCAAGATTCGTTGTCTGGTAGTATAAAATAGGCAGTTAGGTTCGACGTCGCAAAGAATAAGAAATCATATGTGTCTTTTGGTAATGGTCAATGCTCATACGTATGCTCGGTGTCTCGTTCGAAATGAGGTTTAAAACATTGCTTTAGGAGTTATCTTAATCTGGTCTGTCTATGCTAAGCATGTATTATATATTGGTTTAACCATGATTCATAGGCTATTTTGTTAGTGTTAATTGTCCAGTCGTTGTATAGTGAGAATTAGATGTTGTCATTTTCAAATCTGGCTGCTAAATGAAGGATTGGTTTAAGTTCTTATATGCCATTTGTTTAAAATGGGTGACCTTGTTATCAATCTTGTTAGGTTGGGATCATGATTCTCATGATAGGTAGGTGATACCATAGATAAAGATTAAATATGTGAGAATCTTGTTTGAATCATGCCGTTGCCCTGATAAGTCGTTCCATGATTGAAACTGTTACCCTACCCCGTAATACTTTATGTCTTTTTTCCATTTTCTATTGCATTCTAGGTGTTTTGGGCTCTGTTGTTTCTTTCCTCAGCATGTGTATCTGGAGATTAGCTCAGTTATGTGTTTGTTGTTCAGATTCTGTTTAGTTTATTGACCATGCCTAAGTTTAGTTTAATGTCATTATTTGCTTAGCTTAATATTCTCGATTTGCTTAGCATAGTTATTATATGGCTCAGTTTCATTTACTTATCTTGTTCTGAGAATGATGCTAGTTTCTTGTTTTAAATCTAGTGAACATATGAGTGAGAGGTTAGAATCCTATTAGTGTGTCCGAGTCCCAGTTTCCATTATTTTTGAAAATGGTATGGATTTCTATCTAGGCTGTTTGTTATATGTTTGAATGAAAGGTCGGCCCTCTCCCCGACTGAGCCTGGTCGTTGTCACCACAGTAGGTTTGCCCTGTTTCGTGAAAATGTTGATTTACCGCCTCTGTTAGCCTAGGAAATCAGTACAATCAGTGTTTCGAATGCCGTTTAACGTAAATCATCGTGGTATCTAAATTTTGGCTGTAGCTGCTTTTTTTTTTTTTGAGTTCAGCATTGAATGATGACCTTCCTGTAATAGTTGATGTTTCAGTGGTTAAGTGTTGAATTCAGTTTCTTTACGTATTAGTGACTAGTTTGTCATGTTGAAAAATCTGATCCTATTCCTACTTTTCTCTATGTCAAGATTTCTATACTCGCTTATGAAAATTATATTTCGAGGTCCTGTTGTAGTCGAATAACGGCAGTTGTCTATTAGTTCACGATGAATATTATAAGTTTAATGTCATTTGCAATGGAACCGAAACTTAAGAACTGTCCAGTTGACAAAGAATTAGATTTTCATGATTCTGGTTACCATGACATTTGTAAATATTTGTTTCGGTCTGGGTTTGCAAATTGCGTGTTTAATGTTCATTGATTATATACTAATCCTTTTCCTTTTCATTTTTTATGCATGAACATCGCGTATGAGTCCGCGGGGATTCGTCTTCTTTCGCATTCGGTGTTGGGCTAAAAGCCCAACGAAATCTCCTCGAGTCATTCCCATCAGCCCATCTACGGCAATATACAACAAACGGCTTTACTGGGCCGAAGCCCAACAGCAGTGGATAATAGCAATCCTAAAATGGGCTGAGCCCACTTAGATCATTTTACTCTTCCATTTTTATTTGTGCATTTAACTTGCAATTACATGACTGACACTTTATTTGTTTTTATTTGCTTAGATTAGGTGAACCTTAGCAGAATTAGTAGAGTAGTACGATGGGTAGTTAATTTAAAGGAGAAACCGGCAATTAGCCCCATAGATTTCATTCCTCTTTTTATGATAAGATGATTCATAGTCTATAATATTTAGAATGATGGTTTTTCAAAATAGCATGACAATATATTTTGAGTAAAAGAATCAAGATTCACTCTTACTATTTTATAAATTCAAAATGTTACATATTTTACACTAACGTTAACTTATAAAAGGCAAACTACTTCTGTGGATAACATCTCCATTTTAGCTCTTTTCGACATTTGAAACATATTCCTTGTTAAAACAATCTTTACATAATCTACATTAAACTAGTGGCCTTTTCTATAAAAACTTTAAACTTTACTTTAATCTTATGATAACGCTTTTAAATTGGTTAGTCATCATAATCTACCACACGTAAACGTGATAGATCTCACTTCTTTCAGTTTGTTTATAACTAAGCTTTACGCACATCATTTTTACAAGTTTTATTTATAATAGCATGTTTATATTATAACCTTAGCAATACTTATAAAATATTTCCTTAAATATTATAAAAACGTTACACTTACACTTAGCCTAATTAGATTTAAGTCCGGTCGGTTAACCATTGTTAATGGATCTTAGAGGATGCCTAATACCTTCCCTCTAGGTTAGTTGAACCCTTACTCAGATCTTTTGGTTTCGTAGATTTTAAAACAGAGTTGACTTTAGATAATTATTTTAATTAACCTTAGGTGCCCTAATTCACCATAAATAATTAGGTGGCGACTCCTTTACTTTAAAATAACCCCGGAATTACCCGGATGTTGTAAACTATTTTGACCCCGGTTAAAATAGGGTATGACAGCGTTTGCCGTCAATAAATTAGCCCAGTTCTCCACTCAGCCCACTGACCTTCATTGGTATTCCCTTAAACGAGTCTGACGTGACTTGAAGGGCACGTCTGAATATGGCTTATTTTACAGTCGACACTCTCCAATATCTCTCCATGCATTTTCCGATGTTGAGGCGGGGAATCATGATCAAGATCACTAGTGCAAATTGGTATATGGGCCGCAACCTTATCTCGTGGTGTCTATGCTTTGCGACGGTGGCTCGATCATCTACCGAATATAATCGTCCTCCACTACTGCCGAAAATTTGTTGGCTTATTAATTTGTTCAGAGCTTTCATTCCACCGCCTACTGCTCCTAATTATGATAATCTTGCGGCCACCTTGTTTGACAACCAGTGTTCCACTAAAAAATGAAACACATTGAAGTTGACGATCATTTTGTTCGCTTCCAAGATTGCGCTAAGGTTCTTCATGTGACACATATCTCATCTAAAGAGCAACTAGCAGATCTCCTAATGAAAGCTCTTCCGCGAAAGGATTTTGAGAATGTCTTCGTGTCAAGATTGCAACGTTTCTTCGCGACCGCCATCTTGAGGGGGCGTAATATGAAGGCACAAGATTGATTCTGATTGATAGTAGCTACCTTAATTAGTTGATTCAATCTTGATTTTGATCTTCTTTTGATTGCTTCTAGAATGTTCATATTCTGATTTTATTTCTTTCCTTTTCTGTTGTATATTTCCAATTATTATCACTCATTGTATTGTATATAAACACTACTTGGTTCCGTAAATAATACAACAACTTCTCTGATTCTTCAACTCTCATAAAGTGCCAAAATAATTCTCTTACTTCCAATTTAAAAAATACTGTACCAAAAGCTTTGTTCCATCTGTCACAGATCAAACTAGAACATAAAAAGAGCCTTCAAAATATATAATTAATTAAGGAAAAAAAAAAAATGAAGTCAGGTCCCGTTGCTGTAGAAACTAGACCTTGGCATGTGATTCGGAGAGTTTTCATGCATTTCTGAAGACTAAAGATTAAAGAATTCATTTGCGTCTATGAATATGTAAGCAGTGTGACCTATCGTTTACGTTAGCAAAACCATCTATAAATTTTTATAATGATTGTTGTGTCCAAACTAACTTGCGCGTAATTCGACTATTTTATCGAGTACCTGTTACGTAGCAGCTGGCATGAGAAAATATACTTATTTATGATGAAATTAATAGTTTAGTGGCTGAGAGATCACAAATTGCACAAAGTCCGTGAGCTTAGCAGAGGAAAAGAAACTGTAAGACTTAATTAATTCAGCCCTAATAGAATCTTGTGAACCAGGCATACTATTGCGAAGTGTGAAGCCATATCGTACTAAAGAATGAAAAGTTTTCGAAAATACAAGACTTTTGAGAAGTATCAAAAGTAGAACGAAAGACAGTCGATTTTAAAAAAAGAGTTTTTATTTTGTGAAGCGGAATTCTCCTTTGACTCTATCATCATCTAAAGATTCTAGAATACAACAATATTGGTACTAGTATGGAATTGATCAGTAATTACAATCCCATTCCTTAGCTCACGAGAAATTGACCACAAAAACTTTACAGCCACAAATCTTGTTTAATGTACTTGGTCATAAAAAAAGAAATCAACATAGAAGTAAACATTGGGTATCTAGTAAAAACATCTCGTGCACCTGTCCAATTAAGCCTCAACAAGAAAATCTGCTCCGAGGAATAAGAAAACCATCAGCGTTTTGGCAAAATTCAACCATCAACATCAATGCCAAATCCTACTTATGAAATCTAACCAGGATTGAAAAGAAGATGTAAATGGACAATAAGCAAGTCGAAACTCAATCGCCTTTATTAGTAGAGATACCTATAACAACAACATACCCAGTGTAGTCCCGCAAGTGGGGTCTGGGGAGGGTGGGTTGTACCTTTGTGGGGTAGAGAAGAGAGGTTGTTTCTGATAGACCCTCGACTCAGGAAAATCGTTTTTCAGAAAATGGTTTGAAATAAATTCAAGAATAAAAAGCTATGATGCAAATATTGAATAACGAAAAGTGCTGATAGTCGAACAGTACAAATGGTACCAGAAACAGTTGCTGCTTCAAAATTCTTTTGTCATTCCTCTATAAGCAAAGCAGTCTTACAAACATAGCATTCACCATTGTACTTGTCGAATTAACACTAGAAAAGTGACAATTTGTTTGCAGGGCACTAGAAAAAAAGTGGCCAGATAAATGAATAATTAGCACTTGGAGAAGTGATTACCATTCATCAGCTCATCATTTACAAGGGGCCTTGGCAGAGGGATATCATGGCTGCTGAACAAATTTAATAAGCTGCCTTCCATGTTGAAAGTGCAAATCCGATACGACCCTTCCATCCCTGCAGTAGCCATTCACTATCTACATCAATCATAAAATTCTTGTCATACACCTTGAACCGTTCTGTTGTCATTCTCATGATCTCCTCATCCAAAGGAAGCTGCCGAAAACCAGCCTTCAGAATTCGTACTTGCCACTGCTTGTATGTTTCTGGCCTGTCAATTCTCTCAGCACCTTCGCATGCGATGGCATTCATTGCCTCCCACCCAAGTATATTCTTTTCAATCAGCATTCTCTCGTGTACTTCCCGGGGAATAATAGCATCAAGCATATCAAACAACGACGAGTAGTGAAAAATAGCCTCGCGGAATCGTGAGATAAAGAATGGGGCATTATAACCACCACTTACAATCCCCAGTATGAAAACATCTGGATTCAACCTCCTGATAAGATTCAGAACAACATCTCTTGGACTATTTACCACCACGGTCTCATCAAGTAGATTTTTAAAACGGTACAGACAGTTTACAACAAGAACCTCGCCCTTATTGATCTTAAGATCCTCGAGTTTAACCGTTTCCCACTTCTGTGCTATAGCATTGAACTCGAAAGGAACATTGAAGCTCTCTCCAGCATAATTAGCTAACCGTCTCCCGTTTCCTCAACCCTTTCGGCTGGTCGGAAACCAGGATTTGGAAAATCAATCCCGGTTATACGAAGCTTTGGAGGTCCACCTGATCTAGAAGAGAGACGTTGTATGAGGCCAGGCCATTGAAAACCGTACATAATGCCAATGTCTATAATATGTACTGTCGAAGCCTTTTCAGCTAGATTCATAATTGTCTTATTCGAGAAAAAGCTAGCCATCGTCCGAAACGGGCAGGCAGCAAGCGGTAGCTGGTAAGCTTTCAATACATCAGATGCTGATACGGGCCGTGTAATAAGGGCTTTATAAATATGTGTACCGGAACCAGCCATCCGGGCTTCAAGTCCATCTGCGAAATAATGGGCCAGCCTCTGCATCCCATCACCCAAAGGAGAAGAACATTGCCTGATCTGCTTCAGAAGCTCATTTGCTGTCCTTTGATTACCTGCAGCAACAGCTTGTGCACAATTTGTCAGGAGTGTTGTCAAGTCTACTACATCTCTTTTAATCCCTTTTTTCTTTCCTTGTAACTTCTTCTTACCATTAGATCCCTTTAAAGGGCTATTCTCTAATGCATTTTTTTGCCTTGATATAGCCCGCAAGGTCTCACGGAGAGCAGATTCATTTTTTCCTGCACTGCATAACAGCACCCTGTCAAACATCTCTGATCGAACAGTTGATTCAGCAGAAACTGCAGACTGCTTGTTATTTCTCCCTTCCGTTGAATCTACTGCAACAACAACAACATGCCCTGTTGAATCTACTGCATATTCATGAAAGGCGTTTTTCTTCCCTCTCGACCTTTCAGGAGATTGTTTTTCCCCATACTTTACTACTGCATCTTTTCTCTCTTCATACTGCTCCTTTCCCACTACATTATACCTCACATCAGCAAGCAAGCTATAGCCCGTTGGAAGGAACTTACTAGCCTCCTCCACTCCTTTCTTAAACTGCATAATAGACTCTCTGTCAGTAAATATTTCGGGAACTCCAAGTGTGCTCACAGGAGAATCCACAGGCACATCCGTGACAGTGCTTGACAAACTGTACACATCCTTGGGAACACGAGGCACATGTGACACATCATCCTCACTGAGATCATGAATCCAATTCGGGCATAATAAGCGATTACTACCATCATTTCCACTAGAGTAAAAGCTGCTATGTTCCGTAGTATAATGACCTAACCCGGATGGTTTCTCATGATCTAGGGGAGGAGGATACTGCTCTCCGATAACTTCATAAAACGATTTTTCTGCAGCTTGAAGAGCTGCAGACTCTTGAAACATGCAATTCTTCTCTTCGATGTCCTCTTCCATAAGCATTTGATTTATATACTTAAGCACCACATCACTGAAATCATAATCCTCGTGAAAGTCATCTGCAGTTGATGGGACTAACGTATTTGGTTCCACATCAGATTGAAATTGACTGATGCCAACATTGCTGTTGACTAAACTATCACTAACTCGGAGATTATTAATCAGATTCGGATCAGGGAAAAATGAACGGGCTTCAGTAGTTGGTTCCATAACAGATTGAAATGGACTAATGTCAACATTCCTGTTGACTAAATTATCACTAACTCTGAGATTATCATCAGGGAAAAATGAACGGCCCTCGTTACATGGTTCCACAACAGATTGAAATGTACCAATGTCATCCTCTAGTTTAATTGTTGGTCCTGCCTCGTAATCATATAGCCCCATGAAACCTTTATCAATTTTCATCTAGTCTGCAAGAATCAAGTATTCAAAACCCCAAAAAGTCAACTTGCAATAAAATCCTTGTCAATGATAAAAGTAGCGATAAAAAAGAAGAATTTTTCAGATCAGCATGCTAATAAAACACGTGTGAAGTTGAGAAGATATTCAAGCCAATTCCTATTCGAAAGCGGAAAGAAATAAAAGGAAATTTTTTTTCTTTTTGGTTTTTGAGTGTTATTGGGATTTAGATCCTTTCTAGGAAAAAATTAGACCTAGTAGTATAAATGCATGCTAGCTAAGATTTATTAAGGACAGAACATAGAACCTAAGAGTATTCAATCTTGTAACTTACTTTCTCCCTTGATATTAATAGAAGTGCCGACCGTTCTCCGTGGACTATGATCACATCGATCCGAACCACGTTAGTTACTGTGTTTTTATCGTTTCCGCGCTAATAATTGACATCAGAACCTACAGGTCGTGAGATCTAGGAGATGAGGAGACTATGGCATCTATAAAGTTTGAGGTAGCGAATTTTGATGGGCGAAGTAATAACTTCAACATCTGGAAGATCAAGATCATGGCGTTGTTATGGAGAAAAGGATTAGTCTATGCTTTGGACGACTCGTATCCCGAAAATACGAAAGAGGCCGAGAAACAGAAGATTGAGATGGATTCGTTTAGCGCAATTCAATTATCCTTATTAGACAGCGTGTTATATGAAGTTAGTACCGAGAAAACAGTTGCGAGTTTACGGAAGAAACTTGAAGATCTCTACCAGAAGAAATCAGTAACAACTAGAATGTTGTTAAGGCAACGTTTACACACCTTCAAGATGAAGACAGGTACAACTTTATAGGATCATCTTGATGCTTTTAATAAATTAGCTATGGATCTTACTCATGCTGATATTAAAGTGGGAGATGAAGAACTAGCGTGCACTTTACTATTTTCATTATCACCAGCGTACAAAGACGTAGTTAATTCAATGATATACAGTAAGGAGGTGGTCATGTTACAGGTGGTAAGACATGCATTGAATTCGGATGAATTAAGAAACAATATCAACAATGGTGAGAAAGAGGACTATGGTGAGGGTTTGACGGTTAGAGGTTGCTCGAGCCAAAGAGGGAAAGGCAAATCAGTAGCAAGGTCAAAGTCTAGGAAAAAGGTGAGTAGGAAGGATGCTGAATGTTAAGGTTGTCATCAAAGGGGTCACTTTGAGAGGGATTGCCCGAATAAGAAGATTGATAAAACAACAGCCAATACATTTTACGGCTTCGGGTAGCTCGGATATCCGGAGAAGATTGTGTTTTCCGGTTCAACATATGACATTCAAACACACAAGTGGATTTTAGATTCACTTGTACCTTTCACGTATTGCTTCGAAAAGATTGGTTTACTAGCTACGAGCAATCGAGGAGTTTAGGATCTTATGGGTAACGATGCGATGTGTGAAATACATTTAGTTCGGCCGGTATACGGTGTCATGACGATCATAAGAACATTGTCTAATATTCGACATGTTCCTGATATGAAAAAGAATCTGATCTCTCTTGGTACTCTTGATAAGCTCGGATATAAGCATGCGGGTGAAGTTGGAATCTGCAAGGTGACCAAGGGTTCCATGGTCATGTTAAAGGCCAAACTGGAGGGTAGTCTTTATGTACTTGTGGACAACACCATTCTAGGTACTGCGAATGCTGCAACCTCATAGTTATCAGATGATGACAAGGCTAAGATGTGGCATATGAGATTAGGTCACATGAGCGAGAGGGGGTTGGTAATTTTGAGCAACCGAAATCTTTTGAAAGGTGAGAAGATTAGTACACTTGATTTTTGTGAGCATTGTGTCCTTGGAAAGCAGAAACGGGTCAGATTTAGCATGGGCAACCACAAAACTGAAGGAGTACTTGACTACATTCATTCAGATTTATAAAGTTTATCTCAGGTTCCATCCAAGGGTGGAAGAGGTATCTTCTTACTTTCATTGATGATTTTTCACACAAGGTTTGGGTATACTTCTTAAAGGCTAAAAGTGATGTCATTGAGAATTTCATAAACTGGAAGACATTAATTGAAAATCAGTGTGACAGAAAGATTAAGTGTCTTCGAATAAATAATGGCTTGGAGTTTTGCAATAAAGAATTTGACAATTTCTGCAAGATTCATGGTGTATTGAGACATAGAACTGTTAGACATACACCATAACGAGAATGGAGTAAGGCGAAAGGATGAACCGCACTCTTCTTGAGAAAGCATGATGTATGCTCTCTAATGCCAAGGTGCCTAAGGAGTTCTGGGCGGAAGCAGTAAATACTGTTTGTTATGTTGTTAATCGTTCTCCAGCATCGGCGATTGAATTCAAAACTCCAAATAAGGTATGGTTAGGTAAAACATCTGATCACTCGTTCTTAAGAATCTTTGGATGTCCCGCATATTATCATGTAAGTGATGGAAAACTAAACCTAGAGCCCGAAAAGGTTTATTTATGGGATATGCTGAAGGGGTAAAAGGATATAGAATATGGAGTTTGGATCCTCTTGAGTTTGTAATCAGTAGAGACGTTACTTTTGATGAGGCTTCTATTGAGTTTGCAGGACAGAAAGTTCTTACAACAGAAACGATGGAGGAAAATGTGAAATTCATCGAGCAGGAGGATCAAGTGACTCAGGTGGAGTCAGATAATGTAAAATCTCACACATTAGTACCTGAAGGTAAAACATACAGTATAGCTATTGGAAGGGACAAACGAACCCCGAAGCCTAATTCAAAATACTATCCTCAGCCTTCGCAAACTAATCTTGTGGCCTATGCATTAGCTACTGCCGATGAGGAAATAAAGGATCTGGAACCCTCAAGCTATACAGAAGCTACTGTGTGGTGAAGCTGATCAATGGCGTTTAGTCATGACCGAAGAGATGGAGTCTCTGCACAAGAACGAGACATGGAATTTGGTGAGTCGACCAAAAGGGAAGATAATTTTTGGTTGCAAATGGGTTTTCAGAAAAAAGGATGGCATTCCGGGCTATGTTGCACGGACTCTTCAAAAAAATCATCGGGTGCGTGTCGGATACTCCAAAAGTAGTGCATTTTTGGAGAATCCGACACGAGTGAGGCAACGAAAGTGAAGAGTCCGCGCAACTTAGATTCCGGGTGTAGAAGATGCTAGATACAAAGAGAGATTGGTTGCTAAGGGCTTTTGTCAAGAGGGAATCGACTACAATGAGATTTTCTCACTAGTCGTGAAGCATAGCTCAATTCGTTTGTTACTAGCTTTGGTTGCCACTTATGACTTGAAGCGTCATCAGCTTGATGTCAAGACTGCATTCTTACATGGTGAACTTGAAGAGGTGATCTTCATGAATCAGCCCGAGGGTTTCCTTATTGAAGGAAAAGAAGACCAGATTTGTCAATTGAAGAAATTTTTGTATGGTTTGAAACAGTCACCACGACAGTGGTACAAGAGATTTGGTGCGCTCATGATTACTAAAGGTCTTTTGAGAAGTGTATTTGATAGTTGCGTGTATCACATGTCAGTATCTGGTAATTCAAATATTTATTTACTATTATATGTTGATGATATGCTTATTGCTGCTAATAGTATGATAGAGATAAATGATTTGAAGAAACTGCTAAGTAAGAAATTTGATATGAAAGATTTAGGTGAAGCTAAGAAAATCCTTGGAATGGAAATTCACAGGAAGAATAGTGAGGTACATCTCTCACAGAAAATGTATATTGAGAAGGTAGTTCAGAGGTTTGGCATGAATAAATGTAAACTAGTTACTTTACCGTTAGCAAAACATTTCAGACTTTCTTCTTTGATGACACCGCAATCAAAGGAAGAGCGGAGTACATGTCAAAAGTTCCTTATTCTAGTGCAGTTGGTAGAATTATGTATGATGTGGTTTGCACTCGGCCTGATATTGCTCAAACAGTGAGTATCGTAAGTCGATTCATGTCTAATCCGGGTAAGACACATTGGGAAGCAATTAAGTGGATATTGAGATATCTTAAAAGTTCTTCGAATGTTGGTCCAACTTTTTGTAGGATGAGAAATGAAGGCTTCTCGGCCCTTGGTTATGTGCATTACGATTTTTTGCGGGTGATCTTGATAGAAGGAGATCAACAACAGGCTATATCTTTATTCTTGCAGGTAGTGCCATAAGTTGGAAGGCTACTCTCTAGTCTATAGTTGCTTTGGCCACAACAGAAGCTGAATATATGGCGACGAGCGAGCAGTAAAGGAGGCTATAGGGTTGAAAGGTTTGGTGTCAGAATTGAGTAGGGTTCAACGTGAACCAACTCTAAAATGTGATAGCCAGAGTGCTATTCACTTGACAAAAAAAATCAGAGATTCCATGATAGCACAAAACACATTGATATCAGATTCCATTTTATTCGTGATGTTGTTGATCAAGGCACAATTAAGGTCTTGAAGGTTGACACAAAGGACAACGCAGCGGATATCTTGACCAAAGTGATTCCTCTTGTCAAGTTCAGTCATTGTATGAATTAGGCAGGAGTTCCCATCAACTGATGCGTCAGGATGGAGAACGACAGGGCAAGGTAGAGCTACTAGTATGTACAAGGTTTCGGTTAGTGTCTCTTGTTTCCTACACAGAGTTAGCTCAGGTAGGCTTAGAGACATTAGACTGAATGACGTTCATATGGAAGCTCAAAATTCATCTCAAGGTGGAGATTGCGAAGTTGAGAAGATATTCAAGCCAATTCCTATTCAAAAGCGGAAACTTTTTTTCTTTGTTGGTTTTCAAGTGTTTTTGGGATTTAGATCCTTTCTAAGAAGGATTAGACCTAGTAGTATAAATACGTGCTAGCTAGGATTTATTAAGAATAAAACATAGAACCTAAGAATATTCAATCTTGTAACTTACTTTCTCTCTTGATATTAATAAAAGTGCCGGCCGTTCTCCGTGGACTATAATCACATCAATCCGGACCACGTTAATTATTGTGTTTTTATCGTTTCCACGCTAACAACATGAAATATTAAAGTTTAACCTACATCACCAGAATTAAATTGACTATCAATTCAACAAAAATCAAGTATTCAAAACCCAAAAGTGTCACCACCAAATAAAATCCTTTTTCAATGATAAAAGTAGCGATAAAGGAACACTTATCAGCATGCTAGTAATACATGCAAGAAATGAAAATTAATTAAAGTTTAAGCTACATCACCATAAGTCAATTGATTATCAATTCAGCAAAAGACAAACTTTTTTATCTTCCACATAAAAAAAAAGAAAAGAAAAAAAGAAAAAAAAAAGAATTCACCTAGATATCCACCACCCAACCACTTAAATTAAAAATAGCTAATGAGATACATAATATATGTATAATCCATAAATAATATGTGTATAATTTACATATACCTGCTGGAAATCCAGAAATACTTGTTGTTTGTACTTGAAGAGTGTAAAGGAATCAAATTCAAACAGAGAGCTGAAATTTTGGTGGATGAATTCTCAAGAAAATACATAGCAAATAAGCTATATATGTCTCTGTATTTTCATAATAGATAGACGTGGTTTACGAGTATGTACAAGATTATTTGTCTGTGTTAAGGAAGAATTCACCTGCAATTCTGGTCAAAGAAGGGGGCAGAACAGAAAAAGACAGAAATGTACTATTGACTGTAAATCAACGGTCCAGGTCTTTACAGGAAGTAATAAAAAGCAAAAAAAGTGTCACAGTCACTATGATTATTTTTCCACTTGTGATAACAGTGTACCAGGTGTCAATGGATCTTTAAAAGGGCAAACAACATTCTGTCTCTATTGGGAGAAAATACTTATCCGAAATAGCTCATATATCTAATATTACGTGAAATAGTAATTTTATATTTTATTAGTGAATTAACTCGTGTTTCGCGTTGTGAAACATCTATTTTTATAAATTTAGGTAAAAGGGTTAATATTAAAATAAAAAATAAATTCTGTAATGTAAGTCATACAATAATTATATTGCAGTTTCAAGCAAAATAAAAACACATATATAGTTAAAATTTACAAATCGAAAATGAACAGTAGCAGATAAATCTATATAGCATTAACTTCCTTTTTGTCGTTTTATAAGACAATGTTCTGATTAGCCCCTTTCACAGAAAAAAATATGTACTGTAATACAAACTCTTGCCTTCCCTGCCTAATTAAATTGATGTGGCTCACTTACATGCAATATCTATTATTGTAAATTATGAAGTAATATTTATTAGTATAGTAATTAGAATTAAATAGCACCTAAAAACCATCATGTATCCATCCCTCGTCTCAAGGAATATTCTTCATTTCAGAACTCATTTTCAAATCCATGAAAGTAATAAACGCATGGAGAAAACAAAGTTAAGTGTGTCAAAAAATATGAAATTTGAAAAGAAAAAAAGGTCAATTTTTGAAATAAATTTCTACTATTATTTTGGCCTAGCAGAGGTGGTAGAAAAAACTTACAGAAGAATATATTACCGTTTTTCAACTTATATATAATTACACACACAGATAGACGATCTTTACGAAAGTGAAAGTGATTTTATTCAAGGTCTCAAAGGATTCAGGGAAAAAAGATTTTAGCAAGATAAAGAGAGAGATATCAACATGTATTATGTTTTTTTTTTCCTTTTTTCATTTGTCCTTTAAACAATATACTGTTGTTGCCCCCAAACGCACGTGCAGGTATACGCGGTCGTATAAGTAATATAAGATTGTTAAGTCCAGTTATCGTACCCACATAGACTTATGATTAACTATTTACTAAATTAAACGATCATATTTATATAAACAAGAATTAAAATCCAAAGATATTATTATCAACTAACTAAAAATATGAGGAAAACAAATAATGAACTTCAACCAAGAAAGAGCGAATTTTTATCGGAGAAGAGATAGATCTAGGGCTATAACCACTAACAATCCAGTTGAATTTTCAAATCGTTCTACCTATGGGTTACTAGCTGACGGGTTAATTGTAACTTTATGATATTCTTTCGAACTACTCACAAGTCTGTAGATGCTACTTAACGCCTATATTTCTATGGTCGCCAGAGGTAACAAGAACGCATGTATTTCTCCGTAATCAATTAAGTAGGTCTAAAGGATATATCTCTATCCTCAGTAGCGAAACGATTAAATCGAACAAACTCTATTTATGCTTATTACGTACGTGAATTCTCTCTCTCAAGTCCAATTCACGCACCACAGATAGTGTCTAACTATTGATCAAGTAATCAGACAATTAAAACCAAGAACAAATAAATAACCCAAAGATGGAAATTTAATAGATAAACGATAATCAAACGTCAACTTTCATTCTAGTGTCAAAACCCTAGAATTATAAAGTTTAGCTACACATATACATGGAGGAAAAATAATAAATCATCCGAATAAAAAAACTTAAAAATAAGTATTACAGAGAAGAGAAGGTAAAACCCTGTAACTACGGCCTCAACGACGGCTCCAAGCTCTCTCTAGGTCCAAAGTTCTAAACTAAGGGTTTCAAGTCATCCAAAGTTATGTAAAAATTATGGCTTATGGAATATTTATAGGTGTAGAAAAAAGCACAAATAAAATAATTGAATCTAAAGTGAATTGGGAAATATCTTAATTCCAAAATCAGGCCAGTGCGTAAATTGCCGCATTCACTGTTGCGACATAGAGAATTCCTGCTTCTTTTATCTTTTTTTTTCCTTTAAAATTCCCAAACATTACACCATAAATAGGCAATGATTAGGCATCATGATGTCTGCCACTTCTTGTTTCTATCTTTTCTTTTCTTCATTTTTTCCTTTTGTAATTTCAATCCAATTTTTGCTCCAAATTTCTCCTCTACACACCGCTTTGTTCTTACATAATAAAAATATAATATTACGCACAAATCAATATAATAGTACTCAAAAGATGATTAAAAATATTAAAATGTGAGGTAACTAATGAATAAATGTATGCATTTTAGGTCGAACATCACCACCCCACACTTAAAAACTCTTGCTCGTCCTCGAGCAAGCATTAAAACCACTCTCAATAAATCAAGCCTAGAAACACCACCACTTTGGTTGATACCAACAATTAAGCCTTATAGCAACTCAAATCATCAAACATACACTTCCTGATCATCATGCAAGGTATACAAGCTAAGACAAACAACAAACTCCTAACCCCCTATACTTAGAGACGGACTCTAACTCATCAAATTTAAGCTCGTTCACCTACTCTGTCAAATAAAACTAATAACATCACCTCTCTATCATGGCACAAGTGCTCTCACAAGAAGAAATAGTTCACACACTCAATTTAAGGGATGAATGTAAATTAAGGACTTAGCATCAAAGCATAACTTTCGCTCTCAAAAGAAATTCACAGGTATGCATAAAGAACCATAGGCTTGCCCATTATGTAAATCTCTACTAATCAAGTGTGCTCGAATAGAATCAAATAGGACTTTAACGGGTTGTAATGTTAGCTAGGGGACAGGTAGGAAAACTATATAATCGTGACTTACACTTCCCTATGCACTTTGCACTTTTAGACTTCATCACTCATTATTTTCATCTCTTAGCTTTTATTTTTCAGCCCTCTCCTCATCAATTGTTTCACAAGTATTTCCCTCATATCAGGAACGTTTCAATCATTTTTAGGCAATTTTTCCTTTTTGTCTTTTCTTTTTTCTTTTCTTTCATATCACATTCTTTCTAAGAGGGTCTTTTCGTCACCATTTTTTTACTTGACCATCATTTTTCTTCAGATTTCACAATTATATCACAATCTAAGCTACAGTGCTCAAGGAAGCAGGGTGCAAAAACTAGGGATGCAAACAAGGATCATGGCAAAAGTATGGCTCACAAATAAAAGGCTACATGCTCAAAGGGCTAACTAGTGGTACAATTTCTGAAAAGGCTAAACATTCACAAGACGTATCAAAGAAAGCCTATTATCATCTTTTAAACAGAGCAGCACTTTTTATTTCGCTTCAATAACATGTAGGACAAGTTCTAGACTAAGATGCAAAACATGGATTAGATGTAGAAATTCTCACCACACATGGCACAAGTATCAATCAAGATGGATCAATTCTACTCTAAGACAAAGAGGATCATGACAAACTAAAAGTAAGAATAAGCTATATACAGAGTCACTATTTTGAGCCTAGGTGTCAGAAAGTCTGTTGTCTTTTTCATTACTTAAGCACTCATAGGAAAGTACTACTCACGCTCAGGCCCGAATATGCTAGTATCAAACAAGTCAAAAAGGGTTTTTCTTCTCTCTCCTTTACTACTCCTAAAAAAACTAATCCTAAAAAAGATAAAAAAATTCCCGGTTCAAAGGCCCCCCCCCCTCTCCCCCCAGGGCAAGAAGCCATAAGAAAACCCAAGGGGTGGATGATCTATGTCGCTAATGAGGGACAAAAAAGCTATAAGAGAAATAAAAGAAGGTACAAAGCAACATCTTTTTGAATTTATCTTGGTTTTCGTTTTTTTATTTTTTTAATATTTTATAAATATATAAGGCTAAGAAATAAAAAAAATCCTATGACATAATCATCCTTGACCTTAAAAATCAGAAGTACCTACCCCACACTTAAAAATATGCATTGTCCTCAATGCATGTATAGCAGAGAAAAAAAAATTAAAACGAGGGTGAGAAATACTCCCCGAGATCCTCTAGGGCCTAGCTAGCAGCATAATCCTCAACATTAAGGGTCGGGACGACCCCACACTTTAGCCCAAACATGCTGCTCAGCGTCAACTTCGAGTACTCAGACTTCCCCTAATCTGCAAAAAGAAAACAAAACAAAACGTAACACTATAAAAAAAAATACAACTGGGTTGCCTCCCAACAAGCACTTGATTTAACGTCGCAGCTTGACGTGAAACAACTTTCATTACTTTTCCTTCCACTTTGAGGATATGAATTGTGGCCCCAATTTTGCATCAAATTTTCTATCACGCTTCTGGGGCGGTGGTGTGAAAATAAAGGCATCAAGCAGTAGGTGTCGCATCTTGCACTTCTTGGCCCTTAAGTGAGGAATGTCGTTTTGTCTTTTCGGTGTGGCAAATTTCAGGATGTAAGGCTCTTGTACCCCATCTATACACTTCTTCATTGGCGTGGAGGGATCGATTTCCATGTCGCCAATCAAACATAATGTAGAAAAATGTTTAGAATGAGGACCAACATGCCCCAACTCAAAACTGCATTATTTTTGACATCCTCACTTTTGTACACTTCCTCAACATTGACATCATCAACAAAGATCTGATCAAATGATTGGAATTCCTCTATCTGCTCCACATGCTGGACACTATCCAAGATAATATGTAGTTGCGCATCAGACGCCTCAACCTTTTTATTCAATTGAGCTTGCAGGTTATAGATATCTGAGCCAAATTGGTCTATCGCTTGTTCGAACTTTGTTCTTTCTTCCATGAAGTATGTCATGTCACTTGTAATTTCATCAAGATATTCCCCCCCATACCTCTAATCGTTGAGATCGAATCAATAGCCAAGTATCACTCACAATATCCACTTTGTGAAAATCACTTGAGAGACTAGGACAACACTTAGGACACTCTTTCCACTGACCAACACACCAGTTACAAAAGTTCCAATCATAGAATTTAGAAGGGTCACACATCACATCCCGTATGATCCAAATTTTAGAACAATTTTCCCATAAGTGGGATCCTCCACAAAGTGCACAAAAATCATTAAAACACCCAACATTCGATAAATTTTCGTTCCAAGATGTTGTTGACACCCAATTTTGACCCTCCTTTCTTCCGATTTATTTCCTCGAGCTTCTAAATTGGCAATAAATCAAATATCATAGCTTTTACCATTTTTACTAGTTACTATCGCTATTATTATTATTATTATTATTATTATTATTATTATTATTATTATTATTATTACTATTATTATTACTATTATTACTATTACTATTACTATTATTATTATTATTACTATTACTATTACTATTACTATTACTATTCTAGTTTTGCACTTTATAAATAGCTACTATAGTATTTTTACTATTGCATTTTTATTTCACTAAACCATGCAACATCTCATAATTTATTTAAGTGAAAAGTGACTACAGTATCTTATAGCATATTCGATAATTTAATTACTTAGTTAAGATTAGTATCAGTGTAATATATCACAAAATTATTTTTAAATCTAATTTAGAAGCTCGAATGGAAATAGGAAGGAAGGGTTTAAAAATCCAACATCAAGTCCACAATTCCAGCAAATTAACCATAAAAAGGACCTCTAGATCTTTCTCAAATAAACAAAAATACCATGGCAAACAAAAACTTACCTATTTCTCTAATCTTGCTCTCTTCACTCTCCCAAGGCAGACATCTACCAACGTCAAAAGCGGTAATGTTACCGTTTCAAATTCAAAGCCACCAACGTAAACTCCCGCTCAAAAGATCCAAAAGCCTAACCTAACATTTGCCTATAAATACATCTCAAAAGCTCCAGCCGCAAAAAGAGAGGGGAGGAGAAGACTACTCTTGCTCCTTTATTATTATTCATATCTAAGAAAAATCTTATCGCTTTTGGAAATACAAATTTTGTATTTTACTCGTTTTGTTTTTATCCGTGAGGAAGGTCGGAGTTCGTCGGATCTAAGACCCAGCAACCTAGTTTACTGCACCCGCAAAAGGTCAGTGTCGATATCCCTCTTTGATGCTGTTAATATGCGGTTTGATGCGTGTTTTTACCAACATGTGAAAATTATTAGTTTGCTAGCCATGTTTCTGCTCTTAAAAAAGATTTATGTGTTAAAAGTCTTTATTTTAGTGTTAAAGTTGTACTTGTTAAAAGATTGTTTATTTGATCCTCTTTACTTTTGAATGCTGTACAAATCTCATTAGAACCTTTTATGTTTTTTTTTTTGGAGAAAATTGGAAGTAAAATCTGCTGCGTTGGAGATACCATTCATTAAGCATTTAATTGATAATCGGTTTGGGTGTTATTATAAATGATTTGTTAGAAAACATTTCTCTAAAAATACCTTCTACTTGCAGCATACTGTTTCTTTCAAGCCGATTGAATGTTGTAAAATGTTGCAAAGTTTATGTTAGTCATTGTGAGTGTAGAAGAGCTGAAGAGTGTGTTTATATATATTCATTAGATGTACTATTTTTGAGCCTGAAACATCTTTGCTTGACATGAATATGTTAAAGGCATAATGCATTACTCATAGATTCATATGTTAAACTACAGAATTTGGTTAGCTTTAATGTATTCAAACTCTTTAAAACATGTTCATAAGGTGTTTTGTTTGCTTGTTGAAAGATTCTTGATCTAAGTTTTTCCTTTCAAATATTATAAGTCACGTCGTTAGCAATTATACTATCTCTGTTTGAGATTCCTGTACTGAAATCTATTAACATGTGTATGTTCTAGCGGAAAAATGGTGCAAACCAATCATTTATTGCTCCTTTGTTTTCTTGTTCTAAATCTGTTGTAGTAATAGTAGAGGACATGAACATTAGGAATTTTTTTTTTTTTTGCTTAGACACTACTTCCTTTTAGCATTTTTACGCATGCTAATCTATAAACTCTAGGAGAAAGCCTATTAAATAAGCTCGTAAAATGTTAATTGATTATGAGACTTTGTTTTAAGTGTGATGTAATTTTAAGGTGCATGACTTGGTGTAAAAAAATTACTATGGTCAATTTACTCAAGAATATTATTGCATCGAATGTTTCAGTGTACTTTAGTGACATATATATCCCTGGTTATCAATCGGGACTGTCCTCTAATTTTCTTTATTTCTCCTTTCTTTACATGTACACTTTGGAGCAAAAAATGGAGTCTTCCTACAAGACTCATTGCTGTAAGAACTCTCGCTTTCGAGATTCGGTGTGCCGCTAGACTTGAAACATGCATCCCTCTTGCGCCCATCTCCCTCGCCTCCTCACACTGCATCCGAACAAAAGAAACGAAAAGAGGAGCGAGGCAATGCAAGCTGTCCGCTACCTTTCTTCCCTGACTTGAGTGCACAAAGGTCGTCCAAACTCATTTGCATCTTTATGTTGGCTTACTTATGTGTTTTACTTGGATGATTCTAAAACTCCCTTTCGATTATCTGTTATTGTTAGGACACACGCGATTAACAGAGGATTAATAATGAGGTTATATTTAACTATTAGGAAGCTAATTTATCACGTATAATATGATACCCTTTTTCTGTTAAGGCTTTAAAACTAGTGTTTTAGTGACTACTTTTTGTCCTAATGATTTTCAGCTAAATATGTATTCAAGGTTTTTTTTAACATTTACTAAGCAGTATGGGAAGCTATCTTTAAATGACATTCTTTGCTAGCTATAATTAGCTTTGGTTTAAATGTAAGTCTTATTTTCAAACTCATTTCATGACCGATCACTTTTGAAAGTAACGTCCAACTACTATCTTAATTAAACTGAACATATATTATTTACTTTATATACTTATATATCTCATAGAGTTTTAGCAATATTTTCAAAGTAAAAGTACTACATTTCAAATTATAAGCTAGTCTTATATCAATCATTGACTTTATGAAAAGTTTCATATATTTTATATAACTATCGTATAATTGTCTTTAGAATAATTAACCCAAGTTTGGCAGGTTAACCGTAGTTAACTGATCTTAAAGGATGCTTAACCCCTTCCCTTTAGAATAGCTAAGAACCCTTACCTAGAATCACATTAGTTAAGTAGATCATTAATTGGAGTTAATTTTTAGCATTTACTTAGTTAAAATTGGTGTCCTAATTCACCGTTAAAATAATTAGGTGGCGACTCCTTAAGTTAAATAATTAGGAATCACCAATATGTTGTACTCCGCTTTGACCCAGTTTAAATGGGGTATAACAGATGCCATGTCAAGAAGAATACCATAATATTAAACAAAACAAAAAACATAAAAAAATAAAACTTGAATAGACAAAAGAAAAGTCTAATCTAGATAAACAATTAATTTCTAAGTCCCCGACAACGGCATCAAAAACTTGTTGCTCTCAAACGCACACGCAAGTATACGCGGTCGTACAAGTAATATAAGATTGTTAAGTCCAGATATCGTACCCACAGAGACTTATGATTAACTATTTACTAAATTAAACGATCCTAATTATCTAAACAAGAATTAAAATCCAAAGATATAATTATCAACTAACTAAAAATAAGAGGAAAACAAATAATGAACTTCAACCAAGAAAGAGCGAATTTTTATCGGAGAAGAGATAGATCTAAGGCTATGACCACTAACAATCCAGTTGAGTTTTCAAATCGTTCTACCTATGGGTTACTAGTTGACGGGTTAATTGTAATATTATGATATTCTCTCTAACTACTCACAAGCCTATAGATGCCTCTATAACGCCTATATCTCTATGGTCGCCAGAGGTAACAAGAACGCATGTATTTCTCCGTAATCAACTAAGTAGGGCTAAAGGGTATATCTCTATTCTCAGTAGCGAAACGATTAAATCGAACAAACTCTATTTATTCTTATTACGTACGTGAATTCTCTCTCTCAAGTCCAATTCACGCACCACAGATAGTGTCTAACTAATGATTAGGTAATCAGACAATTAAGACCAAGAACAAATAAATAACCCAAAGATGGAAATTTAATGTACAAAAGATAATCAAACGTCAACTTTCATGCTAGTGTCAAAACCCTAGAACTATAAAGTTTAGCTCCACATAGACATGGAGGAAAAATAACAAATCATCCGAATAAAAAAATGTAAAAATAAGTATTACAGAGAAGAGAAGGTAAAACCCTGTAACTACGGCCTCAACGAAGATTCCAAGCTCTCTTTAGGTCCAAAGTTCTGCAGTACGGGTTTCAAATCATCCAAAGTTATGTAAAAATTATGGCTTATGGAATATTTATAGGTGTAGGAAAAAGCCCAAATAAAACAACTGAATCCAAAGTGAATTGGGAAATATTTTAATTCCGAAATCAGGCCAGTGCATAAATTGCCGCATTCACTGTTGCGACATAAAGAATTGCTGCTTCTTTTTTTTTTAATTCCCAATTATTACACCATAAATAGCCAATGATTAGGCATCATGATGTCTGCCACTTCTTGTTTCTTTCTTTTCTTTTCTTCATTTTTTTCTTTTGTAATGTCAATCCAATTTTTGCTCCAAATTTCTCATCTTCACACCGCATTATTACTACATAATAAAAATATAATATTAAGCACAAAGTAATATAATTAATGAATAAATATATGCATTTTACAGAATGAATAAATAGTACTCAAAAGACGATTAAAAATATTAAAATGTGAGGTGACTAATAAATAAATATATGCATTTTAGGCCGAACATCAACTGTACAGTGTATACAAAGGTATATCTTCCTATTTACCTTGTCAAATGCAGAAAGATAAGAAGGCTAAGAGGTTTTTAGACTATTCAAGTATTAAAAGTATAGCAATATTTTGTATATAACAACAACAAAAGAAATTTAGATTGTGACGACAATAGAAGGTAGAGAAAGCATAGAACTACTTGATCGGATATTGTATAAAAAATAGCAATAATACACAATAGACAACAATAATTTGCAATTCAAATGAGTCAAGCCGAAACGACACCATTGACATGTAACAACCAAAAATACATTAATGGTACAAATTTGAGCCAAAGACGCAAAAGAGCCCAAGTAAACGTAAAGCAAATTACAAGCTTACTTGAAAGGAAAGTTAAGAGTAATTGTTGTTGTAAACAATATTAATTTAGACAAAGGACATATGATCCCTCTTTTATGTGAGAAAGAAACACACAAGTGACATACATTTGAGTTTATTTAGAACAGATACTTCTATGTAATGGAAGGTAAATTACATATTCTTTTTGTTCAAATAAATTACATATTCCTAACAAGGGTTACTTAAATTCTGTCTAATTAAGAAAGATCCGAAGAGCAAAAGTAAAAAATGCGTAAATGTCATCTTAAAACTACTACGGAGTAATCTATATCTATATATTATTAAAAAGAGGATAGTTTGTCCTAGGATTTTGACAAGTGGCAGCGTAGGATAAAGCCACATGGTAGTTTTAGGACAAAAAATAGTTAATTAGTTAATAATTAGTTATTAATTTTAAAATGAATTTTAAAATAATTAATTATATATCTATATATTCTATTTTAAATTGGGAAGTTACCAATTTAATTTTTTTTTTTTTTTTAAAAAAACTGCCAGATGTGGTTACAACTTTTCCACGTTCAACTTTTAAGAATTTGTAATTCATTTTCTTTTAAATTGCATTTAGGAAGGAAAAAATGTAGTGGAAAAAGAAAAGAAAAAAAAGGAAAGGTGGTTTAGTAAGGAAATCTATCTATATAGAATAGGAGAAGCAAAAGAATAGTAGGATGACAAGAGTCATCACCATGAAAATCACAATTTTAAAAATACAAAATAAGAAAATAAAAAAATGTAACACTAAAAAAAATGCAAAGAAACGGGATCAGTTAAAAAAAAAAAAAAAAGCGCCGCAAAATTTCAATTTAAAACACAAAATAATTTTAAAAAAAAAACTGGTGATTCATTCAGAATCAACGCATACCCCATTCCCCACTAACTCAATCGTGTCCTAAATTTAAGCTACTTTTACAGTTTTACTCATTTTAATTAATAGTTTTAAAAATAAAATTAAGTACAATTGTAATGTAAATTTATATCTTCTATGATTTCGGTAACTAACAATTCTGCTTTCTCAACTTAAATCCAAGAAAGAAAAGTGACGGTTACAATAGTTGAAAGAAATATTGGCGATAGTTAAAGTGGGAAATGAACAACTTCCTGAAACCTAGCTATGACGGTTACATACAGTATCAACAATTACAAATCATATTCTTTCATTTCGTTTTCCTCTTCATAAATGTCATCACAAAGAACATACTTACTCTTAGTGTATGTTTTGGGACGAGAGGAAAGGTTATGTGTTTGAGATTTTAATATTTTAAATTACTGGGTTCCAGAGAAATCATCCCAGGTACTATATATAACTGCAACTTTTCTTCTAATTCTTCCCTCTTTTTTTTTTTTTTTTTTTTTTAATGTTTAACAGTCCTATGTATATGAGAAAATCAAGTGCTTGCTATGAGTTTGTGAAGCTATTCACTTCACTCTTTCTGAGTATGCTTCAGTACCTGGGTCTAAGAGAAACTTAGATATGAGATTTTCTGTGAGGAAGAAACAGTAAGAAGAAAGAAAGGGAGTAATTGACAAGAAATAGAACAAAAAGGTGACGTCAAATTGACAAATTCAATATAATAATTTATATTGCAAACTGGAAAAACATTAATTTTCAATGTATACCAGAAGTACGAAAATCTTATCCTAGATACTTGATTATTTCGTTATAGGTTTTAATTGAAATGTCGATAGTTTCTTGATTTTTTTCTCTGTCACATTTTGTTTGTCTTGTGAAAAATAAAATATCACTTGCAGCTTATAAGGGTGTTTGATGTTTGAAGTACAATGAGAGGTTATATAACTTCAATTTAATATATAGATAAATTTGTTGGGAAGAAACAAGCAATAACCAAATTGCACGACGAGGTAACAGCGGAAGAAATACCCAAGTCGAAACTTCCCACACTATTTGAATCAAGAGAAGACAATAAACACTAAAGACAAACTGAAATCAAAGCAGCTAACTATACCAATAAAATAAAGAAAGCAAGAAAAATAAATTGAATGGAAGACACCAATTTTATTGCGTAAAACTCCTTCAAGGTGAAGAGAACATCCATGGACCTCCGGCCCACAAAAGCTCCACTATAAACAACAAGAAGCTTACAACAATGTTTCTCCAAATGGCTACAACAACAAAGCCAAAGACGAAAGAACAATACATAAAAAAGATAAAGACCAAAACTAACAAGAAAGGAGAGAAATCACCCCCAAAAACGAACTACTGTTCGTACTCGAAAATTGGAGCTACAGATCACAAAATCCGATCTTCACCGTTGAAATCGAAGAAAAAGATGTTGAGAAACCCCAGTTCAAATTTCAGCACGATCCAACGGTTAACGAATCGAAAAACGCAATTTAATCGGACTGCTTGTGAAAAATTTTGACGAAAATCTTTTCTCTCTCACGTTTTTCTCTATATGGCTGCTATGAATTCACTTGTGTTCTAAAAATAAGACCTAAATTGATCCTATATATAGAGGAAATTTTGGGCAAAATTGGCTCCGTCCAAATTGATTGAGTTTTATTAATCCAATTCCACATAGGAAGGGAAAACCCAAAAACCTAATAGGATTGGGTTTTATTAATGTAATTCCACATAGGAAGGGAAAATCCAAAAACCTAACAAAATTATGGTATAAATCGTACTTATTGTGCTTCTTTATCTTTATGTTTGTATATATGTGTGGATTTAATTTAGTCATAAATTCTTTACTTTGCAAAATAAAAAATAGTAGTACAGTAGCTTCAGTTTTGTATATGCATGGGTTTGTGATATGAATTGTACTTATTACGTCTGCCTACTTTTATGTTTACATGTTTAGGTACAGAATTGGATTGAAGGGAAGAAAAGAAAGCATAGGTTAACATATAAAACAGAAGATTTTAGTCGAAAGGACTTTCTATTCCAATTTATATTTAGTCAAAAATTTAATTTAGAATAAACTATGACCTTATATGGATTATAGCACTAAATGATTTTTTTTTTTAATTAAGATATTATAACAGGGAAAAGAAGTATAAAGATGAAAATACATATAATGTGAGGCTACTTTTCCATTAAATTAATTAAACAATAAGATAAAGTAATCAAATAATACTAAAAATGTTATGTAATAGATAATTTAATAACGATAATGATATACAAAGAACAGCGAAATAATATTTTAGATTATAATTTTAAGTTAATTCCGAAATAAAATAATTTAAATAAATAATACTCACAAATATTATTGATAAATTCAAATAATCAAAGAACTTTGAGTAATATGATAATATTTTAAAGATATCCGCTATAAGAGAAATTATATATATTTTATCAAAATTTTGTTAAATGGGGAGTTTGGATATTATGTCAAGTGGCAGACTGATTAAAAAAGTCTCAGTTAATATAACAATGCTCACAATGAATGATACAATAACATTAAACAAAGAACAAAAAAAAAAAAAAAGGACAAAAAATTAAAAAAGAGAAGTCCATTTTCTCTCTAACCTTTCTTCACTAAATTCCTCAAATTCTTCGTCTCCAACAGTCGATCCCAACAATCTACAACTTTGTTTGATTCCATGAATTGAATAGAAATAGCTTTTTTGGGTACGATATATTACAAACCTACTAACAAAAACTTTTATCTCTAGCCAAGTGGCAAGATAATAACAAACCACTTAATAATTTTAAGAAAAGTTATGTCATAACATTGAATTGAGGTGTAAGATAAAAAATTTGAATCCACAAAGAAAAAGTTTTGAATTTGAAATTAAATTAAAAGATAGTTCATTACTTTGAAAAAAGTCTTTTGGATATCTCATTATTGTGAAGAAGAATAAAACGATGACGATTATATAACTTCTTTTGAGAATGAGATTGAATTTAAACTAATAAAAGATAAAGTTTTTAATTTTTACATTTAAAAGAAAAAACAAAAGAAGAGAATGAAAACTTACTAACTACATAATACACGTATCCCATTTCCATCCCACGTTCTTGGCAAACGTGCATGCATAACATCGAAAAGATTTTGTGAGCATTTTCATCTTCATCTTCCTCTGTTAGCGTTCAAGTTTCACCAATTTAAAATGACGCAGATGTTTCTTCTTCTCCACAATTTCATTTAACAAATAACATCGTCACCACTACTCTTCTTCTTCTTCTTCACCGTAATCCAACCCGCATTCCCTTTCTATTGCCCATGTTTGTTGAGATTCATGACACTTTCTTTATCTGAATATATCGTATTGAGTCGATAATTTATCACTACTTCTTGAAAGTATATTACTTAATATTTACTCTTAATTTTTGTATATATTTTTATTATCATCTTTAATGGAGTATGTTTATATTTTTTGTTTCGTTTTGACGGATGGATTGATCTAATGTGTCTCAAATCACTTTCAATGGCACACAAGAGGAAGAATTATTTGGAGCATTATATCAGGCTTGAACATAAGCAGGAAATGTATTTTACTCTTAATCCTTGCATATATTGAATATTTATATTTTTTTAAAGAGAACATATATGCGGTTGAAACAACTACTCCATGTATGCACAATGAAATCCTAAAACAGTGCAGCCATTTATTCAAGGCACGTTGAGGATTCTCTATCTTTTTTATTTTTTTTTTATTTTTTCATTGTTGGAAGTTATCATATTTTTATATTAACTATTTAAACTAAAAAATAAATTTTAATTAAACTAATCGTTGTTTAATATAAGTTAAAAGATAAATATTGAGTCCTAAAATCATGCACCCACAATCAAAGCCACGTTTAGGACTCTTTTTTAAAAAAAAAAGAAAAAAAAAAACTCCCTCCATTTCATAATAAGTGACTCTTTTAGCCCATGCACACCCTTTAAGAAATTGCTTACTCCTAGAAAATTATGAGTATTTTTACTAACTTACTCCTAATTGATGCTTAGAAAAAGAAAAGTTATTGAATGATTCTTGATTATAAATAAGGGTAAGTTTAGATGAATAGGATTAATTTCTTCTTGAAATCCTTGTTGACACCCGATTTTGTCCCGTCTTCCTCAAAATACTTATTCACATTTTTTAGCAATTTAAGAAATAATTAATTATATTTTTACTAAAATTATTAGCTTCTATTAATACCGGCATTTTATTATTTTGTTGCCGTCACTAGTTGTTATTATTTTGTTACCACAATTATTATCATCATCATCATCATTATTATTATTATTATTATTATTATTATTATTATTATTATTATTATTATTACCGGCATTATCATAATTTGCATTATAATCATTTCAGCATTTTTACCGCATTATGCACACGCATAGCATTTGTTTTCGCAAAATCAAATAATAGCGTTTATTTACTGTTGGCTTTTAAAATATTATTACACGGCTATTACGAGTTAATGTAATTTTATCTTTTTATCTGAGCACTAATAAACACATACTTTGTATGTTGGAACGCGGAGGTCATTTATGCAAATTTAGAAGCCTAAAACAAAGACAAGAAGGAAATATATTTTAGCCCATCTGCTCCAATCAATTTATGAACATTTTCGGACCAGCCCATACCATTTTAATTCACTACTCGCTCCATTTTAATACCTGCAATTTTTATACCCCAGCCCAACACTTTAACCCACTCACCCGGTCCAATACCCGACCCAACCCAATCCTATCCAAAACGGATGAAACCCATTAGTTTTCATGTTTTCTCATCAGCCGCACAACCCCCCCTTCCCCTTCTCTTTCCTCTCTCTCTCTCTCTCTCGTCTCTCTCTCTCTCTCTCTCACGCCTTCGTCCATTTTCTTTAACCGACGCAAATAACAAATACGGGGGCGCCTTTCACTTTCCCCGTGCCATGCATGGCCGGATTCGGGAAAGATATTAATGCTTGTTCCTTTCCTCGTCAGCTTTCAGCCGTTGATTAGGGTAAGGTTTTGTTTCCTTCTCCTTTCCCTTCTGCTTGTACCAGAAAACAATTAATGAGTTTTGTTCGATTATGAGCCCAGATCTCTTGTTTGCTTGTTCTTTTCCACTTTCGGGGTACAAGAGTGTTAATGTTTTTGTTTTCTTTCTACGCGTTCCTGATCATTGACAGAGGATTCAAAGGTTTTGTATTTTGAACGGAGAGTTGACTCGTAAAAGTCCCGCCCAATTTTCATTTTAGGACCCACCAGAAAACCCTAGCAAACCCTACTCCGTGGGTATAAATAATCGTCTCAGGGCTCAATTTGAAGGGAGTTCTAGCTAGCCGCGCAAGATCTTGGTAAAAAATATATATTAGATTCCTGAGCCGCGAAATTCCTCTAAGAGAACACGAATCCTTTAGTCACCGAAAATCCTCTAAAATATTCATTTTTAGAATTATTGTTTGATATCGAGTCAAAATTTAAACCCTCTTTTTTGTGTTGTTCGTTCTTCGTATTCCTTGAATTTGATATTGGTGACGTTTGAGGTATATCGGAGATTCGACGCCTCATTTCGCACGCACCCGAATCATTCTCCATTTGCCTTCTCGGTTTATTCTCAGTTTAGTTTGTTATTTTGTTAATAGACAAGTCTGTTTGTAGTGGTCAGGATTTAATTAGTCCTGTATAGTAGTTCAGTTAAGTATGTTTCTGTGTTAGTCAGTTTGTGTGGTTAAAGTGTGTTCAATGATAATTTAGTTTATAAATATGTGAGTTGTGACCCTGCCTTGTTAGTAATCCAGCTTTAAGATTATGTGAATGGTTGCTCGTCCTGTTTTGAGTCTAGCTTGTGATATAGATAGTTTTGCATCAGTCCCAGTTATATACATAAGTCCAGTACAGATTGTAAATACTTACTAGTATGCGTTTGAAATATATGATTAATTAGAATGTTGCTTCAGTAAGGGGCTGGAGGTTAGCATAAATTCTATTAATTGGATATGGACTTAGTTTAATATGGCATGAGATGGTTAAAAAATCCTTGTATAGTTCAAGTCATTAAGTCCTGCCTGATAAAGATTGAACAAACATGTTTTAGTTTTCTTTGAATCAGCATATGCTATGTATTTTTTATTTTATTTTTAAAAACGAGATATGCAAATGACTTATGCTTAGTGCAATATCATGTAAATTTCTTTCACAAAACAAAACAATCATTGGACTAAATAAACCTTAAAAGCTGCCTGTTTTATGTATGATCTGTTATGGTTGTCTTCACTTTGTTTGAGTTAATCTGTGATACATATTTCAGCCTGCAAATAAGTTAATGTTTGTCAAACTTATAGCTATGCTTAAAGAGTGATTAAAGAATGATGTTGAACTTGCTACATATGTTGGTGTTTGTTTAAAATGATTCAAGACTAGGAATCCTTTGACAATGCCTACATAGGAATCTTTATGTGTCAAATGACTTAGCATGATTGCTCTTTCTTATTTCTTTCTTCCTATATGACTGAATGGCTGTAGTATATAGGGAGTATATATATTCACATACACAGAGTATATTCAACTCTGTATATCTATCTTAACATGGATATGATGAAGTATCTAACGTATATTGAAGGTATCATCCTAGACAATTAGTTCTACTATTAAGTGTGATGACTTTGGGAAATTGGTTGCTGCCTCGTTTTTTTTTTATTTTTTATTTCCTTATGGGGCAGTCCAGTGCAAGTGTGTTATGCGATTGTGTATATATTGTATATGACCTGTATATCTTAATTAATACGTTGATAGGGAGGTTAGCGAGGTCATTATGGATCAAGCTTAAACCTCCTCGTGTTAGCTATGCATTCCATGCAGGGATTCATGAAATCCCTTGGAACTTGTGCAATATCGGGAAGACGGGGGCGAAAGCTTTCCGATATTGACCTTCTATATGTCCCTATGGATGTGTATACATGAGATATATTTGAATATACAATATATATACATAATCTATTGAATTGTCTTAAGTTTACATTTTTTATATTTGACTTTTTATTGATTAGATTCTAACCTTTTTCTTTCATTTTTTTGCATGACTACCGCATACGAGTCCGAGGGACTCGTTCTCCCTCGCATTCGGTGTTGGGCTAAAAGCCCAACATAATGTTCTCGAACCACTTCCTTATCGGTCCAAATCGCAAAAAAAAAAGATTGAAAATCGGTTGGCCAAAGCCCGACAGTTGAACGAGAGCAATTTTCTTCGGGCCAAAGCCCATATAGCAATTCTTTTCTCGGGCCAAAGCCCATATAGCACGTATTTTTTGGCCGAACCCATTTCAATAATGGTCCCCTCGCTTGACCTCTTTAAAATGGGCTGACCCATTTATATTCTCTACTCTTCATTTATTTTTTGTGCAACTAACTCTTTGTTTGTTTTTATTAGCTTAAATGAACCTTAGCAAGATTAGTGGGTTTAGTTTTAGTGACGGGTAGTTAAGAAGACCAATAATTAATTCCCCGAGCTTCTTTCTTTTTATTATGATTATTTATAATACCTATAATATTTATATTTCTTAAAATGATTGATTTATAAAATGGCATAGTTATATATTTAAGCTATAGGGAATCAGAATTCATATCGACTATCTTAAAAGATTTCGAACCATCATTAATATGGAGATAATAATATAAGCATATTTATAAACGTTGTTTCTTTCAAAATTCATCCACTAAATATATTTTATACAAACTTAGTTGAATAAAGTTAGGAAAAAAATAGAAAGAAAATTCATCGCCCTTTGCACTCTATTTATAAAAAGGGAAAAAGTTTAGATTAAACAAAGCATATCTAATCAATAGATTTTTAAAGCTTCATTTGCATTATTTTTATCTCTTTATATCAAGTCTAGATTTTCTACACATAATATAATTTTATGTCAAGTTTAAATTGGCTAATCATTATATTTTTGCAAGCTTCTTTTTATTAAAGTTTAGCAATATTTATAGCTTATTTTAAATAGCATTTGAACTCTCTCTTTTATGCAAATTATCCTCCAAGTCTTGATTAAAAATAACATTTTTTACGCTTTTAAGTCTTATTTTAAAATAGCATTATTATATTTTCCTTTAAACTTTAGTAATATTATAAGTTATTTTTCTTAAATTTAAGCATCATATTTAACTTTAATTAATTAACCTAAGTTTGACCGGATAACCGTAGTTAACGGATTCTAAAGGATGCCTAATCCCTTCCCTTTAGAATAATCTAGAACCCTTACCTAGAATTAAAATTTAAGCAGACCATTAACGGAGGTATAGTTAGGTTTTACCTTAGTTAATAAATTAGGTGCCCTAATTCACCTTAAAATTAATTAGGTGGCGACTCCTTAAAATAAGCAAAATAGGAATCTCCAATATGTTGTACATAGTTTAGCCCGTTTAAATGGGGTATAACAATCCTAAAGCGTCACTTATTTTAAAACAAAATAAAAGACCTAAAAGGTCACTTAATATGGAATGGAGGGAGTATCAGAGTTTTTATATTAGCTGTTTAAGATTAGTCTTGAAGAAATAGGAGCTAATATAAATTCAAATTGTTTGAATTCTGTAGCTGAATAATTTATCAAACTCATTGAGTTTCCAATTACGATTTACGAGAATTTATATGTTGAAATAAAGTTGTCAAATAATCAACCAACAAAAGACTTATGACTTTATTAATATAAGGAAAAGATTAATTATAGTTCAAGTAAACAAATTGATTATTATAGTTTTCATATCATTATATCTTAATATAATAATTTTTTTTTTGTCATACATGATCTTTACAATGGATAAAAAGAGTATATAGGTCACATATATCAAATATCACTAAACAATTGTCAAGGAATATTGTTCATGCTTAATTTAACTTTTTTTTTAAAAATTATCTTTTTATTGTTTACAATTAATACTACATTATCTTTTGTCACAGATAAAATTAAGGAATTTGAAATTTCTATAGATCTGATGTATACAAATAGCTCACAAATGCGAAAGGAATATTTGAAAAATCAACAAGCACAATGGAGAACATAAATATATAAAGGAGTTTTACTGAATCATTTGTGTAAAGAATGACTGTGAATATATTATGTATGTATATCACTCTTAGATGCGTCCACCATGTTATGTTATATATATATATATATATATATATATATATATTTGAATTACATATGCCTGATGAAAGGGTGTAGTGTATCTTTTTCAGAATTTTTTCAATCATAATTTTTTCTTTTGCTTATAATTTTTTTGCATAAACAGAGTTCCATCTTCTAGAATAAGTGCTATATGTAAATTAGTTTTTTGAATGGTAAGACAAAACTAATTAAAATAAGAGTCTTATGTCTTTACTATTTTTACTTTATTCCAATGTTGTTTCTTCTCCCTATTTTATTGATGATGATTATTAGTTCTATTTATGATTATCAAGTTTTTTTTTTTTTTAAAAGGAAATATTGGAGCTTATATTTGTGTTGAATGAAATTACGGGGACGTAATAAAAGAACACTCATAATCATTGATATTATCTCTAATTCAATTTGCTTTGTAATTATTTATTTATTCCAATGATATAAAAGACTTTATATTGTTTGAAGAAACGGTTAGTAATGAAGCAATATAAGCTATATATTTTAGTCAATTGATATAAAAGACTTTATATTGTTTGAAGAAATGATCAGTAATGAAGCAATAACAGCTACATATACATAGAAAATATTAGTCTGTAATAATACTGATACAAAAAAGAGACATAAAATTTGCAATATCACACATGATTCATATACATGTGTTTGTATTATTTCTCTTATTACTTTGAAATGGTCCGCGCATCGCGCGGGTACCTATACTAGTACACAAATAAAAACACTTAATCTGTTATTACTTGAGAATAAGAATTTATATCATGAAATAGTAATTTTTATTAGAAACTAAATTATCATTAGAAGAAGACTTCCTATTTCCTTGAAGAAAAAATTCTAACCTTTTAGTGCTGGATTATTGTTCTTGGAGGGTGCATATCTTCTATTTGGATAAACACTAAACTAAGCAACAAAAAAAAAAAAAATAGACTATTTGTAAATCATAAAAACTGGAAACTTACTCAATGCAATACTTACACTTATCAAACGCATATGTGATATGTGATATGACCACCTCACGGTGAATCTTCCACTGCCTGTGAACTTCCTTCTTCTTGATTGACTTATGTTTGCCAACATATATATATGACTTAAAAATTACAACTTCTCTGTCATTGGGACGCTGCACGTAGAACTTCTTTGTTTCGACATTAATATTGATTTTCTTTGTCATCTCACTATAGTATGTAGGGCTATAAAAATGGAAGAAAGAAAATATGCAGATTAATAAATGTTTAAAGATAACTGCTCCTTAAATGTAAAGCAAGCAGTGGTGAAAGTACAAGAGTTATAACTGTCTTTGGATACTTGTAACGATACCATGACTTTTGGGTTGTTCGTGAATGATGGGAGAAATAGTAGGAGAAATATAAGGGAAGAGAGGAGGTGTAATTGAGAAGTGACTTTTGGATTTGTGAATAAGACATAAAACAGGAAAATATGGAAAAAGTAAAAAATTGGAGAGAAAAGATAAATAAAAATCTTGCTCTCTTATGATGCCACGTCAGCGGGTCTTTGTGTATATATATATATATACACACTAGTTGCGGCCCGTGCTAAACCCAGGCCCAACCTCAAAAAAGTAAAATAACAATTTTAATTGAAATGTAAATTAACAAAATATTTATATAATTTTAGTTTAGTGTCTTTATCCAAATCAACTTAATAATGTTATAAGATTATTATTAAATAATAATTTAAGCACACGTATAAAGTAAAAGATTTTTAAATGTGGCTCCAAAGTTGTCTAAATTATACCAACCACAAAAAGATTATTCACATTATATTCGTCTCAAATTATACGTAAGCGTTATTTTTACACACCTATTAAAAAATATTAATTTGGAGGAGTAGGAGGAGTTTTACGCTTATTTATTTTTAAGATATAATACCTCTTCATTGAATATTTACTCTATTTATGTGTTATATCTCCATAATTGAGATGTTTTGTAATCTTCAAGAACAACTACTATTAAGCGTAAAATTAAAAAGTTGTCATAAAGTTGAAAATGACAAGTAATTTAAAATAACTGTTTTATTAATCATGACAAATAATTTAAGACGCGAAGGGTAGAATTACTAAGATCAAAAATATTTTAAAGGGATTAAAATTTACGTCATTTTTTAAATCTGAATTTTTCTCTCCATTCCCTAAAAAGTTGCCTATCTATCTTTATCTGATTAAAGACACAACAATCAATGAGCTCTTGGCCAGGTAGGAATGGCCTTGAATTTGGGCCTTACAAAACGTCTCAAAATGTGCCTTTATTTACTAAATTAGATAGTGGCAACTGAAGCAATAAAGAACTGAGCAAGAGGCAAATTAATAAAAGAGGGTCAAAGTGTAAAAGTTGGATAACACGTGTAACTCCTTCAGGGATAGTAAATGACAAAAATAGCCCTATGAGGACTACAAAAAATTCTCATTCTCTCTCATATATAGTTATAATATACAGGTTTATACATTGTCTACCTATTAGTGTATAATGTTGTATATCGTGTATATAAACACTGTTGCAAAACAAAAAAAAATGACTGTGCGGATGTAAATAAAAAATATGGCGACGTGGATGTAAATTTTTATGTTGGATCTAATATTATTGAAATTACCCCACTTCTAAAAACCGACTACTGAAACCAAATCACCTGTATCAACTTTTAGGTTTCTTTTAATTAAATTGTATGTTTTTTGATAATTCTATAAACATACCGAATAATTGGATGGATTTTAAATTTTATAAAAATAAATTGAAAAATTATCGCACCATACTGAATAAATTTATATATAAAACATATTTTTATATACTCCCCTTGTTTCTAAATAAATGGCGTTTTAGGCTTTTGATTTTATTTTAAAATAAGTGGTGCTTTAGGATTTGAATAAGGAATTGATCTTATTCTTCCAAAATTATCCTTATTTACGTAATCAAAAATCATTAAGTAGCTTTTCTTTTTCTAGGCATTTGATTAGAGGTAAATTAGTAAGAACACTCCTAATTTTCTAGGAGTGAGTACTTTCTTAAGCGGAGTGCAAAAGCTAAAAAAACACTTATTATGAAATGGAGGGAGTATTAAGTTTAAAGATAACAATATTCCTAAATTTTTCCCGTTGGGCTTGGTGTTTACATAAATGTCTACAGGCCAACATGTAATTAACACCCAAAGTCTCAACTCCCAAATCTATTCTACTACTCCTATCGAAACCAAATTATGTCCGTCATGTTGAGTAGCAAGTTAGGTATTTGATATCTTTCTCTTATATGCTTTAGATTTCTCTTGTTGGACACTTAATCTTCTAATATATTCTATTCTTGAGTAATTCTAGCTTGATTAATATTTTTCCACTTGAGTAATATATATCGCTGTTGTCTTTGCTAATTTATTTTAGTTGCATTAGAATATTGCAATGGATCTAATATCTATTAAGTCCATCTTTCATGTTACCTTGATCCATAACCTTTTAAAAAATAAAAATGTCTAGAGAGTTTTGTCAAAGCCCAATTCAGATATGCATCTTATCGTGCTAACTTTTACTAGTGACTCTTACAAAATATTTTAAGAAAATACCGAAAATAACTGAATTGTACCTACATCGAAGAGAAACCGATATGATTGGGATGGTATTGAAAAGTCTAATTTTAGTTATACAAAATAGAGTAACCGAAAAATTAGTATGGTGCAAATTTTATAAAATAATTGGCGGAACTGAATCATTAACGCCCCTAGTTTTAACCATTTGGACATAAGCAATTCAAGTATATGTAAAGATGGAATTTAAGCATTTATAAATATGTATTTTAGCTATGAGTATTTTAAAAAATTGAATTTCAGTACATAAATATATTTTTTGCTATCCAAGCAGAGTGTGATGAGAAGCATTTATCTTCAGTTATTGCCTATATTTTGCCAAAGGTACACTGAAAGACTTTGATATTCAAGAATGATGTCACACCAAAAGCCCAGTTCACAATGTGCTTACATCTAGAGGACAGGTTACTCACTGTAGAAAGATTAGCTAAATGGGGAATTCAAGTTAAACCTACTTGTTTTTCATGCCAGTTGCAAGATGAAACACTAGAACATCTCTTTGTTCAGTGTCCTTAACTGCAGCGGTTAAGGACATGTAAAACAACTATGGAACAAATCGCTTCACTGGCTTGATCAACCAGTTCAGAGCTTTGTCTCATGGGATGCTTATTTAAGATGGGTTGTATAGAGTGCTAAGGCGAAATCCAATTCTGCACAAACTTTCAAGTGTGTGTTTGTTGAATGTGTTCATGCTTTGTAGATAGAGAGAAACTGTAGAGTATTTGAAGGTAGGAGTACCACCTGGGAGGCAATAGCCAAACAAATTGCCTACACCCGCACTGTCAGAGCCATGTACAAACTGCAGATGCATTTCAACAAGCTCCAGTTCTGGATGCATGCTAGTGGCCTTTGTTCCATTGTATTGTTTTTTCCTTTTGTAATTGTTGTCTATGTAGGTTTTATTTGATATGGTTGTGTTGGCCAGGCTATGGTTTTGTAATTCTGCACTTTTGGTGATTAATGGAAACTCTAAATTACCAAAAAAAAAAAAAAAAACATTTTACAAATTGAATTTCAGTATTTGTCAAGTCATATTGAAATATAATTGTTGAAAGGTGTATTTCAACCAACATACACCAATTTTCACTCACAAATTTTCGACAAATTACTATTTTCTTGTCTATGTGAAGGATGTTAATATTACGGTTCGACAAGTTATTTTTAAAAAAATGTACCAAATAATATAAGATCAAGTTGCAACAATATATACCACTCGTTACCTTCTCCACATCATGCAATGCAGCACCATGACCACCAACACCAGCACCAATTATGACTAAATCATAATCAAATGATGTTGGGGCACTGCCATTATCAACCACCGAAGCTGAGACAACATTATTTCTAAAAATACTCCTCACTCTCTGAGTCTCACGTCTTTTAAGCTGCGAAAAAGAAAACGCTAAACCCTCTTTTCGCAGACCACAAAATGGAACATTCAAAGGCTTAACAGAAAATTGCTGGAGATGATTTATGTGTGATCTCTTCAGTACTGGACAATTGGGAGGAGGAAGAGATAGAGAAATAGACGATGAATGCATTTCCAAATGAATTTTGTTATTTAGAATATTTGTATAAATGACAAGATACAGCTCGACACATGGCAGGATGGTAATGGAATACATGGCAGTAAGAGGTGGAACGTTGTAAGTTGTCTCATTTAATTTGAGTGAGAAGCCCCGGAGACATCCGGAGTAAATCCACAAAGGCAATTGTACCGGGTCATTAATAGGAGAATAACGTTATAGGACCCGTCCAGATACGGAGCAAGCGTTACAATTCAGAATTAAAGTTGCATTTATTATTCATTATTAGAATTTAGTCACAGCTTAAGAGCTGATGTATTTGTACTATAAAAGGAGCCTAAGAGCCCTTGAAAAGGCATCAAATAACAATTACTTATACTCATTCTCTCAAAATCTTTCTTTACAATTAGCCATTTTAATTATTCTTTTGCACCGGAATAGTTCTTATTTTTTAAGAGCCAAAGCATATATTTGTTTTACCAGAGGAAACCCAACAAAAGATTTGCTCCAAGAATCAACAGAGCCCAGGCCTAATTATTACATTATTTCTTCTTTGCCATTTCATATATCTCTTATTAGATTGATCTTAATAATTATAATTGGCTTTATTTCATTATTCATAACAAATCAAGTCACGTATCCTTTAAACCACAAACAAATTCAGGGTAAATAGTTTGACGCCCACCGTGGGGCTAAGGATAATAGTGATATTATTTTGTTGCTCTAATCATTAGACTCATCACTCTTAAATTTCTATTACCACGTAAAAATTGAAAATGACGAACACTGGAAACCAAGTTGATGGAGTGTTGAACAACTCAAACACTCAGGAAAGAAATCAAGCAGCTGGAGAGGACTAGGAAAGGAACGAGCAAGTCCCGGTTTCACCTCGTGGATCCAAGCATGCACACTGGAGATGATTTCATTCCTAGCGATGATCATGAAGAAGAAGTGGTTGCAAAAGCATATTCGGGGATAGCAAAAATACTGAATCTATTGGAAAAACAGTAGAAAGCCATTGCGGATTTGCAAGCAGGGAAAAATAGTGATGGAGTTAATCCACCCAGTGTGGAGGCAGTGCACGGATAAGGCAGTGGTGAACCTTGTAGCAATAGGGCCGCACCCGAGGTGATGCAGTACTTGGAGGCTCTTTCCAATCGGTTGGAGAAAAACGAGATAAAATTAAACAGTCGGTTGGATCGGAGTGAAAAAGAGTTTAAGGCATTTAATTTTCGAATAGATTAGATTCCAGGAGCCCCACCAATACTAAAGGGACCGGATTCGAAAAGATATGTGCAGTTACCATACCCACCAAGCGTAGCACCTAAATGAATCCCAAAAAGGTTTAAAATGCTAGATCTGCCCAAATACGATGGGACTACCGATCTACAAGAGCACGTGACCTCATACACATGTGCCATTAAAGGAAATGATATGTAGCCGGATGAAATTGAATCCATTCTGCTCAAGAAATTTGGTGAAACCTTGTCCAAAGAGGCAATGACTTGGTACTCGTTGCTTTCGGAACATTCAATCTATTCTTTCGAAATGCTTGCGGATGCCTTTATTAAAGCTCATGCTGGAGCAAAGAAGATGTCCACAAAGAAAACGGATATATTTAAAATTGTTCAAGGTGATGATGAGTTGCTTAAAGAATTCGTTATAAGATTTCAAAAGGAGCATACGCTGCTGCCGGTTATTCCGGACGAATGGGAAGCAAAGGCATTTGCTAAAGAATTGAACCCTAAAATTCTAGTGCCTCGATAAAAAAGAAAACCTATTGTGATTCCCTGCTACAACATGGGCAGACATTCACATAGGTATGAGTCAAAAATCCGGGTGGAGGATGACCAGTTTGGATTGCCGGCTGGGTCAACTGCTTGGAGTCGGAACTACGATAGGCCAAGAAGGAATGCTGATTCTGATTCCAGATTTGGAAAAGATAGGTATCAGCCGTATGGTCATCAGGAAAGGCCTCACTCAAGGCAAGAATGGAGTCGGAGCAATCAGTATGAAAGACCGATTTCTAATAGGAAGGGTGAGTATAGTCAAAGTAGACGAGGATTGTAGCCTAACACATCAACAGTTGATTCTGTTACAAGTAAACGGAAAATTCAAGATTGTCAGAGTATAACTTTAATATTGATTTAGTAAAATTGATTGCGGTGATAGATAAAGTCGATGGCGTGAAATGGCCTAGACCAATGAGGACGTATCCAAGCCAGAGAGACATGAGCTCTTTTTGTGATTATCATGGGACTCATGGTCATCGAACGATTGACTGTCGACACCTCAGGGATGAGGTAGCACGATTGTTGAATGACGGCTACTTAAGAGAATTCTTGAGTGACAGGGCCAAAGATAACTACGGGAAGCATAGGGACTTAGTCAAGCAAGAGCCTCAGACTGAGCCTCGCCATGTTATTAACATAATAATTGATGATTCCGAGCAAACCAAAGAAGTACCAGAAAGGGATCAAACTGTTCTTTTTGATCAGCAATAGGAAAGGAAGGTACACCTTGGCACCGAATTATCCCCGGAGCTCAGTTGTAAAGTTACTAAATTTCTTAAAGATAATATCGATTGTTTTGATTGGTCATATTTAGGTAAATTAGGAATTTCGCTAGAAGAAATACCTTCAGTTATGAGAAAAGAGACGACAGGTGCTCTCGGGTGAAAGACTCCGGAACTGGAGCGGATGGATATGTTATCAATAGGGACCATAAGTATAAGGGAAATTTCACCTCGTCCTAATGATCTGGTGATTTCCGCTTTGATCAATAATATTGTGGTTTCCGGAATAGCGGTAGTTTCAAGAAGTGCAGCAAAAATTATTCAATGGAGAGTCATATAACAGTTGGCTAAAATGGGTGAAAATTGAATTGTTCAAGGATGGAGCCATTGGCTTAGTTCAATATGGAGTTGTGGAATTATTGGCAGTCACTGGAGGCGGAGAAGAGAATGCGATGTTTCGAGTAGTAGATGGAAACGAGGGTTTCAAGGTTGTACTGGGGAAACCTTGGATTCAGGATACAAACGCTGTGATCTCATATCCCTTCAATCGGTTGGAATTTTAGACCTCGGAAGGAGTGGAGTGCATCCCAGCAAGAAATTTTAATGAGTGAAATGCCCGATAGTGGCATAGTTGAAGTAGCTCCGGAAAAAAGAAAAAGAACTTGTAGCGAAATTGGAGGAATAAGCAATGAATTGAGTGAGCAAAGGATATAAACGAAGGACTGTTTGATCGGAGAAAACCACAGAGAAGAAAGTTGAGTCAAAAAATTTCAGGCCAAGATCATTTTCAGGTAAGCTTAAATTACTTGCACGATTCTTTTTCTAAAAAAGTTTTACTCCTTCCGTCCCAAAAAGATTGCCCTATTTTGACTTGGCACAAAGTTTAAGAAATAAAGGAAGACTTTTGAAATGTATGATCCAAAACAAGCTTTAGATATTTGTGTGGCTGTAAATCATCTCATAAAGTTAAATTGTTTCTAAATATAGAAAGGGAACAATATTTTTGGGACAGACTAAAAAGAAAAGGAGGACAATCTTTTTGGGACAGAGGGAGTAGTATTTATTGCAGGAGTAAAAGATTGATTTCGGAATGCTTCCCAGTAAGGATAGAGCCCGGAAGCAAGAGAAGGTCACAAAGATATTTGGAGGACTTAGAGAACACATGCTGCACTCTTTTTCCCTTTGCCCGGTTTTTATCCCTGAAAATAGAGAAAGGGTTTTTCCGGCAAGGTTTTTAATGAGGTAGCAACAAATGTGTTGCTCTGGATAAAAAGTCAGAAATCGAGAATAATCTCAAAGAAGCTTTCAAGAAGAGTGGCCACAAGAATTTGATTAATTCAAGAGTCGTAGCAATAACTCTAAAGTTAAGTGCAGTGTTTTAAAAGGCATTTTCGGGGCGAGTCCCGGGGCGAGCCTCGGGGCGGGGAGTATCAAAATTCCCGGAAGGCGATGGTTCGAGGCGAAAGTCTCAAAGGCTTACGCCCAAAGCAATTGGGCGTACGTTTGGGCGTTTGGGCGTAAGCCCGGAAAATTCTTCAAATTAAAACATAATTTGTTAAATAAGTCCTCAATATAATGCCCAAATTCTCAAAAGTCAACTAGTAATTACTCAAATATTTTAAAAAGGAACCGAAGCATTAAATTTAAGAGTCACGACCTTTTTTTATTGCTAGAATGCTTAATATATATTCTTTTCCAATTATTTATCTTGTCTTCTACTATCTCAAAAAGTAACGAGCAGTCACTTGTGCTTGTAAGTAGCGTATAATAGATTGTTCTGATTAGTTTTTTTGTTGGGATGGAGCATATATTTATAGTTTTCTTCAAATTTTTACGCTATTTTACCTATTTAAAAGTATTTATTATAATTATATCCATTTATGAAATACTAAAAATTAAAGTCCCATGAGGCTTATGCCCCATGCCTCGGGAGCTTACGCAAGTCTTTAACGAGGTACGTAAAACGTCCGCCTACGCCCCGCCTTTAAAACACTGGTTAAGTGTTGTAAGAACTGGGGACTGTTGACCAGACACTAAGCTTGTTAATCAAAGTTTGTACGATTGCAATGAATTTGTTTCTCAAATGCTTGATTTATAGCTGAAAAAGAATTATATTGGTCAAATAGACTTTTCAACCAAAACTTTGACTGAGTGTTATTCATGCTCAAGTTATATACAAACCTATAAGTTTGCATTTAAGCAAATAATACCCAAATGAATTGGAGACGTCTGATTCCTCAGCATAATTATATGGCCTTATTCATAAGAAAGAAAATTGAGTTGGATCATTCATTCCCGACCAATAATCAAATGTATTAAACTGCAAAAATCAAACTTGGAGATACATAAAACCCGAGTAAGTCAAATCTAGAAGCAATGAAATGCGAAAAGTCCGATACTGAGATATTCAAATCCAAAGGAATCAGGCTCATAGTCGATTGAACTCGAGAAAATTAAGTACAATATCATTTAAACTTGGAGAATTGCTATTAATTTGAAAAAAATTTACTCCGGATAACAACAGGATTATTTAAGCTAAACAAGCAAGAATTTGTTATTTGCTCGAAGTTCAGCAAAAAGTATTGCACGAGTACAACTTTTTCAATGGAAAAGGATGAAAGAGCGGAGACGTTTTCAGGAGCAACGTATCTAGGTAAGCATTGAATATTTACATAGCTTTAACTTGTCTTGCATTAGAATAATAAGTAATTTCCGGAACGATAGAGAAGGGCATGACAATAAAATAAATAGAAAAGTCATGTTTATTTAGCCGTAAAATGAGAAGTACCCATTGACTACAACAAAAATCCCAAGGTAAGTACAACAAGGGGCTACAATGTGCCAGTAAGTTGCTAGTGTCAAGCTAATCAACATTCATAGCATCTACTGTTCTAAAAAATTGTAGTAAGAACTCCTCCTGTACAGTTATGGTAGAATTAAGCCTATGGGTTACTTCTTCTTCAAAGAACTCTTCTTATATGGTTATGGCAGAATCAAACCTATGGGTTACTTCTTCTTCAAACCTCTCTGGAACCTTCTGCGAGGACGAGCAAGAAATAACTTGGCAAGGTCATCAGTAGGGATATCAAGAAGAGCATCAAGAAGCTAAACTTCTTAAACGTTTTCTTCTTTGGTTGCTGTCCAACAACCTAGCCTTCGCATTCCACTGAAAAGCATGAGGAATAGAGATAGCTACGGTGAAGGGAATGTTTGCTCAAAAACCAAGTAAAAAAGAAAGCGTATATTTAATGAAAATGAAGCAGGAACAAGTTGTATTGTTAGGGGATAAAATGTGCCAACAAGTCGCAAAAATCGACCTAGCCATATTGCAAACCCAAGCCGGTCTCATGGTCCGGTGAGGTTAATAATCAAAACGTGATAGAATCACAACAGGAGTTGGCAATTGTCTGAAATGAAAAAGGGAAATAACAATCTGATATAGAAAGTTTAAAGAAAGTACAAGGACTAATTATCCGGAGCAACTCCAACGTCAGGTGGTGACCCAAAGTCTTCACTTCCCGGCCCATTCACCTCAGGATCCTGGATGTCCTCGAGAGCCATTTTCGCAGCCTCCAAGTCGATTTCTGCTTCAAGGAGCGATATAGGAAGATCAAAATCAGTAGCGCTAGCATCTTCAAGCCTATCCCTCATAGTCTTAAGAATGGCTAAATCACGATAAAGTCGTAATTTCTGGCATCAGGCTCTAAGGCGATCACGAAAAACTTCAACACTTAAAAGATAGCCCCGGATGCTGTTCAAATCATCCTCGAAGAAGACCTATATATGAGGAAGTCAGAGTTTGGAGGGAATTCTCTCAGTCCCGTAGCGAATTGACCGTGTCTTCCAAGCGAATTTTCAGGGAAACCTGGAGGGAATCGGAATCCCAAACCTCAGCCTATAACTTCTCTACCTCAGCCCTTAGGCAGTCATTGTCTTCCTGGAGCTTGACCTCACGACGGGAAGGAGCAAGGGAGTGTGCAAGCTCGGCGGTAGAAGTGGCAGTGACATAACCCTGAAACACGAATAATAGGAAGGTTAATCGAAGACACTGGGGACTTGCGAGGGAATTAATCAAGAAAGCGAAATAAGCATCTGGAGGAACAGATTGGCTCAATGAGCCAGAGAGGATTCTAAGTTGAAAATCGGAGGTTTTGAACGCCGAAGACGAACTCAGGTTCCACCCTCAACCGGAGGAACGGGCGCTGCGATGGTTGCAAACCGGGGGATTCGGACTTTGGGCGCAAATCGCGTACGAAACCTTGGCTTCCCCGGACACCGTGCTGAATGATCAGGAAACCACCAACTCGCTACTATTCATCATCGTTATCAATTCAAACCACCCCAGGGTGAACTTCCTATTGAGCTAGAATCGATCCCCACTGGGAAAATAGAGGCATCTCTACCGGAGAAAGCGGATTGACGAGGTTTGGATGTGCGGTCTTACGGCGTGTGGACTCTCCGGGGAGTAGGTTTTAGCACCGGAAGACCTGTAGAAGGAACTGTTAAAAAAAATGGAATAAGAAGTCATTAAAAGTTCGTAAGGAGGAATGTGTCTCACTATGGTTCTTCCCACTCCACCAGAGAGATGTCGTAAGGAGGAATGTATCTCACTATGGTTCTTCTCACTATGGTTCTTCCCACTCCACCAGAGAGATATCGAGTAAAATTAGGAGAAATGCTAAATAATGCTACTACACATTCGAAGATTCTGACCAAAAGTTCCAGCTCAGCAGGAACCGCTAGAAAAAAAGTAAAGTGCCAAAGAAGAGGTAAATGAAATGTGGCCTTTAATAATAATGCAAAAGGGTATAGAAGAGAAAATCCATAGGAAGACTTACGAGTAAGATTCCATGCCTCTGGAAATGGCTTGGGCACGAATCGATGGAGATGGCTGGTCCGGATCATTATGAACCTGTGAAGCCAACCCCGATCAAAGTCATCCTCTGGGTTAACCGAGCATCGCGGGGCTACAGGTGAACTAACCCTTCTCGAAAAACCCGAGGAGCATACAAATGCATCAAATGATCAAGTGAGAAGGGAACTCCGGCCTGGTCTGCCAGAAATTGTATGTAATAAACAAGGCTCTAGATTCGAGGAGCAACTTAGCCGATGCAAATCCGATACCGGTGGTAGAAGTCCTCAATTATCTGGGAAATAGGAAAGCTGAAACCTATCGCGAAAGGATAGGTATAAACCGTGGAAAAACCTTCTGAGTGGTGGTTCATCCTAGCGTCGGTATCGACGGAAGCAATTGCAATTTCAGGAGTGAAATTACAATCTGCGCGAACCGCGGGGATAATTTCAGCAGTAATGAACGATTCAATTTCAACAGATTGGTGGTGATCAACAGCGCTAAAATCCTCATGGTACTTAAACCCAGCAGGGAGGATATCAGCAGCATGAGAGTTCAGGTCGATTTCTCAACTACTGGACGAAATTAGAGCTTCTCCATAACGGCGCCCAGGAGATGGGGTATCGTTATGAGAAGAATGGGTGGAAGATGAAAGAGTAGACATGATTGATTTTTTGCAAGAAAGGAAAAAATGTAGGAAAGGAAGGTTACAAAAGGAGGTTTACTAGTCTAAAACATAGAAAAAATTTGATTCAGTATGTGGTTTGATCTCTTGCCTTATATATAACCCAAATAGGGGAGATGAAACGTTTGGTATTCAAAGGGACACAACTTTCAATGAGTGGCAGCTTTATGTTAATCATTTTGATTGAAGGGTTGTCGGCGTTTCACAGTAGGAGCATTGATTTCGGGTTTGACGGTTGCCTTTTCGAATGAATCAATTGGACGATTCGTTTTCCCGCCATTAAGTAAGGATAAGACCTATGTTGTTTCAAATCCATTCTCTGGTATCACTTCTTTCCACCGGAGAGTGGAGGGGACTATATGTATACATGGCAAGATACAACTCGACATATGGCAGGATGGTAATGGAACACGTGGCAGTAGGAGGTGAAACATTACAAATTGTCTCATTTAATTCGAGTGAGAAGCCCCGGAGACATCGGAAGTAAATCCCCAAAGGCAATTATACCGGGTCATTAATTGGAGAACAACGTTAGGATACCGTTCAATTTAGAATCATTTAATATTCAGAACAACGTTAAGAGGATCGGTCCGAAAGGCATCAAGTGTTCTTAGAATTAAAGCAGTAACGCATTTAATATTCATTATTAAAAATAGTTCTCATTTTTTTAAGAGCCAAGGTTCTAACGAAACCCGGGATTTGCTCTAAGGATCATTCTTATTATTTCTTCTTTGCCGTTTCATACATCTCTTATGAGATTGATCTTAATAATTATAATTGGCTTTATTTCATTATTTATAAAAAATCAAGTCACGTATCCTTTAAACCACAAACAAATTCAACTGTTCTATTTTTTAGGGTAAACAATATTAGTATAGTTCAAAAATTCACTTGTAATTTATCCAACATGGGTGAGGAGATTTTGTATCATATGTGTTAGTTCTGAGTTCGCGATACTAAAACTAATGATGTGGACATTCAGACAATGAGATAATGGATGAAAAGATAGAGATAAGTCCCAGTGTTTTCAAAGGCGTTTTCGGAGCGAGTCTCGGGACAAGCGTATAAAAAATGCTCCAGGCCGCAATTGAAAGGCGTAGATCCATAGGGCGTACGCCCTAGAATTTGGGGTGTAAGTCCCGGCGCAAAAGCGTACATCCGGGGTGTTAACTTGGATTATTTTCGTTTTAAAAGAATTTGTGCTATAGATTATGATTTTTTTTTTTTTTGGTAACTAACATCATTTTATTAATTACCATTGAGAAAATTACAAATTTAGCAAAGCCAACACAGCTTGCCAGGGTCTACGGTCAACTCAAAAAACCATAAAAAAGGATCAGTATAGAGGCTAGTTAAAATTGGAAGCTATGGACCAGTTTTTGCATTCTAGGGGGAGCTCTAACTAAACAAACATAAACTAGATCCTTGGCCATTTTGTCCACAGTGCTACACTTTTGCTCAAAGACTCGCTGATTTCTTTCCATCCACAGGGAGTAGATAACCTCAGCAGCAACCATTTTGAAGAGCTGACCAGACTGAGCTTTACCCTTGCTATTATTGATGATCCACTGCATAAATGCAGCCCAGGTATTAGCAGCAACCCCTACTTTTTTGACCCACTGAAGCACTCTTGTCCATAAAGCCTTGGCCATAGGACATTGGACAAATAAATGCTCATGATTCTCAGAAACTTGTTGACACAGTACATATGTTTTGGTGGCTTCCAGCCCCCACTTAATCAATCTATCCGAAGTTAGCATCCTCTGGTGCAAACACAGCCACATGATAAAGCAGGCTTTTGGTCTGGCATGATTAGCAAACATTACACATTTCCATGGTATTCTTGGCAAGTCCCATCAGCTAAGATACAATTTCACTGACATACTTTCCTTTTTGTGATTAGGAGGAACCACAAGATGTAGTATTTGATCCCTAGAGGCCAAAATTTTCCTCGTCATCCAACTAGCTTATTGAGGGACAGGACACACATTCAACTGTTGCCCCTTTATATAATAGGCATGAATCCATTTAACCCATAGTTTGTCAGATTTATGGGCTAAATCCTAGCTGTCCCAGCCACAATGACTTTGTTCTATTTTTGAAGATTTATCAGGTTCAGTCCACCCGCAGATTTAGGACTACACATTGTTTCCCAGGCAACTAGTGCTTTTTTTGTAATAACACCTTCTCCTGACCAAATATAGCTTCTGCAGTGCCCTTCTATAAGCTTCAATACCTTAGAGGGAATTAGAAACAATTAGCTGACAGGCTTGGACACAAATAGAACGGTTTGTACCAATTGCACTTTCTGCCGGTATAGGATAGTTTCTTTTCTTGTCCAAAGATGATATCTTAGCTATAATCTTATCAATAAGGGGATACTTTTCTGCGAATAGACAGTTTTTTGGTAGACAACGCAACACCAAGGTACTTGAAAGGAAGTTCGCCAAGGGAGAAACCTAATTCCTGTAGGATCTGTGATCTGATTTCTGGAGCAACCCCTCCAAAATAAATTGAACTCTTACCTAGATTTGCTAGTAAACCAGATGCAGCTGAAAACTTTTGAAAGCACTGGTGCATTGTCACGACAGAGGCTACATCACCCTTAGAGAATAATAGGAGATCATCAGCAAAGCATAAATGTGTGACACCCAGTTTGGCACATTGTGGATGGAACTTGAAAGACTTGTTTGCCTTGAGGTCATTCAGATTCCTACTAAGATATTCCATAGCAATAGCAAAGATTATGATTATGATTTTTATTATTGGTGTAATTATAATTATGATTCAGGTTATCATGTCGTAGTGATTTTTCGTAAAAAGTATAAATAAAGAAAGCAACTCTCATACAAAATAACACCGTCATAAATACCTTTTTAGAGATTTTATAGCAGTATGTTCTTAAAGCAACTTTATCCATTTTTTATTATGGCTCTCACACTTTTTACCCTTCTCCTTCTTTGAAATATATGAATAAAAATCAGTGCAAATATTAGTTGAGAGTGGTAAGGACTAATAGATGTGGAGATTGATGATGAAGTCGATGGAGATTTCATTTTAAAGATTATCTAGGCTATTATCATATTTTGTGTTGTTATCTTTCTCAAATAATAATTGTAATGGTTTTTTTATATTATTGGTGATTTATTTGAATATATCTGTAGATTTTTAATGAAATTTTTAATTTTGCTTATTTTTTTAGTAATAAAATTATAAAGCTAAGAAATGAGAACTTGATACTTGCTCAGTAGATCATGGACTTACGCCCCGTGTCTCGCACTTACGCCCGCCCTACGCCGCATAAACGTCTGTACCGCGCCCGCCCTCTTCGCCAAAGCGATAAGTCCATTGAATAACAATGATGACGTGGCATGCAACTAAAGTCCTCCTTGCTGTATTTAATTTGCCTTTAATTTTTTGTCTTTCAAGAAAGGAAATATCTAAATTTGTCAGGTGCACTTTGTGAAATGAGTTATATTTATCCTCCATTAATAATTGGGTTCTCCCTCTCTGAGTCTCACATCGTTTAAGTTTGCAAAAAGGAAAACGCTAAAGCATCCTTTCGCATTCAACAAAATGGAACATTCAAGGGCTTAACAGAAATTTGCTCGATATGATTTTTATGTGATCTTTTAAGTACTGAACAATTTGGAGGAGCAAAAGATAGAGACATAGATGATGATGAAGATGATGATGATGAATGCATTTCAAGATGAATTTCCTTTTTTTTTTTTACGATTCTGAATGTTTTATGGAATAGAAAACTTGAAAAAAAAAAAAAACAAATCAGAATAAATCTAGTTAAGAATCAAGTAAATATGATCAAATGCTATATATTTGCATACGAAAAAATAGAATTTTATCTAACGTTGATAGTGACGAGATTATATGTCAGTTTTGAGTTGGAGCAACTAATGTAGTGGACATTCAGACAGTGAGATATTAGATGAAAAGATGGAGATAAGTCCAGTGGATAACAACAGTGACGTGGCACGCAACTAAAGTGCACCATGTGGTACTTAACTTTTTTTGTTTTTGTTTTTAAGCTTTCCTTTTTGCGTTTACCACCTGAGCAAACTTCTTTCATGGGGTTTTTGATATTTTTTATTTTTAAAAGAAAAAATGTCAATTCATTTTGCGACATGATTCAAGTTTTTGTCATTCACTAAATAGTTGGTTCATCAGATTCACCATTAAAGTTAGATATATTAAAGTAATTTAAATTTTTTCTTATATTGACTAACGAGAGAAACTTTTCTACACGCGAGCTTCTTTTATAAGGAAAAACTTGTTTCTTGAGCTATGCAAAATAATTCAAATTTACCCATGAACTTTACAAAATGGTTAAGGGTCGAACATGTTTTTTTTATCGGTCATCATAGTTTCATATATCATAAAGAACAACTTTCAATAATAAATTTGTCAAAAGAACGATAAATCTATCAGACTCATTTTGCATAATAGTGATTTGCGATTGTTTTCAAAATCCATTTGATTTAAACTCACTTTTTATATTTGAATTTCTTCAAAGAATTATATTTCAATTGCTATAAATTCGAAAATACTATTGTACAATAACTAAGAAGAAGAAGAAGAAGAAGAAGAAGAAGAAGTAGTAGTAGTAATAGTAATATTGTGTGATGTGATGCAAAATAAAATGTAAGACGATATCAATTAAATGGGGCGACCAATTACCATATTTATAAACAGAAAAGGGTCCAAACTCCCCTAACGTATTGGAAATGAATTATGTGATATCCGGACCGATAAATCAGTGTCACATGTTTAATTAGGAAGTTCATATTTTTCATATCAGATTATGTTAAAAGGAGAGACAAATTTTGACTTTACACACAACATTAAGAGCAATTATGATCCAATATGTGAAAGGAAGGTATTTTTGACCTATTTCCAATACGTTAGAAATATTTTAACCCTTTTGAGATTTATAATTACTAAATTCAATATTTACATTTTCTTTTGATAAGTCAATATTTACATTACCCTCCGCGTCTCAAATTATCTGTCACTTTTTTGTTTTACAAACCGCTTGAGAAATATTAATTAGGAAGAGTATTTTACTACTTTTATTTTTATTTATATCTAAATTATAATCGCTCTTCATTAAATGCTTAAATAGATCGTCATCTGGAAAAATTCTATTAAAGATAAAATGGAGAAAAATATTTAATTGTTTTTTGACTTTTAAAACTACAAATGATTTCAGACAAGAGGGAGGGAGTATTACATTGATCCACATCAATTTTCGGTCCTACCAAATTAAATTAAGCCGACCTATTCCCATTTAACCCAATTTTCGTGCCCTGGAAGCTTTAATTTTTCCCTCCTCCAAAGCTGAACCACAAATGAAGGACGAAGGAGAATTCTCCATTTCCATAAAAGAAGAAGAAAGATCGTGGAAAATGAGGTTGCTGAGAAGTTGGGTTTTAACATAAACCTTCAATAAATAGACCACGATGATGACATAAATAGAATAGACCACGATGATGACATAAATAGACAAATTAATGAATTTACAATTAAATGATTAACGAGCCAACACGATGACTTATCCACGTAGGGAAAGACAGCGTTGGTTTTGCTCCATAGTGCAAAAGTGTCTAAGAATAGGAATGGCCCACACCGAAAAAAAATGGATATTTTAAGAGACTTATTCCTGTTATTTTTGTATTTCTATATATAAAACCGGAATATGTGAATGAGTCGGATCGCGATGATGATATAAATAGACCCAACTATTAACGAGTGACATGAATGAGCTATTTCGGATATTTCGATAGGCTTTTTTTTTTTTTTTTTTTTTTTTTTTTTTTTTACAAATACAAAATTTTGATGGAAGAATAAGCAAAACTACAATAAAAATTATTGTAGATAAGTAGAATAAAGGTATAGTTCATGTATTGGTTTCCATCAAGGAAATGAAATTTAACAATATAAATGATCAAAAAGTAGAACTAACATGTTAATAAGTATAAAAGTTGTAAATTTACAAAATGAAAGAAAAAGATATGGAGAAAAATGAAAAATGAGAAAAAGAAAATGGCAAGTGTTTGTTAGCCTAAACCTCTCTTGCATCAGCTTGATACAGAAATAAATAAAATTAAAATTCCAAAACAATTACAACCCAAGGACAAAATAAATAAATTTAATAAAAATAATGAAAATTACCTGGCAATTACCAAACGAAAAGGAAAAATAAATGGTCATATAAAACCAGTACTACTACTCCAGTAATGATTAAAGGTGTGATTTTTATTATTATCCATCAGAACATAACATTTTCACCCTTGAGATCATCATTAGAATCTTAGCATTTGTTCTCTAATTAATGAAGAATCACTAAAAGTAAAAAAAAGAGAAGAGAATAACATAATAAAAAAATAGATCATAAAAAAGACAGATTGATTACATTCACTAAATAACCGTGACGTGTTCTCGTGATGATTAAACATACAAAGGCATTCAATAGAAAGAATAAAGGTAATTTTTCATGAGATGCCTCAAATTTGATTATCATTCGTAACATAGCCTCGACTCTCTCTTTTGAGACTTGTTAAGGTTATTGATTTTGACTTCTCTGTTGCTTTGTTCGTTGTTCGTCAAGGGACATGAAATACTTCTTTCACCATCAAACATTGAAAATTACATCTAATAACTTACGTAACCCTAAAAACAGAAAAAATAGGAGAATAATATTTTCACAGTTTAAGATATCATACCTTGATTAACACTATGGTTGATGGTGTTGATATGTTGTAAAAGTCCTAGACTTCTTAACTGAAGTATGAGTGTTTCTTCAAATTAATCTTGTCATAACAGAGCCAATTGAATGTAAAACTTACTATGCAAACTTAATGGAGTAATTCAAGCACACGCACCTTTGCAAAAAAATAATGGAATAAAGCAATATTATATGTTGAGGATTTCAAATCTAAGAATCCAAAAATGAGAAAAAAAAATCTGGAAAATAATGTGGATCTTGTATTTAGACAGCAATTGAAAATCTCTTCTCGACCAAAAAAAAAAAAAAAAGCTGAAAACCTCCTTGCTAAATGATGGTCTTGATCTTCATGACTGTTGGCTATTTATTTTGGGCGGATTGCCCATGTGGACTGATCCGGCCGATTTAAAGGAGATAAACATGTAGGGAGTTACCTAGGGCAGTTATTTTCTTTAACTTCTAAAGAAAAACTACCACTACATTATTTTAGGGTGTGAACGTGCAATTGAGTGCTGCACTAATTTTGAAAGTTCTTCCAAAAACTTCTTGCTCCAGCAATCTCAAATTCTCCACACAAAACACACAAGTAAAGACATCTAGTTTGTGGTAAATAAACTTTGTTTCCTAGTGAATCAAAGTTAGACTTGGGGTAACTTTTTTTTTTTTTTTTTTTGTGGCGAGTTCAACAATTTCTCGACAATCGAAAGCGTTTATTCTTTTCTGTCCTAGTTAATGATGTCTAACAATGGCATCAGAGCCAGGTTATTTCACTCCTAGTCTTGATCTTTCTTCTTGAAAACCACAATTGTGAGTCTTGTATGTTGTGTAACGTGAAAAACAGAGCAATCATATGTGCTGTTGTTCGTGTTTTAATTAATTTTTTCTCTTGTATGTGTTGAAAAGTATGGGAAGAATTATTGTTTGGCTGAATTTATGTGAACCGAATTGCACAAAGTAATTGCAATTTTTTTTTTTTTTTTTTTTTTTTTTTTTTTTTTTTTTTGTGAATTGATAGAAGAGAGAACTAAGGATAATTGGAATTCTCTTTGCAGTGAAAAAGAAATTTTGTATGTTTTCATACTGGATGATGTCAAAATATCTCAAAGTGAAGTTTATACTTGGTCATAGTAAGAATATATTTCACCGTTGAAAGAATTTTGGTGGCATTTAAAGGCACACGTTGCCTTCACCCATACTATTGAGAATCCATTTAAGATTAAGTTGATCTTTTTTTCTATCTCTGGTATGACTTTGATCTTTAAAGCTATTTTAGTGTAAGAATTTACAAACATCGCAGTAATATATTGTTAAATTAGTGGACCCACACATCATGATTTGAGTCATGGATGCTTTTATCAATGTGATGAGGTATATGGATTTCTTTTGAAATGAAGTCACGGTTTTGGTTTATACCAAGATTTTTTTTTTCGTTTACAGTTTTTTAATAACTGTAGCATGATAGCAGATATCTTATAATTTTTTTAAAATTTGTAGAGTGGAATTGTGAAACCACTATTTTAGACATGTCAAATATACTACTTTTGGCATATGAAATATTATACTCTTGGTATAAAACTTTGGTGCTGTGTCAAGGCTGAGGCCAGAGAGAGTTTTCCTTTTTTTTTTTTTTTTTTTTTTTTTTTTGTGAAATCGTGACCTTCATTTTTTTATTGACCGTGAGCAATTTAATTTTCGAATAACCTCTCTCTCCTTAGTGTATTTGTTTAGTCCTGATGATCCTTAAATGTAATTTTGTCTTCTACAAGTAATTATGGCATATGTTGTCACATTGAATGGTAGCAATCATTTTGTTTCCTTGTTCCCATTGCATACGTACAATTTGGACGGAACATATGCTCGAAATGCTCCAAGTGGGAGTGGTGGTAAAAGTTGAGCAAAAGGACAACGTAGAAGAATGCGTCGTCGAAGGACTATATTCAGTAATGATTCAGACTCTGAGCCTTAAGTCATCAAGAGTGTCCCAAGGACGACACAAAATATCTTTAGGGAGGATAGAGTCGTGCGAAGAGAAGGAGAAAGAAAATTTCTAGAATTTCAAAAATTCAAAATGGACCCATCTGCATCTATACCAAGTCATCTTCGTCTTTTTGGGAGGGAAGCTATCAAAACTAATGTTTCAACATTTTAAAATTGTTTCGAATTGGGATGCCTTGGGAATATTGGAGGAATATTTACCAGATTATTGGAAGGGTCAGTTGGCTGATATTTATCACAAGTTTGGTCCATATACACTATAGAACTTGAATCCAAGTGGGAGGAAAAGGAAATAACAACTAAGATTAAGAAATCTTGGCTATTAAAGACTTGTTCTAGACCCAGATTAAGTCCGATAGTTCCTAAATCCCAGCTTTCTAGACTTTCTCCCATAGATAAATTGGCTAAATACGTGGCTGAAAGTATTTTAGATCTTAGTCACCCGTGTAATGAGAAGAAAGTCATAGACGAGTAGTAAATGACTTGTAATTGTGTAAATTCCTTTTATGAACATATGTTTGTTTATCTCTTCTGTTATATATGCATATAAGTATTTATTTATTGTTAATTGATATGTATAACAGAATGTTGTAAGGGCATATGACTAAAAGAATTGTGTGATTCTAGTCACGAATATAATTAAATACACATTAAGAAATGATTTTAATTTTGGTTAAACATTTAGTTCATTGATGATGATTGGAAACTTTTGTGACCTTTCGATTTTACACTAGATGTGAAACCTTTTATGAAAATTGATTTGCTTGAATGTGTATATCACATGCTTTTATTTTAAAGAAAAATATTGATGAGTAAAAACTTGCTTAATTGTCTCAATCAACAGTTATGACATCTAAGAGCATCATTGTTGATTTAAATAAGGGTGAGAAACTAAATGGTGAAAATTATGACATCTGGAGTTGTAAAATGTGGTATGTACTGGAAGAGCAAGATGCTCTGGAAGGTATTAACCATGTTTTGGTTCACCCGAAGAGGGTAACAGCACTTGACACGAAGAGATTTGAAAACTTACAATGCATGGAAAAAGAAAGATTCTACTGCACGTGGAATTATTGTGAATTCTGTTGTTGATGATCTCATTCACGAATGTGAAGAATACCCAACTACTCATGCTATGTGGGAACACTTACGAGAGACTTATAGGGGCACCACTGTGACTCGCCTTAGACAGCTAACTATCAAACTTGACACTTACAAGAAGTGTCATGATCACAATGTCTAGCAACACCTTAGGGTGATGTCTAATATGATTTGCTCAACTTCAAAAGTGCTAGTCATGTTCTCGATGAGCGAGCGGAGGTTTAAGGCGGATCCGGTCTCTTCCCCAATAATTGGAAACATTTGAAGGTTAACTTAACCCATAATGATAGCATCAAAACTTTTTCGTCATATATTAAATCATGTCGAGCTTGAAGAGGAGCGACTTGGTGCTGCTAAAACTGTATCTAATGCCTATGTGGTAGAATCCAGTAGCACAAGGTCTTCAAGCTTCAAAAGCAAGAAGAATTGGAAAAATGACGAAAAAGGTAAGGAGATCGGAGAAGGACCCTCCAAGAAAAGGAACAAGCCAAATCCTAAGAAGGGAAAATGGTTTTTTCAAGAAGAAAGACAAAAGTAAGATGAAATGCTACAACTACCATGTTCCAGGGCATTTTGCTCATAAGTGTCCCGAGTTGAAAAATGTAGCATTTCAAAACGCATCTCTAAGTCTTTACATATGTAGAAGTTTACTAATCGAATCTTATCGTGATGTGTGGAGGGGACATTGACCATGTGAGTCGTGATCGAGAAGGGTTTGTGGAGTTTCATTGAGTCTCACTTAGATCAAGGTGGATATATGTAGGAAATCATGCAAAGCTTGAAGTCAAAGGGATAGGCACTTGTAAAATAGACTTGTGTGGTGGCCGATCTTTGATGTTGCATGACGTTCTATATGCTCCAAAGATCCGACGTAACTTAGTATCTGTGTCTACTCTTCTAGATCTTGGTTTCGATTTAAAGTTTAGTCGCAATGGCGTTAGAATTACTCAAGACAATATGTTTTATGGTTTTGAACTTCGTTATGATGGTTTTATCATTTTATATTGTAATCCTTCAACTTATGACTATTATGTTGACCCTTGTGTAATGACATGTTATTCTAGTAATAGTGATGTTGATTTTATTACATGGCATGCAAGATCAGGTCACATAGGGCAAGATCGGATGAATAGATTGGCAAATGAAGGGCATTTAGGTCTTTTCTCCAAAATCGAAATGCCAACTTGGAAAAATTGTCTTCCCGGAATGATTACACGTAAACCATTTGGGAAGGCTAAGAGAGCAGATTCCCCATTGCAATTAATCCATTCTGATATCTGTGGTCCAACGAATATGGGGGTATGGTCTGATGCTATGTATTTCATTACGTTTATTGATGATTTCACATGCTTCAGTTACATCTATTTGATTTCTCACAAATCTGAAGCACTTGAATGCTTTAGAAGATATATGAATGAAGTTGAGAATCAATTAGATAAAAGTATAAAGACTTTAAGAACCCATAGAGGCCGTGAATATTTATCAAAATAGTTCGAAGAATTATGTATGAAAAAGGCATTACGAGACAGTTAACTACTCCTTACACACCTCAACAGAATGGTGTAGCAGAAAGGAGGAATAAAACATTATTGCATATGACAAGATCCATGATGCCGTTGGCAAATTTACTTATCTCCTTCTGGGGAGATGCGTTATTGACTACGGCCAACATACTAAATAAAGTGCCTTCTAAATCAGTTATTTCCACTTCCTATGAGCTATGAACTGGTCATAAATCGAACCTGGTTGATCTATGACCTTGGGATTGTGTTGCATATATAAAAGATCGTTTTGGTAAGTTTGGAAAACCGAGTCCAAAAGGGAAGAAATGTAACTTTATAAGATACTCAGAACACTACAAAGGGTACGTGTTCATTGGTGAATTAGAAGATGGAAGTATAATTGAAATTGAATCCCGAGATGTCACATTTCAAGAAAATGATTTTCCCGAAAAGAGTGAAATAAAGGAAGGAGAGCCTCTTTACGAAATGTTGAATTCAGATGATCAGACAATGTCTTCAGACATGTTTGATAGTCAAATAGATCAATGATCGGTTCCTAATCCAAGTGGGAGTTTTGCATCCCAAAATCCTATTGAGGAATCTGAACTTCAATTGCGTAAGAGTACTAGAAAAGGTATTCTTAAACGATCATGCGAGACTGAGGATTATGTTTTCTTGGTATCTCCCACAGAATTAGATAAGCCTAATTCTATTACCGAGGCTTTGGCAAGCCCTGGAAAAGATGAATGAATGAAAGCAACGAAAAAAGAATTGGAGTCTGTGAGAACCAACAAAGTCTAGGATCTGAATGACCTTCCTTCTGGGTGTAGAGCTATTGGGAACAAATGGGTTCTCAAAGTTAAATGCAAAGCGGATAGGTCAATAGAAAGATACAAGGTACGATTGGTCACAAAAGGTTTTACCCAACAAGCTGGAATAGATTATGAGGAAACCTTTTCACCAATTATGAAGTTTACCTCAATTCGGTTACTTTTGGCTATTGTTGCACGTTTGGATCTAGAATTACACCAAATGGATGTGAAGACAGCTTTTCTCAATGGAGAATTAAATGAGGAGATATACATGGAACAACATGTAGGTTTCATCGTTAAAGGCCAAGAAAAAAAAGTTTACAAATTAAAAAGATCTATTTATGGCCTGAAGCAATCTTCAAGGCAGTGGTATTTGAGATTTCACAAAGAGGTGATTTCATATGATTTCACCATGATCGATGAATACCATTGCATCTATGTGAAGAAGTCCAATGGAATATTTGTAATTCTTTCCCTTTACGTGGATGATATTTTATTAGCCGAAAATAATTTGAAGTATGTCAAAACTATCAAGGCATGGCTTTCAAAGTCATTTGACATGAAAGACATGGATGAAGCAGACTATATATTAGGTGTTAAGATCCAAAGAGATCGTTCCAAGAAAGTTTTGAGTCTGTGTCAAGAAACTTATATAAAGAAAATTTTGAAACGCTTTCGAATGAATAGTTGCAAACCCATGGATACTCCTATATCAAGAGGTGAGACTTTAAGCCTTGAAATGTGTCCAAAGACTGAGAAAGAAAAAGAAGACAAGTCCCGAGTTCCATATTCAAGTGTTGTCGGGAGTTTGATGTAGTGTGAAAAGATATATATATATATATATATAGAACTTGTTCGTTGAACTCTAAAACTCCCGTACTAGACAACAATTAATGGTCTCTTACCATATATGTTTATTGGACTTCTCCAAATGGGGGCTTAGCCGAGAATTCCAAAGAATGGCCTTCAGGGCCGAAACTAATTTGTTTCCATCAAAATAGTTTCTATCGTGAAAAATGCTTTTAGGAGGAAGTGTCTCTTGTCCTAGTATTGTAATGTGAAATAGATAGGGCCCATCTTCAACATAAATTATTATTAATGGGATCAGTAGCAACATTCCTTTCATGTCAAACGGAGATCGAAGTAGAATTCACAAATACAACATACGGGTTTTTCTCACCGCTCAATCTCGTTGTTACATTTTGTCGCGTTGTTGAATCCAGGATTTCTTCAAAGTAAAGTAAGGTGGAAGAAGAGTAGTTCTTGGAATATAAGGTAAGAATTCTTCTCTCCTAGATACATTTAAATTTATCCAGGTCATAGCTAAATTGTGGGATGAGATATATGGAGTTAATAGAGGGAAATTATATTTTGACGTTGTTATTGTTGTATCGACTGTTTGATAATATTCTAAGTTGTGTTGTGGCTGGAAATTGTTGGAGTAACTTGAGTATATTGTTGTTTTGTCATTGATAAGTATTTTGAAGGAAAGAAAAGATTGGAGAAGTATGTTTGATAATCGTATCTAGGCTTGTCGCTCGTCGTGAAATGTTTATGACTTGTTGTTACTACATGGTATCTTGTTATTGATGTATATACTTGCTGGATTGTTTTGGTTGTTATTGTTGTTGATATATGAAGTTTAGGAAAATGAGAAGAACGGGGGAGATACTGCCCGTTTTGTTTTAGGATAAGTTAAAATTTTCATTATACGATTAAGAGAATCGTTTGTATAATTAACAATAGTATCATTGTTGTTAGATATAGATAGTGGAGCAGATACGAGTTGAGTTCTTGAGTCGTTAAGCTAAGACCAGGTATGTTAAGGTTGTCTCTTCTTTCATTTTGGCATGATCCTTATGATATGAATGAACAAACGAATGAGCGAGCTTCTATATTACTCTACTCTTAGAAGCATTAGGAGTACTTTAGTCTTTGATGATCCTATACCCTTTTTATGATTGTTCCTTCTGTTCTTGGGTCCTAAGATTTCATACATTGATGATGTTAGCTCAAAAGATGTCTATCGGAGGTAGTACGACCTTATGTCACTCTGAGAGTTCTAGTTACTCATTATGCATATGCATTGTATTTATTATGCATATGCATATTGACCCTTGATCAGAAGGCGTTATATACGCGTATATTATATGTATATGGGGTATGGGAAAAGGGATAGACGTTATATACACATTACCACCTGATCAGCTGGTGCATAGTGATGATGATTATAATATATGGATCGGGTCGTACGTTCCTCGGCATTATTATATGATATATGGATCGGGCTGTACGTTTCTCGGCACTAACATATGGTATATGGATCGGGTTGTACGTTCCACAGCACTAACAGTTATATTATGACCTATGCATATCATACGGCCTCGGATCTTCGCCCAGCGTAGTTATATAGATACGTTCTCGTATATTCGAGGATACTCGGTCGCTACGGATGCATTCGATGATCCCGATGTTACTCTTAGCTTATGAGTTTCAGATTCTCTTCATGATTCTTATGTATATGTTACTCTTATGCTTTACATACTCAGTATGTTATCCACACTCACTCCCCTATTGTTCGGGGGACTGCGTTTCTTGCCCGGAGGTTTGTAGATACAGGTCGGTGATCCATCTATTAGGATGTCAACTTGGCGGATGAAGTTAATGCACTCCGTTTGTTTCGGAGATGCTAGGAGTCAGCATGGTCTTATGTACATATAGATATGTACACGCATATGTTTATGGGTATGGCAGGGCCGTGTCCCAGCCACGTATGTCATGTTTCCAGTAGAGGCTTGTAGACAGTTATGTATAGTCAGATGAGGTCTAGGTTTGAGATTTCATATGTCATTACAGATGATTATGATAGCCTTACTGCTCATACAAGATGTCCAAACATTGTCACACACGGGTCTTTTAGGACGCTTGATACACGATGTTTCTATGAGTTTATTGGAAGTCATATGACGACCTTATTGGCCCACCTATGCTTATTTTGTTATCACAGATGTATGTCAGTTGGTACTGGACTAGTACGGTCAGGTGCCCGTCATGGTCCTTCAGTTTGGGTCATGTATATCAGTTGGTACTGGACTAGCAGCTTCTTCCAAAGCTTCATGTTTTCATTATCTATCAGGTGAGCTAACTATTAAAGGGGGGCACAATGTTCACGAAAATTAAAAGGAAAAAGATGTTAATACGAGAACAAAAAATTCTAACATATTCATAAATTATAAGTTTAGTCTAAAGTTAACTTTACATATGAGAATTAATGATAAAAGTAACAAAAGATGCACGTGAACAGCGCGTGACCCCCATTTTATAAAATAAAATAAAAAAAACTCAAGTCCAATTTACTAGAACCAACATTGCTGAATTCGTAACAATGTATATATTTACCAGAATAAATGTTGACAAATTCTTAATAGCGCATATATTTATCAGAATCAATATTTGAAAGGAACCGTTGATTATTCACTATGTTATAGTGGAAATGATTTACACCTGAAAGGGTATAAAGATGCTGATCGGGGTGGTGATCGGAACGATAGAAAATTGACATCCGGCTATGCTTTCTTACTTAGTAGTGGTGCTATTTCATGGAAAAGTAAGAAACAAACTTGCACGGCTCTTTCAACTATTAAAGCTGAGTTCGTGGCTCGTGCATCTGCAAGAGACAAGAAGCTGTTTGGTTAAAAAGATTCTTTGAGCATTTAGACGTAGCAAAGAATTCTCATGGATCAATGATTTTACATTGTGATAGTCACGAGGCTATTGCATACATAAAGGATCTTAAGTATCACAGCAAAACCAAATATATTGACATCAATTATAACTTTGTAAGAGACACAGTAGCAAGTGGAGAAGTAACTTGACAATACATACCTACACGAGAAATGATAGCTGATCCTTTTACAAAAGCAATATCTAGAGACCTGTTTGAGAAACATATTATGGCTCTAGATTTGCATAGGACACGATTATATTTCTGTATTGTAAAATGACTTGGTTGTTATAATTTTTTCATCAATATTCGACTCTTGAATTTGTGTTCATATCTTATATGCATGTGATGATGTAATTTTATTGATAAAGTGTGTCGAACAAGTCGCGAGATTGGCTCTCTCACACGAGCAATCGCCTCTTACGCTGAGTAACATGAAGAGATGAGTTCCACCACCATGTTATGAATTGTTTTGCAAGCCAGATATGAGTTTCTTTAATAAGATGGATTTGAGGATCATTGAAAAGAGAAGTTCGGGTTAGACATCTGGAGGTGTCTAGATCAAGATCTGTATGGTGTTGAATAAGTAAATGAATGAGACGCACACGCCACTATAAGGTGAGAACATTGTAGCACGTGTTTCATACCACGTGTGCTAAGCGGCCAATGGGTTAATGGAAGAACGGATCCCTGTTTCTTCATTGTGTGAGACCCCGAAAGTTACATTAACTTTTCAATGGAATACCTTTTGACCTTTGACTGTTTCTTGAAGTTTCAATCAATGTTGCTACTTTAGCATGTTACTAATAGCCATGAGTGATTCGGCAATGCGGCATGTCTCAGAAAAGCAAATTGATTTGGAACAGACAGATTTGAGTAGAAAGGGAAGACGATTGATATTATTAATTTAACTTGTATTCATAGGCCGTCCAACACACTTACCATAAGGGTGTCAAGTGTAATCGTGGATATAACTAGCTACTGGTGTAGCGGATGATGTCTGGGATATTGCGAGTAATAAGATCCTCATGTTAGTAGTGAATTCTTTCCGCATGTGATTGGATTCCTACAAAGAACTCTTGTATAACTCTTGATGCTCGTAGGTCGCACGAACTATTTGCCGTATGAATTGTGTGTGTTGCTAACATGGTGTTGGCTTGGGTCTATTCCACCATGTGCGAAGTGGGAGATGTTGGCTATTTATTTAGGGCGGGTCCCCCATGTGGACTGACCCGGCCCATTTAAAGAAGATAAATATGTAGGGAGTTACCTAGGGCAGTTATTTTCTTAACTCCTAAAGAAAAACTACCACTACATTATTTTAGAGCGTGAACGTGTAATTGAGTGCTGCATTAATTTTGGAAGTTCTTCCAAAAACTTCTTGCTCCAGCAATCTCAAATTCTCCCCACAAAACACACACAAGTAAAGACATCTAGTTTGTGGTAATTAAACTTTGCTTCCTGGTGAATCAAAGTTCGCCTTGGGGTAACTTTTTTTTATTTTTTTATTTGATGACGAGTTCAATAATTTCCGCTGCAATCGAAAGGTACATAATTCGTTGTTCTTGCCCCGTTAATGATTTCTAACAATGACAAAATCGATGACTAAGAAACATGAAAAATAAGAAAATTACACAAGTAGACAATATATAACAAAGCGCAAATAGGTTAATTTGAAGATCTTTTCACATTCATTGTCAAGCAGTGACTAAGAAATCCTTGTGCATTTGTGCTCTTCTTTTTCCAATTAAATCATTGTTGGTTGGTCTCGAGAGAATTTTTCTCCGTAATTATCATCTTTAAGTTTGTTATTACTCTCTTATCAAAGACGTTAAAATAATTAGTCACTAGTCAAATAGCCCGCGCTTCGCGCAGTTAGAGATCAATGCATTACGAAGTGGTTTTAATATATCTTTTTTTAACTATTGAGGTAAAAGAGATGAAAATAAATTGTAACACCAACAAAAAATTTAAAAGTTTATGTAATACATACATATGGAAAAAATGAAAACATCACATCACCTTTTTTCAAAACTGATAACAAAATGATTTTTGAAGAGTCATTTTCTCAATCAAGGGCGGAGGGAGGAAGGGCAAGGGGGTTCGAGGTTTGGTAAAAAATTACACTATTTATAATTTTTTTTTTTTATGTATATACAGTAGACGTTGAACTCCCTTCAGTTTCTCCGTGTTACTTTTTTATATTTTAAACCTCTTAGTAAAAATCTTGGTTCCGTCACTGCTCTCAAGGTGATTGAGAAGTTCAGGCTCATTTTATAGAGGAAGAAAAGTAACGTAAGCCTTCGAATCAGGTAAAATGTTATTCATAAATAATACAGAGTAGTATTAATTATTGTAGATAACGATATCTATTAGTGATTGTATTCAAAGGTATACATTATTCATAAGTAGTACTCCTTCGCACTCTCCTATTTTCACACAGAAGATGTCAAGCTTAAATTCAATAAGCTGTCTTTTCAGCTATCCCTTATTAAGATATAATTAGAGTTTTTCATTTTAAATTTAGAGGAAAGGCCAAAGAGGAGAAAAAAGATAAATAGGTTTTTTTGGCCATAGAAAGTTGACATATCGTGTATGCCTAACTTTATAATATATATTGATTTAATACCACAAGTTTTAAAGTGTATTTTAGTACACCACACATATCTTTAGTTTAAAATTACAAAATTCAAAAGTTTTTTTTAATTTTCTTAAACTCTATATCGTTAAACTAAGACAAATAAACTCAAATCAGAATAATACTAAAATTCAATATTTACATACATACACTTTTCTATTATATATAAGTGTCATATGAGGACTAACACAGCATCAAAAAGTTGTATCATAAGCATTACAAATTGTACACTTTAACACAACAATGAATACTTATACCAAAAGTTACATAAATTGTACACTTTAATCAATTACTTCTTTATTCCACGTGGACATATGTCATAAGATCGAATATGTATTCTCTTCTCATGTATACAAAAGTTGTACCATAAGCATTACAAATTGTACACTTTAACACGGCAATGAATACTTGTACCAAAAGTTACATAAATTGTACACTTTAATCAATTACTTCTTTATCCACGTGGACATATTTCATAGTACTGAATATGTATTCTCTTCTCATGTATACACGTATGCACTTCAATTTTAATTCTCCGACACATTTATTTTCTCTGTGCACTTTTACTTGTTCACTTTTGACTTTTCACGTTCTTGCTGAATATTTATTATCTTCTCATGTATAGACGTATGCAGTTCAATTTTAATTCTCCTACACAAATTTATTTCTTCCGTACACTTTTACTTGTTCACTTTTGACTTTTCACATTATTTTCTATTATATATTAGTGTCATAAGAGGACTAACACAACATTGAAAAGTTTTACCATAAGCTTTAAAAATTGTACACTTTAACACAGCAATGAATACTTGTACCAAAAGTTCTATAAATTATACACTTTAATCAACTACTTCTTTATCCCACGTGGACATATGTCATAGTACTGAATATATATTCTCTTCATATATATACGTATGCACTTCAATTTTAATTCTCCGACACATTTATTTCCTCGTGGCACTTTTACTTGTTCACTTTTGACTTTTCACGTTCTTGCTGAATATTATTCTCTTCTCATGTATAGACATATGTGTTGACACCTAATTTTGGCTCGCCGTGCTTAAAATTAACGTTTCGGAGAGCCCTGATCGTTAAAAGAGCACGAAGTACACTTTTTACGCATTATTTACATTTTTGAAGATTTATTGATAATTGTCCTCATTTTAGGAGTTTTATCAATTTATTGTCATTTTTCAAGAATCACTATATTTGCACATGTACAGCAAATACTACCACATTTTGCGCAATTAATAATTGTCTCTTTATTTATAGCAGTACATTTTTATATCTTATACATTAATATTTATATTTTTACACTTATATCATTATTTATACATGTATTAGTTAACTATATTTTAGTACAGTCCGTTAGTGCAGAGAAAATCGGAGCAATTAATTTTTAAACGCAGAGCAAAAATTCGATCAAGTCAAGGTCTCTTCACCTTTTAAAAAGTTGGCATTTGAGGTGATGGTTTGAGTTCTTCATCCATTGGTCAATACATTTTTACACACGGGTTAAAAGGGGTAAGGGGACAAGGGGGAGTTCTTTTATTTTTTGGACAATAGAAGGGGTTAGTTTGTATTATAAAGAAATAGAAGGGGTTATTTTTCATGAACTCATTTTTTTACACACTTGAATTTTCAGATTTTTGCAAGAACCCTAAACATTTTTCTCCTTCTCCTTATTTCTCCATATAGCCGCGGCCTCCATGCCAGAGCTCGGAGCTCCGACGACGCTCAAAACCACCCCTTGCCGCCCCCTCTCCTCTTTCTCTCTCCATTAACGCTAACGCACCAAGCTCCACCACCACAATGAGAACACCTCCACCATTCGCACCCTTCTCTCCATTAACGCCGACCACCGCCCTCACTGCCCAGCTCTGGTGAACTCACGACGTCGGAGCAATATGAACCACCACTGCTCCATCTTGACAACATCACCACCAAACAACAAAACCAACCCTCTTCCCCTCCAACTCCAACTCTGACGAAATCCGCTAGCCTCACCACTACGCCGCCACCAAAATAGTCCCCCCCTTCGTCTTCTTTTTGCTACTCCAGTGAACTGGAGCGTACCGCCACATAAATTCCAACCTGACCTTAACCACGACCCCATTTCGCACAGTACAACCCTTCCCCTTCCACTCTTCTCCATCAGTCACGCCACCAGCCACCACCACGAACACCCGGTGCCACTTCTCCCGGCGTTGTTTTATCTCAAAAAATGACCAGAATCCCGACAAACTTCATTTCTAGCTCTGTTTGGGATTATCTTGCTCGGATCATTACCATTGTCATTCTCGTTTTCGCTATTATTTATGTTTTTGCTTATTGGTGTTAATGTTGGGTTGTTGTTGTTCTGTTTGATTTCTGGTTGCTCCACAATGGATTGATTTTATTTTCCGTTGACTATTTTGTGACACTTTCCGGACAACCTCTGTCATTTTTCCAATGGTTCATCTATTGCCGCATTGTTGCTAATTGTTGGTCTTGCGCCCGGAAAATACTTCCGGCGGCCAACTATACTGTTATATTTTTGTCACATTTATTTAATTCATTTGGGTGAATACTACACCCAAATGGCCGATGAAGAAATTTTCATCGATTTCCAAGGCCTCCCATGTACAAAAGACGGGTTTTTATTTTAAGTTTATTCATTATTTCTTTATTTCAATCGATAGTTATTTATTCTTTTACTAACACTTTTACTAAGTGTTTATCCAGGTATCCGAAGACGCATCCCGAAGACGACACTCGGAAGGAACCCGAAGACTTCATCGAATCCTTGTTTGTATTTGCTTTCGCGCGTTATTTAAAATTGTACAAAACATAAACTCGGAGTAGTGAAAACTTTACTTTAATGTTGGGCGGGGATATTTAATTACTTGTCACTTCCATGTTTAATTTAAAGTTTGTTATTCGCTTTAGGCAAGACTTAGGCCGTCTACACTTTCATAAATTGAGATATAAACACTCGGTTAATTAACTCACTGACAAAAACATTAGTTCATTCTTTATTTCAAAGTCCATTCGTTATAAATATACTTTTCATACATATATCTTTAGTTTTTCCTTAAATATTTAACTTTTTTTACAAGTAATTCTTTCATAAGTATTCTTTAATTCTCAAATACGCTTTTTCTATTCTTTGATCAGCCCTTAAAACAAAATCATCCCTTTACATGAAGGAAGATACAACTCAATTAACTTCGTCATTTTTCAAACACTTTCCTTAAATACAGTTCTTTACACTATACGATTTATATTCGCTCATATTCAACTTTTTATATCTTTATATACTTTGATACATTACTCTACATAAAAATTTTACTTTTGTTATAATATACATTCTTTATACTAACAATATACACTCCTTATATACTTCTTATACAACCTTTTACACATTTTTTTTTTATATATATGTTTAATACACATTACATTCTTTGTATGTTTAATATACAAATATTCTTTCATATTCTTTTATACATTCTTTATATAGTTGTTTATATTCTTTACACTAACATTATACCAATAGATGCATGTACACTCTCTATACCAACAAATACACTTTTATACTTACAAGGTACATTTTTATACTCCTTTATACATTCCAGTTTTTTTTTTTTTTATATACATTCTTTATATATATTTGATACTTGATATAAATACATTTTTATACACTGTATATACTTAGTATATTATCACCTAGTGTAGCTTTTCATGAAATCATAATATTTTGAAAACATGTAATAATAATGATAAACGGATAGATAACCCCCCTCTAGTGTTCAGTTAAACTAAGTTTAAGGATTGTCTTGGGACAGGCTCTGAGGAATGCTTAATACCTTCCCATCAGGGTAAATAAAACCCTTATCTAGAATCTCATAGGTTTCAGAATAATTCACCAGAATAAAAAACTGGGACAATTATTTTTGAGCGGTTCAAAGATGCTCTCCAAAAAGGCTTCTAAGAGCGTCAATCAACCCCTTGAAACCCAAAACCCAACAGTGCCAATACCAGCCTTACCCAAACCATCACCTAGCTTTGGTCTCAAAATATGGGATATAAGCTTTTCTTCTTCTACCAAGCATCGCAGGCCCTGGAACTTTGGCGTAGCGGCCTTTATTTTTCAACCCTGAGGGTTCAACATAAGTAAATCCTTCCCCCTCAACTATACAATAATCGTGCCAACTGACAAGGAGTAATGTCAAAGCTCCACAAACAGTTTGGCACCCAATCATTACAATCTTACCGATAGGCGCAGAGTATTTTTAGAAACTCCGTAAAGATTGGCATCCCCTCTTATCACCTTGCCAGCGGATATTTTTAAAGCTCCATCGACGTTGGCATTTCTTCATAGCCAACTATGCCAATGGATGTAGAGTAGTCTCAAAGTTCTTCCAACGTCTGACCTTCTCATCTTGTCAACATACTGGAGTAATGTCAAGGCTCCATCTACGATTGGCATCCTTCTTCTCGGCCGCTGTTAGAGTATTTTCAAAGCTCTGGCTGCAATCGACTTATTTTTTCTGACCGCCTGTCAAGATATTTCCAAAGCTCTGAGCCTACGATTGGTCCCTTCCTGGATAATTTTCAAAGCCCCGTACCTACGATTGGCACACCCTTCTGCCGTCTATCGGAGTACCTGCAAAACTCCACCTTTAATCCGCATCTCTTCTTATATCTTATCTGCAAGAACTACGCACACCTGATTCTCTTCTTTGATGAGATACGTAGGCGACCCTTTTGGGTTCCGTATTCATTATTCAAAAAATAAAAAAAAATAAAAAAAAAAACTTTATTTTGAAAAATCACAAAAATATTTTATTTATTTCTTTCTATCCTATCTGAAAGAACTACGTGCACCTGATTCTCATCAACGATGAGGTACGTAGGCAACCTATTTGGGTTCGGTACCCCTTATTCAAAAAATACAAAAAAAAAATTATAGAATTATATCTTTGAATTGGTTGGTACCAACATAGTTAGGAGTGTGCATAGGAAAGGAACAAATAACAATTGATATGATGGAAAGGACTGACTTCGTGGTAAACCATAGATTTTTTTAGTACCTCTCTTCACACCTTAAGTGACACTTGAAAAATTCTCTTGCATGCTTGTAAGACAAGAACAAAACAAACCTCATTGTTTTATGTGCATTGTGTGGTGAGCTTTAGACAACATTCAATTGCATTGCATTATGATCTAGAACTTGGCCTGAATGTCTGTTCAGGCGAAATAATGAGTAACACTCGGTATAGGAAAGGATCGTAGGCCTTCTTTGACTTGTTTGAGCCTTTCTAGCCTATCAAATGACATTATCCCTAGCATTCCCCCTTTGAGCCTAAAGCCTTTTCTTTGACAACCACATCATAAGACTATACCATTTCTGAGTGCTTACACGCACTATCCCTCTCTTGGCCCAACCTCCCTGAGCGCACTAGAAACGTGCAACCGCGGATAGAGATCCAAGCTGAAGCTTCCAAAGAAAAAAAAGATTCAACAGTCCCAGAAAAACAAAGACGAAGAACGACCTCCAAAGCAAGAAGGAGCCCACAAAAAAAATCAGTCATTCGGGATCTCGGACATACAATCCGTTATTCCTTTTTATTTTTCACATTCGACATACAACCCGAAATTAGCATCAAGACTTCAGACATACAACCCAGGTCAATTCTCTTAATCCCCACAGAGTTTCGGGCATAGAGTCGGGAACTAAAATGCCCCCAAAAAAAACCACTTTGAACCAAAATACCCCCAACAAAAAAAATGTTATAAAACTACCTTTAGCGCAGTAATTTACTGCGCTAAAGCGATTCACGGAGAGGCAGACCGTTGCTTAGCGCGATTTTTGCACATTATAGAAAATTTGTTAAAAAAATATTCTATAACGCAAGAAAATGCGCGTTATAGAAAACGATAAAAAAAAAAATTGGCCAACTTTATTTTTTGAAACACTTAGTGTTTTTTTTCATACTTTGACCAATGATTAGTCGTGTGTCAAAATTCCGAAACGTCAATATTGTATATAGAACCTAATTTTTTTTCTGCATACAATAATGTAGGCTCAATACATTAAGGATACGTAAACGTTCGGATCATCATTTTAGGGGTTGAAAAGGTGCCCGAAGTAAGTTTTGTTTATAAACTTTAGGTTTAAGTGTTCTATATACATAGACGTCCATTTTTGTTTGAAGACTTGTTGTCATTAGCTTAAAGTTTTTTATTTTTAGGGTTTAGATTTAAGTGTGTTATTTTTTAAAGCGTAACTTTATTTCGAATATACGCGATTTTTTGCGCTCGAACGTCCGATTTATGCGATTTTTTTTTTTTTTTTTGCAACATATTCGAAAGAAAGTTACGCATTAAAAAATAACACACTTAAGGAACTTAGTGTTTTTTTCAATAAAAAGATCGCAACATCTTATTTTAATAAATCTTTTCTTTGCAGCGCTTAGTGTTTTTTTCATACTTTGACCAACGATTAGTCGTGTGTCAAGACTCCGAAACGTCAATATTTTATATAGAACCTGATTTTTTATTTTTTATTTTGCGTACTATAATGTAGGCTCAATACATCAAGGATACGTAAACGTTCGGATCATCGTTTTAGGGGTTGAAAAGGTACCCGAAGTAAGTTTTGTTTAAGGTTTAAGTATTTTATTTTTTAAGGGTTTGATTTAAGCGTGTTATTTTTTAATCAAGACATAACTTTATTTTGAATATAAATATAATTCTAAAAAATATAGGGAGAAAAACTAGTTGTAAAGTGGTCAAACTTTAGATAGTCATAACTTTGCGCTCGGACGTCCGTTTTACGCGTTTTTTTTTTTTTTGAACTTGTGTATTTTTTTGAGATCTATGCGGACAAACGCCGCAAGGCGGTTTGGCCAAGCCGATTTTTAAAAAAACACCTTTTATCCCATTCAATTTCAATTTTTTTCCAAATTGGCCTGAAATTTTCAGTTTTATTTACTTATAAGATGATGATACGCAATAGATTTCAACGTAAAAATCCCGAGGTAATGTAGCTGTGAATGTCAATTTCACTTCTGCGGTTTCAATTTTTGAAAATAAAGCTGACTAATTTTCTAGACAAATAAAGTTGACTAAAATAACCTTATAGTCAAACACTAAGTTTTTTCAAACAAAACTTACTTCGGGCATCTTTTCAACCCCCCTAAAATGACGATCCGAATGTATACGTATCCTTGATGTATTGAGCCTACATTATTGTACGCAAAAAAAAAATATCAGGTTCTATATAAAATATTGACGTTTCGGAGTCTTGACACACGACTAATCGTTAGTCAAAGTATGAAAAAATACACTAAGTGTTGCAAAAAAAAAAAAAAAAAAAAATTGCCAATTTTTTTTTTAGTGCTCGCTATTTTACTGCGCTATACAAACAAAAAAAAATATTCTTTAGCGCAGTAAAATACTGCGCTAAAGCAGTTAAAAACCTTTTGGCAACGGCTTTATTTTCAATAAATCTAAACCCTAAAAATAAAAAACCTTAAGCTAATGACAACAAATCTTCAAATAAAAATGGACGTCTATGTATATAGAACACTTAAACTTAAAGTTTACAAATAAAACTTACTTGGGACACCTTTTCAACCCCTAAAATGACGATCCGAACGTTTACGTATGCTTGATGTATTGAGCCTACATTATTGTACCCAAAAAAAGATCTGGTTCTATATAAATTATTGACGTTTCGGAGTCTTGACACACGACTAATCATTGGTCAAAGTATGAAAAAAAACACTAAGTGTTGCAAAAAATAAAGTTGGCCATTTTTTTTTTTGGTACTGTTTCTATAATGCAGTATTTTACTGCATTATAATTTTTTTTTTTTTGACAGCTTCTATAACGCAGTAAAATACTCGCGCTAGAGCAGTTAACCCGGCTTCGTCTCCGTGAACTGTTTTAGCATAGTAAATTACTGCGCTAAAGATAGTTTTGTAACTTTTTTCTGTTGGGGTATTTTGGTTCAAAGTGATTTTTTTGGGGGCATTTTGGTTCCGGACTCCTCGGGCATACAACCCCGAACTCCAAAAAAAAAAAAAAAAAAAGAGCTCCAACTTGCAAAAGAAGTCGCACAAGTACAAAAAAAAGGGACAACAAAACGAAGCAGATTAGCATCAGAGCACACAAATACAAAGTACAACCACAGTGCAACGCTTAGGGAAGGATTAGTCACTCCTTACCCAAATGATATTCTACCCTTTTCCCAAGCCTACATTACAAACCCATAATAAGCCCTACGTGATCCCATGCAAAGGGTTCTCAAATTAGTGGATACTTACATGACGGCCAAGCTTATGGTATCACAATTGCATGCATTGAACATCTTTCTGAGTATGAGTGTACTTCTTTAGACGTCCAAAAGTTCAAAAATACTGAATATGTGTGAAAAGGGGACTTTCTTTTTTGTGAGGGCACTTGAAACATGAGGATATGTATAGTTCAAAACCTTTGCTTGAAGCAAGATGAACAAATCTTGTCGATACTTAGGTATGTCTGAGGTACCACTTGAAGCTATAGGAATTATCCCAAAGTCAATCTCAGCTAGCTGGGAAGAAATTGATGGAATTCTTATGCACAAAACTAATTGTTGGTACCAACTGAAGTCAAGACACGATTCTCTTCACTTCTTCATTTTCCAATATTCTTTACAAAAAAAATAAAAATAAAAAAAAATAACCAACAAAAAATGCATCAAAAAAAAAATTAAGGCGTCCACCTTCTAATGCGGGTATTTCATTTCAAGTACATTTTACAGGCGCTCACCTCATAATGCGGGTATTTTAATTTATGTCAGGCACCCACCTTCTAATGCGGGTATTTTAATTTCAGTCAGGCACCCACCTTCTAATGCGGGTATTTACTTTCTGTTCAGGCGCCCACCTCATAATGCGGGTATTTTAATTTATGTTAGGCGCCCACCTTCTAATGCGGGTATTTTCATTTCAGTCAGGCGCCCACCTCATAATGCGGGTATTTTAAATTCAGTCAGGCGCCTACCTTCTAATGCGGGTATTTTAATTTCAGTCAGGCGCCCACCTTCTAATGCGGGTATTTTAATTTCAGTCAGGCACCCACCTTCTAATGCAGGTATTTTAATTTCAGTCAGGCGCCCACCTTCTAATGCGGGTATTTTTAATTTCATTTCAGGCACCCACCTTCTAATGCGGGTATTTTAAATTCAGTCAGGTGCCCACCTTCTAATGCGAGTATTTTAATTTCAGTCAAGGCGCCCACCTTCCAATGCTGGTACTTTAAATTCAGTTAGGCGCCCACCCTCTAATGCGGGTATTTTAAATTTCAGTCCAGGTGCCCTCCTCATAATGCGGGTATTTTAATTTATGTTAGGCGCCCACCTTCTAATGCGGATAATTTAATTTCAGTCAGGCGCCCGCCTTCTAATGCGGGTATTTTAAATTTCAGTTCAGGCACCCACCTTCTAATGCGGGTATTTTAATTTCAGTCAGGCACTCACCTTCTAATGCGGGTATTTTACTTTCAGTCAGACACTCACCTTCCAATACGGGTATTTTAATTTATTTTTTTTACAGGCGCCCACCTTCAAATAGGGGTATTCCATTTTAAAGCTCTGGCACACAAAGCAGAGTATACATCAGGATCTCGGCACACAACACGAGATTTCATTTCATTTCAAGGCTCTGGCACACAAATCGGAGTATGCATCAAGCTCCTCACACACAATCCAGGACTCTGCATCAAGGTCCTCACACACAATCCAGGACTCCTCTCCATTCAAAGCTTCGGCACACAACCCGATGTTTTCATTAGGGTCCTGACATACAACTTTGTAGTCCATTTCAATCCATGGCTCTGAGTTCGGTCGCCCCTCTAGCAATGAATCATTTTTCTCCCCAACAAGTTTTTCTGAACTATAATCGGTCTGACTCCCATTTCAGGGATATGTAAGTAACTCGAATTCGAGCACGACCGTTCTTCGTCCCACACCTGCTAGGACCATTCTAACAACAATGGGGCAAAATTTTGATCGGATAATCAAAATTTGCCACAACACCCATTAGTTATCACCTTTCGAACTACATTGACCTGATTCTCATGGTTGACGAGATATGTGGGAAGCTCTATGCAGAGTTCGGTCATATCGGGGCGAGAATCATTCTTTCCCCAGCAAGTATACAATCTTGCACCCTCCCAGCGTCTCGTAGCTCGACACTGGGGTAATTTTGGAAGCGATGACGTGGGATACACAAATATTTTCGGCCCTGAACAATCCTTCCCTTTTTATCATTTTTCTTTTTATCACAACCTTGCCGACGGATGGAGAGTATTGTCAAAGCTCTATCAACGTCTGGCTTCTTTCTCCGTACTTATCCTTTTAGTAATTCTTTGCCGAGCCAAAATAGGCTACACGTCAACGTCTTCATCCGAAAACTCTTTCATCGTCTCCGGTCGAAGAGGGACAAGCTGTTGACACCTAATTTTGGCTCGCCGTGCTTAAAATTAACATTTCGGGGAGCCCTGATCGTTAAAAGAGCACGAAGTACACTTTTTACACATTATTTACATTTTTGACAATTTATTGATAATTGTCCTCATTTTAGGAGTTTTATCAATTTATTGTCATTTTTCAAGAATCACTACTTTTGCACATGTACATTGAATACTACCACATTTTGCGCAATTAATAATTGTCTTTTTATTTTATAGCAGTACATTTTTATATTTTATACATTAATATTTATATTTTTATACTTACATCATTATTTATACATGTATTAGTTAACTATATTTTAGTACAGTCCGTTAGTGCAGAGAAAATTGGAGCAATTAATTTTTAAACGCTGAGCAAAAATTCGATCAAGTCAAGGTCTCTTCACCTTTTAAAAAGTTGACATTTGAGGTGATGGTTTGGGTTCTTCATCCATTGGTCAATACATTTTTAAACATGGGTTAAAAGGGGTAAAGGGGACAAAGGGGGGAGTTCTTTTATTTTTTGGACAATAGAAGGGGTTAATTTGTGTTATAAAGAAATAGAAGGGGTTATTTTTGATGAACTCATTTTTTTTACACACTTGAATTTTCATATTTTTGCAAGAACCCACTGATGGAGGATTCCTCGAAAAGTTAAGGATTAGTAATCCTTTTTAGAAATCGAATAGATTCGGTCTTATACATACGCGAGGAAGGTAATCAAAAAAGAAAGAACTTGAATTTTCATATTTTTGCAAGAACCCTAAACATTTTTCTCCTTCTCCTTATTTCTCCACACAGCCGCCGCCGCCTCCACGCCGGAGCTCGGAGCTCCGGCGACGCTCCTAACCACCCCCACTGCCCCACTTCGTCTCCCTCTCTCTCTCTCTCTCCCCATTAACGCCGACGCACCAAGCTCCACCACCACACTGAGAACACCACCACCATTCACACCCTTCTCTCCATTAACGCCGACCACCGCCCCCACTGCCCAGCTCCGGCGAACTCACGACGTCGGAGCAATATGAACCACCACTGCTCCATCTTGACAACACCACCACCAAACAACAAAACCAGCCCTCTTCCCCTCCAACTCCAACTCCGACGAAATCCGCTATCCTCACCACCACAACGCCACCAAAACAGCCCCCCTTCGTCTTCATTTTGCTACTCACGGGTGAATCGGAGCGGCCACACAAACTCCGACTTGACCTTAACCACGACCCCATTTTGCATCGTACAACCCTTCCTATTCCACTCTTCTCCATCAGTCACGCCACCAGCCACCACCACGAACACCCTGTGCCACCTCTCCCAGTGTTGTTCTATCTAAAAAAATGACCAGAATCCCGACAAACTTCATTTCTAGCTCTATTTGGGATTATCTTGCTCCGATCATTACCATTGTCATTCTCGTTTTCGCTATTATTTATGTTTTTGCTTATTGGTGTTAATGTTGGGTTGTTGTTGTTCTGTTTGATTGCTGGTTGCTCCACAATGGATTGATTTTATTTTCCGTTGACTATTTTATGACACTTTCCGGACAACCTCTGTCATTTTTCCAATGGTTCACTTTTAACTTTTCACGTTCTTTAAGAATTAATAAATCCCACATGGATATATGTCATAGTACTGAATATTTATTCTCTTTTCATGTGTACACGTATGCACTTCAATTTTAATTCTCCGACACATATTTATTTCCTCCGTACACTTTTAGTTGTTCACTTTTGACTTTTCACGTTCTTGCTAAATATTTATTCTCTTCTCATGTATACCTGTATGCACTTCAATTTTAATTCTTCGACACATATTTGTTTCCTCCGTGCACTTTTACTTGTTCACTTTTGACTTTTCACGTTATTTAAGAATTAATAAATGAAGTACTCCCTTCGTCTCATATTACTTGGCCACATTACTATACTTGACTTTTCACGTTCTTTAAGAATTAATAAAAATGAAGTACTCCCTTCGTCCCTTATTGCTTGGTCACATTACTAAAAATATATGTCTATTTTTTTATTCTATATTTTTCTTCTTCTTATATATAAACGCCTAAGGTGGACGAACACAACAACAATAAGTTGTACAAAAAATAACTGAAATTGTATTCTAAGCAGGGACTAACATGTGTAATTTAAAAAACAAAGATAGACTTTCAAATCTTGTGGTTCTAAATTAAAAATGTGTATAATATAATAAAATATCTTTTTAATCTTGTGATTATAAACTTGACATGTACGATATTTGAATTGTCAACTTACTAAATATAAAAAGAGACGGACATAATCAAAATAAGACAATTCTATTTTAACAACAAATGCCCAAGTGGACAAACACAACAACAATAAGTGTACAAAAAGCAACTGAAATTGTACTTACTAGCGGACTAAACGTGTACATTTCAGAAGTCTTACCTCTTGTGTGTTTACTTTTTATGTCTCCACGTGTCCGCAGTGTCTCAATTATCCTTTCATTTCCCTCATTTGATATATACTCCCTTTGCCTCAATTCAAGTGTCTACGTTTGCTATACACGGGGTTTAAGAAATAAAGATAGACTTTCAAATCTTGTGGTTCTAAATTAAAAATGTATATAATATAATAAAATATCCTTTGAATCTTGTGATTATAAACTTGACATGTAGGATACTTGAATTGCTAACTTACTAAATATAAAAAGAGGCAGAAATAACCGAAATAAGATAAATTTTAACAACAATTGAGAAATTAAGGGGGAAAATAAGACGAAAAGAAAAAAATATATGGACTACTAAAGAAAAAATCGCGATATCGCTGAAAATATACAAATCATAAAGATTAACTAAATTGAATAATCAAATTAATCGTATTGAGCCCCGTACATCGCACCAGCATAGTTTGCCAGTTAAATGCTTTATGTCCAAATGGGAAAACTAACCAAAATGGACTAGGCTCGTGTAACGGTTGAAAAACAAAAATCAGATTGAGACCCTCGACAACTTTTTTCCTTTTTTTGTACTTTCAGTGAAGACTAAGGAGTAAGGACCCTATTGGCTATAAGAATTATTTATTTTTTTCGGAATTTTTTTTAAAAAATTGGCGTTTGGCTATTAATTTAAAAAAACAATTAAAATCTTATTTTTCACTTTTTTTTACAGTCAAAACCTTATTGAAAAAATATCTTTCAACACCAAAATACTATTTACAAAAATTATTTCAACTCTAAAGCCGCAATAAGTTGCAAACACCACTTCAATTCTAACTCAAAAATTTCAAAAAAAAATGATTTTTTTTTTTATTTCTACGACCAAACGCCTGCCAAAAAAGAATAGTGGAAATTTTGCAGTATTTAATTACCAAGAAAGGTCATCTCTCTCTTTCTGTTTTTCATTCTGTTGCGCCCTTTACTTTGACCAGAATTACAGGTAATTAATTCTTTTCTGTACATCATTTATTCACAAAAAGAAATACTGAAACAGATACTAGGAATTTGCTCTGTTTTTTTTTTTTCCACTTTGATAATTCATCCACCAAGATTTAGCTTTCTGCTTGGATTTGATTTATTTACAAGAAAACAAGTGTTTGTCAATACTAGGTATTTATCTGTTTATTGTTTCAAACGTTTTTTTTTGTGGAAGATAAGGTTGTTTTTTGCTGAATTGATAGTAAATTGAATTCTGATGATGTAGTTTAAACTTTGATTAATATTCATTTCTTTCAGGGTTTTAAGTTATGGGATATTGTATTTTCTTGTATTATTAGCATGCTGATCTGAAATTTTGTAAAATGCTAAAAAAGATAGCAATTTGCTCTGAATTTTTTTTTCTTTTTTCACTTTGATAATAATTCATCTATCAGGATTTCAGCTTTCTGCTTGAATTTGATTTCTTTAGACTTTTCAAGTACAAAAAACAAGTGTATGTTAATACTGAGTAGTTCTCTGTTTATTTGTTTCAATTTTTTGGGATCTTTACACAAATAACTTGCCAATTCACTGTTTACTTTTCCTAGCAGGTATATATTAAAATTATACACATATTATATATGAATTATACATATATTACACATCTGCCGGCTATTTTTAGTTTAAGCGGTTGGGTGGCGGGCTATTTTTTCAGGGTTTTAAATTATGGGTATTGTATTTTCATTTATTATTAGCATGCTGATCTGAAATTTTGTTCTTTCTGCTATTTTTTATTTCACTTTGATAATTCATCTATCAAGATTTCAGTTTTCTGCTTGAATTTGATTCCTGTACACTCTTCAAGTATAATACTGGGTATTCCTCTGTTTATTTGTTTCAATTTTTTGGGATCTTTACACAAATAGCCAGTCGATTCACTGTTTACTTTTCCTAGCAGGTATATATATAAATTATACACAATTATACACATATTATGTATGGAGCATACATATATTATATATCTGCTAGCTATTTTTAGTTTAAGCGGTTGGGTGGCGTGTTATTTAGTTTTTTTTTTTTTTTTTTTTTTTTTTTTTGGTATATAAAAACGTTTGTCTTTTGCTGAATTGATAGTCAATTGAATTCTGGTGATGTAGCTTAAACTTTAATTAATTTTCATTTCTTTCATGTATTATTGGGAGTTGACTTTTTGGAGTTTTGAATACTTGATTCTTGCAGACTAGATGAAGATTGATGAAGGTTTCATGGGCTTTTATGACTATGAGGCAGGATTGGCAATTAAATCAGAGGATGAAGCCTGTCCATTTTTCCCTGATCCGAATCTTATGAATAATCTCAGAGTTAGTGATAATTTAGTCAACAGTAATGCTGACATTAGTCCATTTCAATCTGTTGTGGAACTATATACTGAAGCTCGTTCATTTTTCCCTGATCCGAATCTGATTAATAATCTCAGAGTTGGTGATAATTTAGTCAACAGGAATGTTGACATTAGTTCATTTCAATCTGTTACGGAACCAAATACTGAAGCCCGTTCATTTTTCCCTGATCAGAATCTGATTAGTAATCTCCGAGTTAGTGATAGTTTAGTCGACAGCAATGTTGGCATCAGTCAATTTCAATCTGATGTGGAACCAAATGCTTTTGTCCCATCGACTGCAGATGATGCCTTTCACGAGGATTATGATTTCAGTGATGTGGTGCTTAAGTATATAAATCAAATGCTTATGGAAGAGGACATTGAAGAAAAGAATTGCATGTTTCAAGAGCCTGCAGCTCTTCAAGCTGCAGAAAGATTGTTTTATGATCTTATCGGACAGAAGTACCCTCCCCAAAATCACGAGAAACCATCCAATTTAGGTCAGAATGGACATTATACTGACCATAGCAGTTTTTCCTATAGTGAATATGATGGTAGTGATGACGTGTCACATGTGCCTCATGTTACTGATGGTGTTGCTTTGCATTCAACTTCTCGGTCATCCTATAGTTCGTCTGGCAATTTAGGTCAACATGGACATTATACTGCGGACCATAGCAGTTTTTACTGTAGCAGAAATGATGGTCGTAGTGATGGCTTATTATGCCCAAATTGGAATCTTGATCTCGGTGAGGATGATGTGTCACATGTTTCCGATGATGTTGCTTTGCATTCAACTTCTCGGTCGTCCTACAGTTCGTCAGGTACTATCACGGATGTGCATGTGGATTCTCCTGTGATCACAGAAAGGGTTCCCGACATATTTAGCGACAGAGAGTCTATTATGCAGTTTAAGAAAGGGGTGGAGGAGGCAAGTAAGTTCCTTCCTACGGGCAATAGCTTGCTTGCTGATGTGAGATATAATGTAGCGGGAAAGGAGCAGTATGAAGAGAGAAAAGATGCAGTACTAAAGTATGGGCAAAAACAATCTCCCGAAAGGTCGAGAGGGAAGAAAAATACCCTTCATGAAGATGTAGTAGATTCAACAGAAGGGAAAAATAACAAGCAATCTGCAGTGTTTTCTGAATCAATTGTTCGATCAGAAATGTTTGATAGCGTGCTCTTATGCAATGCAGGAAAAAATGAATCTGCTCTTCGTGAGACCTTTCAGGCTATATCAAGGCAAAATGCATTAGAGAATGGCCCTTCAAAGGGATCTAATGGCAAGAAGTTACAAGGAAAGAAAAAAAGGGGTAAAAGAGATGTAGTAGACTTGAGAACTCTCCTTACAAATTGTGCACAAGCTGTTGCTGCAGGTAATCAAAGAACAGCAAATGAGCTTCTGAAGCAGATCAGGCAAAGTTCTTCTCCTTTGGGTGATGGGATGCAGAGGCTGGCCCATTATTTCGCTGATGGGCTTGAAGCCCGGATGGCTGGTTCCGGTACTCATATTTATAAAGCCCTTATTACACGGCCCGTATCAGCATCTGATGTATTGAAAGCTTACCACCTACTGCTTGCTGCCTGCCCGTTTCGGACGATGTCTAGCTTTTTCTCGAATAAGACAATTATGAATCTAGCTGAAAAGGCTTCGACAGTACATATTATAGATATTGGCATTATGTGGGGTTTCCAATGGCCTGGTCTAATACAACGTCTCTCTTCTAGACTAGGTGGACCCCTCAAGCTTCGTATAACCGGGATTGATTTTCCGCATCCTGGTTTCCGACCAGCAGAGAGAGTTGAGGAAACGGGGAGACGGTTAGCTAATTATGCTGAGAGCTTCAATGTTCCTTTCGAGTTCAATGCTATAGCGCAGAAGTGGGAAACGGTTAAACTTGAGGATCTTAAGATCAATAAGGGTGAGGTTCTTGTGGTAAACTGTCTGTACCGTTTTAGGAATCTACTTGATGAGACTGTGGTGGTGAATAGTCCAAGAGATGTTGTTCTGAATCTTATCAGGCAGTTGAATCCAGATGTTTTCATACAGGGGATTGTAAATGGTGGTTATAATGTCCCATTCTTTATCTCACGATTCCGCGAGGCTATTTTTCACTACTCGTCGTTGTTTGATATGCTTGATGCTATTATTCCCCGGGAAGTACATGAGAGAATGCTGGTTGAAAAGAATATACTTGGTCGGGAGGCAATGAATGTCATCGCGTGCGAAGGTGCTGAGAGAATTGAGAGGCCAGAAACATACAAGCGGTGGCAAGTCCGAATTATGAAGGCTGGTTTTCGACAGCTTCCTTTGGATGAGGAGATCATGAGAATGACAACAGAACGGTTCAAGGTGTTTGACAAGAACTTCGGGATTGATGTAGATAGTGAATGGCTACTGCAGGGATGGAAGGGTCGTATCGGATATGCACTTTCAACATGGAAGGCAGCTTATTAAATTTGTTTACGTTCAGCAGCCATGATATCTCTCTGCCCCTTGTAAACAATGAGCTGATGAATGGTATTCACTTTTCCAAGTGCTAGTTATTCATTTATCTAGCTACCTTTTTTCTAGTGCCAATGCAACAAATTGTCACTTTTTCTAGTGTTAATTTGACAAGTGCAACCGTGAATGGCTGAATGCTATGTTAATATCACTGCTTTGCTTATAGAGGAATGACAATGATTTTGGAGCAGCATCTGTGTCTGCTGCTACTCATTTTGCCAGGACATAACATTAAAAGTATTGAACAAATAGGTAATATGTGTGTTGGTTTCTTTTCATTTGTACTTTATATCAGCCATGTTATAGCCTGTTTGGCCAAGCTTATTTTTCCCCAAAAGTACTTATTTTTTCAAGAAGTGCTTATTTTAAAAAAAAAGTGAGGTGTTTGGCCAAGCTTTTGAGAGAAAATGAGTGTTTTGGGGGAGTAGCAGAAGCAGTTTTTCAGAAGCTAAAAAAAATAGCTTTTGCCCAAATTGAGAAAAATACAGATAGAAGTACTTTTTAAAAACTTGGCCAAACACTAATTGCTGCTCAAAAGTACTTTTTAAATTAATTGGCCAAGCACAAACTGCCTTTATTAAAAAGTACTTTTAAAATTAAACTGTTTTTAGAAGTTTGGCCAAACAAGCTATTAGTTAGATATAGCTTTTGTAATGATTTGTGAAGGTTCTATAGGTATCTCTACTAATAAAGGCGAGTTCCTACATGCTTATTGTCGATTTGCATATTCTTTTCAATCATGATTAGATTTCATTAGTTGCATTTTGGTATTGATGTTGATTATTGTATTTTGCAAAAAGCTATGATGATTTTCTTATTCCTCAGATGTCAGAGCAGAATTTCTTGTTTTGGCTTCTTAATTGATGGACAAGTGCACGAGATGTTTTTACTAGATGTCCTATGTTTACTTTATATAATGTAATTTTTTGATGACCAAGTACATTGAACAAGATTTTTGTGTTGTCAAGTGTATACATGATAAAATATAGCTTGACACATGGCATGACGAGAAGGGAACACGTGGCATTTGAAGGCGAAATGCCGCTTAGTCATTTAACTTGGTTGGAACGAGAGACCCCGGTTAACCCCGGAGCAAACTTGTCAAGTCAATTGTTTCGGGTCATTTATTAAAGATAAACGTTGTGTGACCGGTCGGGGTTCAAAGCAGACGTTACGACTTAAAATTACAACAACATTTATTATCTATTATTACTCATTATTAGAATTTAATTACAGATTAAGTGCTGATGTATTTTGTACTATAAAAGGAGCCTGAAGGCCTCTAAAAAAGATCATCAAATAACAACAACTTACACACATTCATACTATTTAATTTTTAGCAATTAAGTGTATTTTATCATTCTTTTGTACTAGGTTACTATTAGTTCTGCAAGGCCAAAGCAAACAGTAGTTCTAATAGAGGAAAACCTATCAAAGGATTCTCTCCAAAGATCAACAAAGCCCAAACTTATTTAATTCACCAATGTATTAGCCCGTGCTTCATGCGGTCGTAAAGAACTATAATTTTTTTATAGCTCTAATCAATACTTTATAACAACTAGAGCTTAGATAACAATTTGAGCTTAGATAAAACATCTTCACTTTTATATATTATACATAAAAGTGTGTGTTGGGCTTTTAATACATGATTCTCTTAGTTTGCTATATATCAAGGGAAACTAATTGTGTATATATGTTAAGGCAAAATATTTACGAAACATGATGATAGTTTTCCTTATTTACAAAACATAACGATATTTTACGAAACATGACGGATTTTTATATATTTTTCATTTTTTTATTTTATTTTCAAAAAATAATTTTTTTTAAAAAATATTTTAAACTTTAAAAAAAAAAATTTTTTTTTTGCTCAAACGCTTAAAAAATTACCTCAAATTTTTGTGTATGAAATGTGTGTGTGTAAGAGAAATTTTTAATATAGTTTTTCATACACAAAATGTGAATGAAATTCTAAGTCTTGAGCGAGATACAGATTTCATACCATTCTCATACATAAAATTTTGAGCGTAATGTTTAAGCCTTGATCGAGATATACACATTTCATATGTTTTTCAAACACAAAATTTAGCAAGATATACACATTTCATACACAAAAATTTAAGCGATTATTTTAAGTCTTGAATGTTGTATCAAAGTTTTATACAATATTGTTGTAGTTGTATTAATTTTAGAGAAATCTAACATGAACTTTATATACGAAATGTGAGCGAAATTCTAAGCCTTGAGCGAGATACAAATTTCATACCGTTTTCAAACATACAATTTTGAGGTGATTTTTTAAGTATTGAACGAGATATACACATTTCATACAGCTTTTATACACTAAATTTTGAGCGAACTTTTTAAGTCTTGAGCGAGATATACACATTTCATATATAAATCTTTGAGCCAAAAAAATTAAAAAATTAAAAATAACAAAAAATAATTTTTTTTTAAAAGTATGTTTGTTATAGGATTTGTAATGTTATGTTTTGTAAATAGAAAACTATCATCACGTTTCGTAAATATTTATCCTTAATATGTATATATATATATATATATATATATATAGATGTAATTTACCCATGTATCAAATACAAATATATAGGCATTTGAGTTTTTTGTTTCATTAAATAGTAAAACTTTTATTGTCTATCTTCTATTCAATTTAAAAAAATGTAAAACGAAAAGTAAATAAAGTAAAAGCAGAAAGGAAAAAAAATAGACTGAGAAGAGTGGCAATGTTAGGAATTCCATCTAGTGGATATTAAAATTACATTTTTGTTAAGTCCTTTTGATCCTATATTTTTTCCTTTTACCAAAATTGTTAAGATTTATTGAGCATAATGAAATAAAAACGGCAAAAAGCAGTAAATGATTTTAAAGAGAAAAATAGATTGGAGCCGGTCTAAGAGAGTTGTAATATCATCTATTACTAGGACATAATTATAACTCACCTGCAAATATAAATTAAATTCACTAATTTGAGTATTGGAAAGCTACTTGCACTTGTTCATAGTGCTCTAAATAAGCGATATCGTATGAGTTGTCAAGAATAATAATTAAATCAAGCAAAAAAATATAAGTCACAAAAATATATAATTTTTAAAAGTTCAGTTTCAAGCACATTTTGATTCGCTTAATCAATCAACTTCAGCTTAAATGCTCAGTAAAATGGGAAATCTAAAAGAGTGATTAGATATGAATGCTAAATACATGAAATATAACTAAAAATAGTTAGCAGATATATAATATATGTATAATTCATGTATAACATGTGTATAATCGTATATAATCTATTTATTCTGCTTAAAAAAATTAACAGTGAAGATCCCTATGGTCACAAGTATGACTTTACTAAGGAGAGTCAAAATATAAAAAAGTTAATACACAAAGAAATCTAGGGGATTCAACATATAGTATATACATTATAAAAAAAACGATACCTATCTACACAGTGTAATTAAAACCGATGAAAATGTGCAATGACCAAGGATGGCTCAGCCACTGAGTATGACATTATCACTATCTTAAAAATCTAAAAATCAATAGATTCAACATCACTAATAAAAAATTGAAATGCGATTTTCTTTCACATACTACAAATGAACGAAAATAATGCAGTGATCCAAAAGAAATATCTCATTTAAATTATTGGGACAACTTTAAGAATTGATACAACAGTAATAGATTAAACAGAAAAGATCACTGAGAGTAGTACCTGTTGTTGAGATCAAACAAAAGAAAAATCTTATCTTAAAATTTGATACAGCTAAATTATTTCAGAACATGGTAATAGATTATTAGAAAAGAGAAAGTTAGTCTAACTTAAGGACTGATACAATTAACTCAAGCATAGCACGGTAACATATTAAATTGAAAAGATTACTGAGAACAATACACATAAGCGTACAAAAAAACTCCAAGATTAAATTTAGCCAACATCTAATACAACCGTCAATCCTTGATATTTCACCGAAATGATAAACAAAAGGACAAAAATTACAACTCCATGCAGAACATAGCATAGAGATTTTCACTGTGTTGAAACTTTTGGTTTTGTGAGTATACCTAATATTTGATAACCATGTAGAGGATATGCACGTTATAGTGAGTGTGCGAAGAATGAAGATAGTGACGGTGACAGTTTAATGAGGAAAAACTGTTTCAAATTTTTATTTAGTGCTAGACTCTTTAGATTTCAAATGGAGAATTTAACCAAGACAAAGGAGGAAAAGACAATTACACATTTTGCCTGATCCATTGATGAAAGGCTGTAATGATTAATTACTATGGAACATAAAAGGTCGTAACTTTGTAACAGCCCTTATTGGGATTAATGTTTCTTTAATCCATGTGTGTATTATATAATACTAGGTAATTTGCCTGAGCTTCGCGCAGTCACAAATGACCTCATTTAACTTACAAAGGATGCTTAGCTAATATTCGTGAATAAAACAACATAAAGCTCGATATCGACAATAATTCAAAATGGTTCAACTAAATTTGACAAAAAGTACATCTTACATGTGGGAATGATACTCGTATTCACTCTGTTCCTTCTAGATTATAAAATCTGTATAATGACATGATAATATACCAAGAAAGCTTTTTAACAGTTGTATCACTGATATTATGACATTCCTAAGCTATGGTGAGATAAATGATAAGTCACTTCTTTATGAGAAGTTGCCCTATCCAAGCTTCTCATTGTCCACATTTGTGCAACATGACTCCCCAATATTTCGAGCTTCCTCTAGAGAACCCAGTGCTTTGATGTCGAAGTATGTGCACAAAATCTTCCTTTGAGAAATTAGACATCTAGATACCAAGTCACAAGACGATAACAGTAAGCCAAGATCAGCTTCCGAATTGGGATTAAAAGATTTCTAATTTAGGTGGTAATTCAAGAATTAGCTATCTACCCGCGATTCTTTAGATCATTATGAGAATCACTGAATTGATATTGATATCTGCATCCAGGCCTCTAAATTTAATCGCAAAGACGATCAAGTGCCCTGATATTAATAGAAAATTTTAACACCATAACCGTCCGATTTCTCCATTTAAATAGTGTCATTATATCTTTACTACAATAAAACTCATTCTAACTACTATGTCATACCTAGCAGCAGCATGCGCAACGTCAAACCCCCTGTAAGATTCAAATTCTCATTAAAATGTTCACTTAAAACAATTCATAGTTACTTAGAAACAATTCATGAACAAAGACATTTGGTTACCCAAGTAAACTTGTTTTCCGCAATCCCTACATAATATATCATAGAAATTACAATTAGTTTCTACCTATAACTTTGTATATTTATCTGCATTTATCAGCGAGATGCAATGGAAGAATTTTAAATTTGGAATTATATTAAGTTTTATTTTAACTGCTAAATAGGTGAAGCCTGGTGCCAAGATGGAGTTAAATGTTGTTGATGAGTGTTAATGTTTGGAATTTCACCTGACATTTAATTCGACGGAAGTACATGACTTGTAAAGACAGTAATTGCCCAAAACTTGAGGGAATAGAGCCAACCAGATTGAGCTAGAACAAAAGTTTACATCCGAGAATATAATTACATTCATATATTGCCTGATCAATGGAAAGTTTCCACAAATTTTTTAAAAAACTTGAGTAACCAGTTCAATATTCAAAGAAAGTTGAAGCAAATTTTGTGGGAATTTTGTCATACCTTAGACATGCTTTTATTATGTCTCAACAAACATAAGGAAATCTATATGTTTAAATAGTAAAGTCGCCATATAATCAATTTAGCATTTAATTCACAAACCTTAGTTATCCATGGTGATGTTGTGTCACAATTATCCTGTTCTTTGCGCTAACGGTTGGAAGTTCCAGTGTTATTCATTTCGATATGGGTCACCATTGAGAAAATTGATGTGCATGATATTGTACAATTTTTTTATCCATCGAAGTAATCCTGTATTGTAAAAGATAAGTTGTATTATGGAAATAATAAGCATATGGGCAGCTATATTAATCAGTTTAAATTTAAATTAATCTGTGTACGAAATGATAACTGTATGAGCTACATTTACACTTTATTTCAATGGCAAACACCCGGGAAGGCAGAAACCCATCATAGTGCATTAAATTAAACTGCAGCATATATTGAGTCATTCCCACCAAACATGAAAGGAAATAGAAAAATCTTTTATGATCTTTATGATCGATGGTAAAAGATATCCAGACAAGTTAAAGCACCATAACAACGTTTCTAGTCAGTTGAAAAGAAAGAGTTTTCGCCATAATCTAGTCGTTTAATTAGTGTGGCCATCTATGATAAAAGGAGAATTGTTACTACCTGGTAGCCGAAGTATTTACATAATGATTGTCAATGTCTTTTCATTATTCTGAACAAAAAAGGCAAATGATTTTCCTCGTTGAGTTTATTCACAGATTTAGAAGAAAGAGATGAAGATGGTGAGGATTCGACAAAGTGTGAAATTGGGTCAGTTATTGTCTGAGCATTTTTGCTACAGAGTAATTGGGATTTTAGTGTGTTGTGCTTTGTGGGTAAGTGTGTTCCGTTGGAGAAGCGAACTGAATTCATTCACAACAAAGAGAGAGCTTGAACAGATAAGAGATGACTTTTATGTGAAAAAATGAAGTGTGAGAAAATCTCCAAGGGAATGGCTGAGTGGCCAAGACACCAATGCAACAAAAGTAACATAAAGTGGCTAAAAAGAGAAGTTGCATACCTGTGCCGGAGTTATTTTCTACGCCTCCCATGAGAATTCTCGCATAACTTGAGACCTATTGGGAAGAACAGCTTCTCCAACAGTGAAAATGATAATTCTCGAAAAAGTTCAGACCTATTAGAAAGAACATGTTTTCCAACAGTGTAAATTCTTAAGATATTATCACTCAGAGTAAGAGAATTCCAGAGAAATGTTAAAGTGGTATAGAGAGTCAATTTTCTTACCAAAAAATACTACTTTATCTGTGATATGGGAGTTAAAGAGCCATGTTTTAGTAAAACAAAGAAGTGTAAGAAAATCTCCAAGGGAATAGTTAAGTGGCCGAGATGCAACAAAAGTAAAATAAACTGGTCGAAAAACAAAAAGCTGCATACCTAAAGTGATTGAAAAACGGAAATTTGCATACCTGTGCCGAATTGTAGTATTTTAAGTAGATTTATTGGAGGAAGAATGCAGAGAGGAGAGTAATTGAAACCTGCAAATTGCACGTAAAGGTAGGAGGGAAAATGGACTTAAGAATGAAGGAAGAATACAGAGAGAGGAAGGGAAGAAAGGAATACGCAAGTAAGTCTACTCGGGGTAAATGGAACGGGGAATGCAGGAAGAACAGGGAGAGAGAGAGAGAGAGAGAGAAGAGTAGGAACAATTGTAAAACGATTAGTCTATTAAAAGCGTCGTTTGGTTTTTCCAGTTTTTTTATGTTTTATTTTTACGCTGGAAAGCAGAGGAAATTTCAAAAATTTGTAAAAATAGATAAATACAATTCCTGTTTTTGGGTTGCGCCACGTCACCGGGCTCATGTCCTCCAGTTATATATACATATAGAGATTGGCAGGAGATTTCAGGAGATTTTGTATTTTGGCTTATCACATGCTTTATCTAACTGTACAAAGCCGATTTAAATATCATTAGGAAAAACTTCACATGTAAGAATCCATATCCGTCAAAATTTTCTTCCTAAAATCAAATAAAGTGCCTACAGAAAGGTGAAAAAACAGTGTCATATTAGATTCAGCAGGTACTCAAATATTCGAGATAATATGCAAAGGTTCTCTTAATAGATGGATTCTACACTGAGTTCACATGATTTTTCAGAAAAAATAATTAACCACATAGTCATTCACAAAGTAATATATTACTTGAACAGATAATGCAACTTGCAGGCTAACCCATTTTCTTTGAAAGATAGAAAATCAATTCACATCCAAGTTTTCATAAAGTAACAACTTAGTAATTAACCAAGTAATAAAGATATTGCTATTGTTTCAAACTTCAAACACTAAAATACTACTAATGCAAGATTTGGGGCAATCAAAATTTGTGTTAATTAGCAAAAAAAAATATTCTTGAACTCATTCAAGACAAAGATCAGAGGAAGAAAATGATAAATTCACTCCTAAAAAATATACGGCATTCAAAAAAATCTGATTTGTCAAATAACTTTTTGGAGGAGAATATGGCTCAATATCTCTTCTTAATGAATAAAAAAAAAAAAAACATGGCTCAGTATGAGTAATGTTAATAAATACACAGCAAGTATTCATCCAAGTTTGATCGTACCGCAAAAAGCCAAAATCCCAAAATAATAACCCTGAAAAGTAATTAGGAAGCCTTCTCTTAGGTATTCGATAATATTGGTCCTACAAACCATTACAAGAATGATATTTTTCATTAGTCAATTGACATAGCGTATTTTCTATAAGAACAAACCAATTGCACTTCATACATCATTTAATAGGCAAAATATCATTGTTGAAGATAAGTCTGGCTAAGCGAATTGTAAGTAGTACCAACCTGTCAATCAATGCAAAATAAAAAAGCAACATCAACAACCGGTAAAGTGAGAGCGTCCAACCTCAGGAAGTACTTGTTAGGCGTGAAATTCAACCGGAAAAGCGAGAGAGTCCAATATATAAGAGGAAGAGGCGTGACTTACTGAGTTTTAAATTGTGAAAGCAGTGTTTATTGGGCCGAAGAGGTGTTTTTAGGAAGGTTTTGTCTTTTTCTGATGCTGAAAATTGGTGAATCTAGCAAAAATCTGTAAAAATAGATAAATGTGAATCCTGTGTTATAGTTGTGCCACGTCGAAGAGCTTTATATATATAAGAGAGGCATTTCACGATTTGGTTAAAACCAAAACCAAATCGAAAATTTAACCAAACCGAATAAAAAAACCGACATTTGGTTTTTTGGTTTGGTTTGGTTTTAAATTTGAAAACCGAAAATATTTGGTTTGGTTATGGTTATAGTAAAAAATAACCGAATAAATAACCGAACCAAACCGATAATTATATACATAAAATTTATAATTATTTATATGTATAATATTATTTTCATAAATAATTAAAGATATTTTATACCTTTTAATTATTAATTTAATTTTAGTCTACTTATTTTTAAGTTATAGAATATGTACAAGTCCAACAATTTAATCTAATAAGTCGTAAGCATAAGGATAAAAAGTAAAAACCTACTATCTCTTTTCATTTTTACATTACCATTAGCATGTCTTTCCGCTTTTTTGATATATAATTGTAGAAAAACCGAACCAAACCGACAATAACCAAATCGATGGTTATTATTTTACTTGGTTTGGTTATGGTTTTAGATATTTAAAAACCGAGGTTTTATAATAACCGAGAGAACACCCCTAAAAAAAAAATGAGTTAAAAAAACCAAAAAAAAAAAAGAGAAAAAAGATAAATATAAATATGATTGATCAGAAAAAATGAGTAAAAAAAACCAAAAAAAGGAGAAAAAAGATAAATGTAAATGCTGGCCATAGAGAGGTGCCACATCACCTTATCTATGCCTAGTTTTATATTATATATAGATTATTGCTTTATAATAATTTTTACTAATTTATTCATTCTATTTCTCTAGTCATTATTGGCTTTATTATTCACTATTTATAACAAATCAAATCAAGTATCATTTAGACCACAAATGAATTTAACTGTACTCTTTTTTAGGGTAAATAATTTGGCGCTCACCGTGGGGGCTAAGGATAATAGTAATATTGTTTTGTTGCTCTAAGTACTTTACTTATTACTTTTTAATCTCTGTCACTAGGTAGTTTTTTGATGACGAACATTGAAAAGCAAATTATATTGATGGAGTATTGAACAACACTAATGCATAGGAAAGGAATCCGGCAACAGGAGAAGTTAGAGTGGGGAATCATCAAGCCCAGATTTCTCCTCGTGAATCCAAGTATACGGGAAACGATTTAACTCCCATGATGAGCATGAAGAAGAAGTAGCAGCTGCAAACCCAGGGTTGGCAAAAATCCTGGACCTGCTGAAAAAGCAATAAAAGGCATGATTATCAAATTATATTTCTTTTACTCTTCGGAACCTAATGAATGATCTTAAATCTTCCTCTTGGTGGCATGGAATTGATATTGTTTGAATCTTTGATCATAATTTAGGGATATTTCTTTGTTTATATTTACAATTAAAAACCCCTTTTGCATTGTTGTTCTTCGAAGGGTTAGATGAGATAGTTGATTATGTCAATTGGAAATATTGTGTATTATTTTGTTCGTCGTTATTATTTGTTGATGTTTTAATTTATTATTTTTGATTAAATGTAATAAAATGAGACAACATTTCATCATTTTATACTTGCTATTTTTCCTTTAAATTTTATTATTTGATGCTTTTAATTTAATTGTTTAATTATAGTAAAATAAATAAGATAACATTCATCATTTTGACCTTGTAATTTTCAAGTTTTAATAATATATATAACATTTAAAATGTTTAAGCCCATTGACATGGAATACACGTGCAACACACGTGATCAGAGACTAGTATTATTAAAAATAAAAAAAAATAAAAAAAACTTCTACTCGAATACATCACTTTTATGATATTGTCATAATCCATAAAGAAAACATTTCCAGCGTACATGACACAAACTGGACCACAAAGAAAACCATACTCGTCGGAAGAATCAAGACATTCATTGTTTTCAGCATAAAGTCCAACGTTAAGATTTTCAACAAATGACCTAAACGTTAAGATTGTCAAACTTGAATATTTTCCCAATACCAACACAACATGATCAAGTAAGACAACAGAAGATAATGAGAAGTGTCATGCTTCCCATTGAAACACATCATTCTAGAATTCACAACAAATTGATATCGAAGAGAAACCGAGATAATTGAGACTCTTTTAAAAAGTCTATATTGAATTATGTGTAGAGTAACCGAAAAATTAATATGATACAATCTTTTAAAAATAACTTGTCAAAGCGTAACATTGACACCGTTCACATAGATAAGGAATTAGTAATTTGTCGAAAATTTATGAGTGAAAATTGGTGTATGTTATTTGAAATACGCCTTGAAACAAGTATATTTCAAAATGACTTGACAAATATTGCAATTCAACTTGTAAAATATTGATAGCTAAAATATATTTATGTGCTGAAATTCAATTTTAAAAATTACTCATAGCTAAAATACTTGTTTATAAATGCTTAGATTCCATATTTACATATACTTGAATTGTTTATGTCCAAATGGGTAAAACTAGGGGTGTGCATGGGTGGGTTCGGCCGATTAATTTATAAAATTTACACCATATCAATTTTTTGTTATTTTATTTTGTATAATCAAAATTAGACTTTTCAAAACCATCTCAATCATATTGGTTTCTCTTTGATATCAGTACGGTTCGATTATTTTCGGTCTTTTTTAAAAAATGTTATGTGAGAGTCACTAGTAGAAGTTAGAACGCAATAAGATGCATATTGAATTAGGCTTTGGCAAAACTCTGTAGACATTTTTGTTTTTTGAAAGGTTATGAATCAAGGTAACATGAAAAATGGACTTAATAAATTAGCCGAGACAATAGCGATACATATTATACAAGTGGAAAAAATATTAATCGAGCTAGAATCACTCAAGAATAGAGTATATTAGAAGATTAAGAATCCAACGAGAAAAATCTAAAGCATAAAAGAGAAAGATATCCAATACCTGGCTTGCTACTCAAAATGACGGAAATAATTCGGTTTCAATAGGAGTAGTAGAATAGATTTTGGAGTTGGGACTTTGGGTGTTAATTACATGTTGGCTTGTAGACATTTCTGTAAACCCAGGCCCAAGGAGAAAAAATAATATTTTGTTATCTTTAAACTTAATATATAAAAACATGTTTTATATATAAATTTATTCGGTACAGTTCTATAATTTTTTGATTTATTTTAATATAATTAAAAGCTATCGAATCATTTCGTTATGGTTATAAAATTATAAAAACTTAAGATTTAATTTTTAAAAATCTAAAAATCGATACGGGTGATTTGGTTTAGGTAATCGGTTTTTAAAGTGGGATAATTTCAATAATATATAATTCAGCATAAAAAATTACATTCACGTAGTTATATTTTTAATTTTCAATCCACATAGCCAACATTTTTTTTTCACAATAGTATTTTAAAATATGATATATAACATCATACACTTACGATAGATAATGTATAAATCTGTATAAAAGTGCATAATAACGTATAAAATGACTATTTCAGATAATAAATAATATTAAAAAAAAAAGAGACCTGGTACACTTTTGTCACCAGTGGAAAAATATAGTGACCGTGACACTTTTTTGCCTTTTTTATTCCTTCCTGTAAAGACCTGGACAGTTGAACATTATAGTACATTTCTGTCTCTTTCTGTTTTACCCTATGTTCTGCCCTCTTCTTTGACCAGAATTGCAGGATAATGTAATTTTTAAAATTTATTAAATTATTCTTATATAATAAAAATAATTTTTTTTTATTGGAACATGTAGAAGTAGTAAATCTTTTGATATTGTGAATTCATTAATATTAAATTTTTATGTGATTTTTTCAATCATTATTTAAATATATTATTTTAATTTGTCATTTTTTATCTAAGAGTAGAGTTGAAAAAAATTAGTCAATTTATGTCTTAGAAACTACGGTGACATTTATTATGGAACGGAGGGAGTATTTCCTAACACACACACGACTAATCTTGTACATACACGTAAACGAAGTCCATCTATTTTGAAATACATATACATATAGCAATTTGCTATGCCTTTTCTTGAGGATTCATCCACCAAGATTTTAGCTTTCTGGTTGAATTTGATTTATTAACAACAAAACAAGTGTTTGTCAATACTAGGTATTTATCTGTTTATTGTTTCAAACGTTTTTTTGTGGAAAATAACGTTGTTTTTTGCTGAATTGATAGTAAATTGAGTTCTGATGATGTAGTTTAAACTTTAATTAATATTCATTTCTTTCATGGTTTTAAGTTATGAGATATTGTATTTTCATGTATTATTAGTATGCTGATCTGAAATTTTGTTCTTTTGAAAATACTGAAAAAAGATAAAAATTTGCTTCTTTTTTTTTTTCACTTTAATAATTCATCTATCAAGATTTCAGTTTTCTGCTTGAATTTGATTCCTTTACATTCCTCTGTTTATTGTTTTGTTTTCTTGGGATATTTACCCATATAGCTGTCAATTTACCGATTAATTTTTGTAACAGGTGTACATATTATTATACATCTGTCGATTATTTTTTGTTTAAGCGGTTGGGTGGTGGGCTATTTAGGTGAATTCTTCTAAATAAGTTTTTTTTTTTTTTTTTTTTGGGAAGATAAAAAAGTTTGTCTTAGCTGAATTGATAGTCAATTGAGTTTTGGTGATGAAGTTTAAACTTTAATTTATTTTCATTTATTTAAAGCTTACAGCTTGTATTTTGACTTATAATTAGCATGTTGATCAGAAAAGTTGTTCTTTTAGCCTACTTTTATTATTGAAAAAGGATTTTATTTGGAGTTGACATTTTTGGATTTGGAATTCTTGATTTTTGCTGAATTGATAGTCAATTGAGTTCTGGTGATGTAGCTTAAATTTAATTAATTGTCATTTGTTTCAGGGTTTAAGTTCTTGGTATTGTATTTTCTTGTATTATTAGCACGCTGATAAGATAATTTCTTCTTTTATCGATAAAAGAAGAAGATTTTATTTAGAGTTGACATTTTGTGGTTTTGAATACTTGATTCTTGCAGATCAGATGAAAATTGATGAAGGTTTCATGGGGCTATATGACTATGAGGCAGGATCGACAATTAAATTAGAGGATGAAGCTTGTTCATTTTTCCCTGATCCGAATCTGATTAATAATCTCAAGGTTAGTGATAATTTAGTCAACACGAATCATGTTGACATGAGTCCATTTCAATCTGTTGTGGAACCAAATACCGAAGCCCGTTCATTTTTCCCTGATGATAATCTCAGAGTTAATGATAATTTAGTCAACAGGAATGTTGACATTAGTCCATTTCAATCTGTTATGGAACCAAATACTGAAGCCCATTCATATTTCCCTGATCCGAATCTTAATAATCTCAGAGATAGCGATAATCTAGTCAACAGGAATGGTGATATTAGTCCATTCCAATCTGATGTGGAACCAGTCCCATCAACTGCAGATGATGCCTTTCACGAGTATTATGATTTCAGTGATGTGGTGCTTAAGTATATAAGTCAGATGCTTATGGAAGAGGACATTGAAGAAAAGAATTGCATGTTTCAAGAGTCTGCAGCTCTTCAAGCTGCAGAAAGATCATTTTATGATGTTATCGGACATAAGTACCCTCCTCCCCAAAATCATGAGAAACCATCCAATTTAGGTCAGAATGGACATTATACTGACCATAGCAGTTCTTCCTATAGTGAAAGTCTAAGTTGCTCGGACTCTCCAAAAATGTTGCTGCACCCATGTCGGATCCTCCAAAAATACACTACTTTTGGAGGATCTGACACACACCCGTCGATATTTTTGAAGAGTTCGAGTAACATAGGTGAAAATGATGGTAGTGATGACCTGTCACATGTGCCTCATGTTACTGATGGTGTTGCTTTGCATTCAACTTCTCGGTCATCCTATAGTTCGTCTGGCAATTTAGGTCAACATGGACATTATACTATGGACCATAGCAGTTTTTACTGTAGCGGAAATGATGGTCCTAGTGATGGCTTATTATACCCAAATTGGAATCTTGATCTCGGTGAGGATGATGTGTCACATATTTCCGATCGTGTTGCTTTGCATTCAACTTCTCGGTCGTCCTACAGTTCATCAGGTACTATCACGGATGTGCATGTGGATTCTCCTGTGAGCACACTTAGGGTTCCCGACATATTTGGAGATGGAGAGTCTATTATGCAGTTTAAGAAAGGGGTGGAGGAGGCAAGTAAGTTCCTTCCTACGGGCAATAGCTTGCTTGCTGATGTGAGATATAATGTAGCGGGAAAGGAGCAGTATGAAGAGAGAAAAGATGCAGTACTAAAGTATGGGCAAAAACAATCTCCCGAAAGGTGGAGAGGGAAGAAAAATACCCTTCATGAAGATGTAGTAGATTCAACAGAAGGGAAAAATAACAAGCAATCTGCAGTGTTTTCTGAATCAATTGTTCGATCAGAAATGTTTGATAGCGTGCTCTTATGCAATGCAGGAAAAAATGAATCTGCTCTTCGTGAGACCTTTCAGGCTATATCAAGGCAAAATGCATTAGAGAATGGCCCTTCAAAGGGATCTAATGGCAAGAAGTTACAAGGAAAGAAAAAAAGGGGTAAAAGAGATGTAGTAGACTTGAGAACTCTCCTTACAAATTGTGCACAAGCTGTTGCTGCAGGTAATCAAAGAACAGCAAATGAGCTTCTGAAGCAGATCAGGCAAAGTTCTTCTCCTTTGGGTGATGGGATGCAGAGGCTGGCCCATTATTTCGCTGATGGGCTTGAAGCCCGGATGGCTGGTTCCGGTACTCATATTTATAAAGCCCTTATTACACGGCCCGTATCAGCATCTGATGTATTGAAAGCTTACCACCTACTGCTTGCTGCCTGCCCGTTTCGGACGATGTCTAGCTTTTTCTCGAATAAGACAATTATGAATCTAGCTGAAAAGGCTTCGACAGTACATATTATAGACATTGGCATTATGTATGGTTTTCAATGGCCTGGCCTCATACAACGTCTCTCTTCTAGATCAGGTGGACCTCCAAAGCTTCGTATAACCGGGATTGATTTTCCAAATCCTGGTTTCCGACCAGCAGAAAGGGTTGAGGAAACGGGGAGACGGTTAGCTAATTATGCTGACAGCTTCAATGTTCCTTTCGAGTTCAATGCTATAGCACAGAAGTGGGAAACGGTTAAACTTGAGGATCTTAAGATCAATAAGGGTGAGGTTCTTGTGGTAAACTGTCTGTACCGTTTTAAGAATCTACTTGATGAGACTGTGGTGGTGAATAGTCCAAGAGATGTTGTTCTGAATCTTATCAGGCGGTTGAATCCAGATGTTTTCATACAGGGGATTGTAAATGGTGGTTATAATGCCCCATTCTTTATCTCACGATTCCGCGAGGCTATTTTTCACTACTCGTCAATGTTTGATATGCTTGATGCTATTATTCCCCGGGAAGTACCCGAGAGAAGGCTGGTTGAAAAGAATATACTTGGTCAGGAGGCAATGAATGTCATCGCGTGCGAAGGTGGTGAGAGAATTGAGAGGCCAGAAACATACAAGCAGTGGCAAGTCCGAATTATGAAGGCTGGTTTTCGACAGCTTCCTTTGGATGAGGAGATCATGAGAATGACAACAGAACGGTTCAAGGTGTTTGACAAGAACTTCATGATTGATGTAGATAGTGAATGGCTACTGCAGGGATGGAAGGGTCGTATCGGATGTGCACTTTCAACATGGAAGGCAGCTTATTAAATTTGTTTACGTCCAGCAGCCATGATATCTCTCTGCCCCTTGTAAACAATGAGCTGATGAATGGTATTCACTTTTCCAAGTGCTAGTTATTCATTTATCTGGCTACCTTTTTTTCTAGTACCCTGCAACAAATTGTCACTTTTTCTAGTGTTAATTTGACAAGTGCAACAGTGAATGCTATGTTAATATCACTGCTTTGCTTCTAGAGGAATGACAACAATTTTGGAGCAGCACCTGTGTCTGGTACAACTCATTTTTCCAGGACACAACATTAAAAGTTTTGAGCAAATAAGCAATATGTGTATTGGTTTCTTTTCATTTGTATTTTATATCAACCATGTTAGTTAGATATAGCATTTGTTATGATTTGTGAAGGTGCTATAGGTATCTCTAACTAATAAAGGCGAGTTCCAACAAGCTGATTGTTCATTTGCATATTCTTTTCAATCCTGATGAGATTTCATTAGTTGCATTTGGGTATTGATGTTGATTTTGAATTTTGCAAAAAACTATGATGATTTTCTTGTTCCTCAGAAGTCAGGGAAGATTTTTCTTGTTGTGGCTTCTTAATTGATGGACAAGTGCACGAGATGTTTTAACTAGATGCCCAATGTTTACTTTCTATAATGGAATTTTTTTGATGACCAAGTATGTTGAACAAGATTTGGTGGGTTGTAAGGTTTTTGTGGTCAATTTTCTTGAGATTAGGAATGGGATTGTAATTCTTGATTTATTGCATACGTTAGTAGTGATATTGTGATGTTCTAGAATCTTTAGGCCACGATAGAGTCAAAGGAGAATTCCGCTTCACAAAACAAAAAATCTTCCTTATGAACCAACTGTTTTTCATTCTTTTGTACGACCTGGCTTCACACTTCGTAAATAGTATGCCCGGTTCATGAGGTTCTATAAGGGCTAAATTAATTAGGTTTTACAGTTTATATCTCCTCTGCTAAGCTCATGAACCTGTTCTATAAGGGCTAAATTAATTAGGTTTTACAGTTTATATCTCCTCTGCTAAGCTCATGAACCTGTGCTATTTGTGATCTCTCTCTGCCTATTAAGACTATTTTCATAAAGAAGTATATTTTGTCATGCCAGCTGCTATAGGCAGATAGTTTTGCTAACATGAAGGGTCGTCACTGCTTACATATTGATTAGCACGTGTGGATTCTTTAATCTACGGAACCAAGTGGTGTTTATATACAATACAATGAGTGATAATAATTGAAATGTAAAGAAAAGGAAAGAAATAAAATCAGAATATGAACATTCTAGAAGCAATCAAAGAAGATCAAAATCAAGATTGAATCAACTAATTAAGGTAGCTACTATCAATCAGAATCAATCTTGGTACTGGTTTCCATATTACGCCCCCTCAAGATGGCGGTCGCAGAGAAACGCCAATCTTGACACGAAGGACGCTCAAAATCCTTTCGCTAAGAGCTTTCATTAGGAGATGTGCTAGTTGCTCTTTAGATGAGATATGTGTCACATGGTAAGAACCTTAGCGACGAATCTTGAGCGAACAAAATGATAGTCAACTTCAATGTGTTTCATTTTTTAGTGGAACACTGGATTGTCACAAACATAGGTGGCCGCAAGATTATCACGGAGATTACGGGAGCGATGAGCGGGGAATAGAAAGCTCCTGAAACAAATTAATAAGCCAACAAATTTCAGCAGTGGTGGAGGACACTGATCGATATTCAGCTTCTGTAGATGATCGAGCCACCGACCGCTGCTTGCGAGAACACCACGAGATAAGGTTGCGGCCCATAAATACCACATTTGCACTAGTGGAGCTTCGATCATCATGATTCCCCGCCCAATCAACATCAGAAAATGCATGGAGAGATATTGGAGAGTGTCGACTGTAAAACAAGCCATATTCAGACGTGGCCTTCAAGTAACGTAAGACTCGTTTAAGGGAATACCAATGAAGGTCAGTGGGGTACAGTGAGAACCGGGCTAATTTATTGATTTGGCAACGTTTGCCATACCCTATTTTAACCGGGTCAAAATAGTTTACAACATCCGGGTAATTCCGGGTTATTTTAAAGTAAAGGAGTCGCCACCTAATTATTTATGGTGAATTAGGGCACCTAAGGTTAATTAAAATAATTATCTAAAGTCAACTCGTTTTAAAATCTACGAAACCAAAAGATCGAGTAAGGGTTCAACTAACCTAGAGGGAAGGTATTAGGTATCCTCTAAGATCCATTAACAATGGTTAACGACCGACTTAAATCTAATTAGGCTAAGTGTAAGTAACGTTTTTATAATATTTAAGGAAATATTTTATAAGTATTGCTAAGGTTATAATATAAACATGCTATTATAAATAAAACTTGTAAAAATGATGTGCGTAAAGCTTAGTTATAAACAAACTGAAAGAAGTGAGATCTATCACGTTTACGTGTGGTAGATTATGATGACTAACCAATTTAAAAGCGTTATCATAAGATTAATGCCGGTAAAGTTTAAAGTTTTTATAGAAAAGGCCACTAGTTTAATGTAGATTATGTAAAGATTGTTTTAACAAGGAATATGTTTCAAATGTCGAAAAGAGCTAAAATGGAGATGTTATCCACAAGTAGTTTGCCTTTTATAAGTTAACGTTAGTGTAAAATATGTAACATTTTGAATTTATAAAATAGTAAGAGTGAATCTTGATTCTTTTACTCAAAATATATTGTCATGCTATTTTGAAAAACCATCATTCTAAATATTATAGACTATGAATCATCTTATCATAAAAAAGAGAATGAAATCTATGGGCTAATTGCCGGTTTCTCCTTTAAATTAACACCGCCATCGTACTACTCTACTAATTCTGCTAAGGTTCACCTAATCTAAGCAAATAAAAACAAATAAAGTGTCAGTCATGTAATTGCAAGTTAAATGCACAAATAAAAATGGAAGAGTAAAATGATCTAAGTGGGCTCAGCCCATTTTAGGATTGCTATTATCCCCGTCGTTGGGCTTCGACGGAAAAGCCGTTTGTTGTCTATTGCCGCAGATGGGCTGATGGGAATGACTCGAGGAGATTTCGTTGGGCTTTTAGCCCAACACCGAATGCGAAAGAAGACGAATCCCCGCGGACTCATACGCGATGTTCATGCATAAAAAATGAAAAGGAAAAGGATTAGTATATAATCAATGAACATTAAACACGCAATTTGCAAACCTGCAGACGAAACAAATATTTACAAATGTCATGGTAACGTAATCATGAAAATCTAATTCTTTGTCAATGAGAGTTCTTAAGTTTCGGTTCCATTGCAAATGACATTAAACTTATAATATTCATCGTGAACTAATAGACAACTGCCAGATTCGACTACAACAGGACCTCGAAATATAATTTTCATAAGCGAGTATAGAAATCTTGACATAGAGAAAAGTAGGAATAGGATCAGATTTTTCAACATGACAAACTAGTCACTAATACGTAAAGAAACTGAATTCAACACTTAACCACCGAAACATCAACTATTACGAAGGTCATCATTCAATTTGAACTCGAAAAAAAAAAAAAAGCATTCTACCAAAATTTAGATACCACGATGATTTACGTTAAACGGCATTCGAAACACGATTGTACCTCGATTTCCTAGGCTAACGAGAGGTAAATCAACATTTTCACTAAACAAGAAACCTCGCATGGGTGACAACGACCGAAAGCTCGGTCGGGGGAGAGGCCGACCTTTCATTCAAACATATAACAAACAATGATAGAAATCCATACCACTTTCAAAAATAATGGAAAGCGGGACTCGGACACACTAATAGGATTCTAACCTTTCACTCATATGTTCACTAGATTTAAAACAAGAAACTAGCATCATTCTCGAACAAGATAAGTAAATGAAACTGAGCCATATAATAACTATGCTAAGCAAATCGAGAATATTAAGCTAAGCAAATAATGACATTAAACTAAACTTAGGCATGGTCAATAAACTAAACAGAATCTGAACAACAAACACATAACTGAGCTAATCTCCAGATACACATGCTGAGAAAAGAAACAACAGAGCACAAAACACCTAGAATGCAATAGAAAATGGAAAAAAAGACATAAAGTATTACGGGGTAGGGTAACAGTTTCAATCATGGAACGACTTATCGTAAGCAACGGCATGATTCAAACAAGATTCTCACATATTTAATCTTTATCTATGGTATCACCTACCTATCATGAGAATCATGATCCCAGACTAACAAGATTGATAACAAGGTCACCCATTTAAACAAATGGCATACAAGAACTTAAACCAATCCTTCATTTAGCAGCCAGATTTGAAAATGACAACATCTAAATCTCACTATACAACGACTGGACAATTAACACTAACAAAATAGCCTATAAATCATGGTTAAACCAATATGTAATACATGCTTAGCATAGACAGACCAGACTAAGATAACTCCTAAAGCAATGTTTTAAACCTCATTTCGAACGAGACACCGAGCATACGTATGACGTAGCACCGTGCAACGTCACGACCTATTTTCACTAAGTCGTGCGGGCACCTACCTTTCCCACCTCGGTAGGCGAACCCTTATTCCAACAATCAAAAATATATAAATAAAGCGGAAGAAGATAAAATAACGTAAGTCTCACGATAATAATATAAAGAAATATAGAAATAATGAGAATCCAACCCCGATGTACGGTCGGGTCATACAAGAGCATCTAACTAAATACTATAAGTCCGAATCATAATAATACATAGTAGCCTAAAATATCATGTCCCCGAGAATGAAACAAGACATAAGGATAAAAAGAGTCATCGGCATCGATCGTCCTCGTACTCATCACGAAGGACTCGAATCGAAACCTCGAATATTAGCCACGAAGAGTAGAAATCGATCTCGGTGGTACTTTCTGCATTCATAAAAGAATGCGGCAAGTGTAGAAGTCGGTACAAACAACGAGTGCGGTAGGTATCATGGCCGACTAAGACTAGATAACGTATATAAAGACAACAAGCAAGAAAAACATATAAACCAACAAGTACAAGTCAATATGAATCCATATCCACGAGAACAAGTCATCTTTTATGTTATAGCATCTAAACCCATTGTGCCAAGTCTTAGTATAATCAATCCGAATCGGTACATCACGGTAGTATCACAACAATCAACGGGAACCAAGATATAATGCAATGCAATAATGTATGTAGGATGAATGCAATGCATATGCGATTTTGTACAACATGTCCCCGGACGGAGTAACTCCACGTCTCGGCGATCATGACCCATGGGGGACCCGCGAAGTCCATGTACCACTCGCTCCGAATATAACCTCGGATCACGAGCACACTCTCACGATCCCGGCAAAGACCTCGGGCATCGGACACTCCATCGTTCCCGGCAAGAAACCTCGGGCAACAAACACTCATCTCTCTTTTACCCTCTCCAGCAAAGACCTCGGAGGCTACACTCTCTCACATATCATCATTAGTGCCATAACCATGCATATATCAATGTATCATGGAAATGCATATGAGTATGATGAAATGTAATGTTAAAAAACCAATTCAATCCGAAAACGGTACCGCACATGGAATACAAGTAATATCAGCAATAAGGCTACACAAAAAAGCCACGATGGGATCACCATTCTCATCTCCATATCAATCAAGTAAAGCACCGCAATATCATAGTCATGATATATCATTAGTCACAGAGATACTCAATGTCTCGAGTGGCAACGAGCACACAAAAAAAGATCAAGATAAGTCAACAACACAACGGGATGTGTATCCCCCAAATCATACAACAAGGTCCAACCTAAGAAAATATCTAACCCAACTTGATACCCGCAGTTTATATGCATTCTCCGACAATATCATCTAAACATACGCTTCGCTAATCAAAGTCTCGCCATAAGGTAAACCGTAACCTACCTCAATGCCGACCAGGTGTCACGAACTCCCATACCAAAGCTTTTTCCTTACGAAGTGCTTCCGATCGGACAAGGTCTTTAGTGCTTATTCGTCACACAATATGTGTACGCTACCCAATAATACTTCAACCTATATTAAGACGCCAACAACTATGGTTAAGCTACGGGGAGATTCAAACGTATTCTAACGTTAGTAACTCCTTTCTAGATGTTTAGGCGATGTTTTGTCTTGTATCTAAACCAACCACATACTACCAATACAACATCAATAATTATGTGTTCAATACCAATCCGGACAGCCCACACAATATTCTAAACAACCCATTCATAACATGCAATAACGATTCACATACGGCTTCGACATTCTCTTGTTACTTATATTAGTTTGTAGCCTTAACGTTTTCATGTAACAACTTATAACAGCCCATCCAACATACAATATGATGTATACTCTTAACTTATAATTATTCTTTCCAACTTAATGAAAACACAAGTCCAAAACAGTCCACTACCACAACATGTCCAAAAACGAGTCCCTAACCGACAACATAATAATGTTCGAATTCTTGCAAACGTTCACGAACATACTAAGCCAACCACATGCGATTTTTATACATCATTTCATGTCTTCTTTTCATATAATTTCAGTAAATTATGACCAGCTATCCACACGACAAGTACAACATCAATTCATACGCAACTACGCTATATCGTCATTTCTATAATCCTTATAACAACTCACTAATGATTTTAGTTTCAACTCCAACCATTAAACACCTCATTTCCATCATAAAATTCATGATAATAACAATCAAAATATCAAGTAAAAACAGTTCACTAACTTTTTCACCAAAACAGTCCACACACGGCTACACCATGCTTCAACATCACTCACATAAAATCATAGATTCAACCATTTTCATACTAACATAACTTCACCTTTAACCTTCCAATTCTTTTCATTCTTTTTACCATGAGATCTATGATAGTAACAACCATATTTATTAAAGAAAATCAGTCCATTAATTTCACCAAAACAGTCCCTACGTCCAACTAACATTCCAACACAAACTTTCATGATTTTATGCATGCGATTCATGTTCGTCAAGTTACAACCATACTTCAACATCAACACATATAACCCCATAACTACTATCATGTTCCAACATCAACACACCTTATTTCATGCATACAACTTATATTCACACATCTACATCACCCTTAATACATGAAAAGAAAGTTAGACCTTACCTTGACAACTTGACTTCTCTACTTGGCTAGAGTTTGTGACTTGAGATAGAAATGGTTCTTGTTGCTCCAAAGACTATCTTCACGTTTTAGGGACCTTCTAAAGGGTTGAAACACCTTGGAAAATAATTTTTGGATCAAGACTCAAAGGGCTCAAAAATCAGCCCCTTGGCAGATGCTCTCTCTCTAGGCTTAGGTTTTCTTTCTTTGTGTTGTGTAGTTGAAATGAATTGTGATGGCTGATTTCTTGGTCATTATTTGGTTCAACTTTGATGCCTACAAGTTGGTCACATGCTCCACTTATGGCATGATTCATTCCATTAACTTTACACTTTAAATTTTCTAATTTGTTTTCTCTGACTTTTGGCCAACCTCACCTTCTTGTTTCTCCTTTCTTCTTTCTTTTCAATTGTTTACAAGACAATTGTATGTGTGGTGAATGATTCATACACCACCCTTTGTCCATTGTAATTATGCCAAGATGAATGAGCAATATTTAATGTGAAATGATCCCTCCACCATGTTATGTCCTCCTAAAACAATGTATACTTTCATAAAGTAGTAGATGCTTAAATATTCAAATGCATGCCTCACATGGATGCCTTATTTTCAGTCACTTGGCTGAATTCCATACTCCTTTCTTTCAATTTGGTTGTCCACAATATAATGTAAGTGTAGTGGATGAATCACATTTAAATGTATATTTGTATGTCTCCCATAGTAGTCTTATTTAAGATGACTTTGAGTCATCTTTTGGACATGTCATGTTAATGTTCATATTGGCTCATTGTTACCACTAATTTTAACTTAACACCACGATTAAGTAGTTCCTAATTTCCATTAATGCTTCTATACCAAACAAAATTTGTAGATAAATTGTGACTTCAAACGAAATCGGAAGTTAAAGTCTCTACTTTGTATCTTGAGATAGTCTTAATACTCAGCCCGACTTGAATCATCCATATCTCCTTACCTTGATATCATTTTGACGAGCTGTTTGTTGCGTTGCAAACTAGACTCGATGAACTTAATTTTAGGCTTTTGAAACACCTTAAAACTCCTCATATACTAGGAGATATGCCTCCTACAATATAGGCTAAAATCGGGTCCGAGATTTTCTTGAAATTGTTCCGATTCATTTCGTTTAACTTCTAATCCTCTTCCAACCTCATGTAACCTCTTATACATACATATACACAGTCATTTACATCCATAACAATTCATATACATGTCTCTAAGGGTCCGTAGAATCACAATAACCATAAGTAGAACTCTCAAAGCTTCGACGAAACTCCGATCGAAAAAGTATATTCCTATCTTTTTGTCCATCTTCTATATCATTACTAATAATCTCAAATACTTTAAAAGGTCACTCACATTACCTCATATACATACTCATAACGCGATTTCAAATCCTTTAGGTTACCGTGTCACCTCGAGATACTTAAGACAACCATATTTATAACGATATTCTTACTAACTCGATTAACTTTCCTTGAACCTTCTTAACTCATTCTTTCTTGTTTTAATACAAGTAGCAAGGATTATTATGGAGTGTGACATTCTCCCTCCTTTAGAACATTCGTCCTCGCATGTCAAATGAGGACTAAAACTCATCAATTAAATAACCGAATCACCCGTTATCGCGGACTATAGACGACGAAGATTTGACCACGAAAAGGGTGTTTTTAGGAATATTATGCCTAAAAGTGCTAAACGACCAAATGGGTCGTTACATTAGTACCAATTAAACAATCGCTCGTCCTCGAGCGACAAGAGAAGAATGAACGGCGACGGTAACTAAAGAATCTTTAATAGGACAATGCGGGAAACCTCTACGGTGCATCATAAACATTTCTCGCCTTACTAGCGGAACTCCCTCTAACTTAGATAAAAGACCTAATTTTCTCCAAATTCAAATTTTCCCCATCCTCGGTTTTCGAATATAAGCGGAAATGTTCCGCTCGTATAACCAAACCTATGAACGTTATCGATAGGCCCCACAATTTTCCTTAGAACCACACCAACCTTAGATTAAGACACAAACCTTGCCCACTCGGGAACCGGTAAAGTATATTGATTTCACTAACCCTTCTCTCACCATTCTTAAATTTTCTTCGTCCACGACTTCTTAGGAATACATGAAGACCAACCGAAGCCACAACATAATCTCTTACGAAAGACTCCTTGTTTAGCGGAGCAACCTTGCGATCCCAACAAGGTGATCCACTCAATCCGACCTTGCTAATTCTAAGTCTTACTTACACCTCCAAATCACAATGCGGGAAGCATACCACCGAATACTCTTCGTAGGACACCATCCGATCACCCTATAACCTCTTTGCGACCATAGTACCTTAAATCACTACCAAGTACTAACGTAACCCATTAATTTAATCATACTTTAACTCAACGGAATCCACAAACCCACTTTTCATGGATAAACCCCAATTTCTACAGGTCATAAATAATATTTCAAATCTAACGAAATCTTGGCCGCCAATCGAACATGTTTCCCCAAAATAAATAATTTATCCAAATAATTGAATTCCAAAATTTTCATAATGAAACCTTCTCTCAAAGTGGATCAAATGATATCTTCAATTTTTGCTTTCAAAATAAATACTATGGAGCTTCTAGAATGGACGATACGTCAAAAAGATAATCGATTTTCAAACGACCGCTTCTTTCAAACCTTAATATTCTCATATTCTTTCGTCGAAGTACCCTTGCCAAAAATCCTTAATGGAAATAATTCCCCTTTCTCCTTAGTTCATAAGTTCACTAACGTGATCAACGATATCTAAAAGTATTTCACCATTAGTGCTAGTCACACCATCATCATTCATTACATTACCGTAAATAATTCCATTGACCCATGCCTTATTCAATAGTCCTCAAAAGGGTGCTCACATATGAATAACCAACCCTTACTTAACTATACCGAACCGTACACATCTAACTAACCGTGTATATATATATATATATATATATATATATTTTTTTTTTTTTACGCCTTTGTCACACAATAACACTCTTACCAAAATACCATAAGAACTCTTACTTTGCTTTACGCTTCCCAAAACCGATCATATCATCGAACAAATCGCTCTTATTAAGCCATAAATGCATTCTTGCCTCTTTCGAAAAACCCATACTATAATTATGGAGATCCTGTAATGCCTATGAATCGCCTCTCCCATCTCTTCAACCAACCTCACTAATAACGAGCCTAACCACGACTCCACACAGCCGAAACCTTGGGTCATATCTAGAAACCGAACTTAGTCACGCATCTAAATTAGGACAACACAACTCGTCTTGTACCACATGTCGGAAACAACCGTTCGCGCAAGAATTTAAGGATGAGTTCCCATCATCCGGAGAAGGTAAAACGAGAGAAGTTCGGATACCAATTGGGATCAACTGATACCAATTTGAATGAAGTAGCACGAAATAATGAAAGAATATGAATTTTCCTAGATGTCCCATAGCCTCCCAATTATAAGTGTGGCGCGCAACACACCCATAAGTAGGACTCTACTAGACATTGCTCTTGTACTTATAGACCGGGTAACCTAAGCTCTGATACCAACTTGTCACGACCTATTTTCACTAAGTCGTGCGGGCACCTACCTTTCCCACCTCGGTAGGAGAACCCTTATTCCAACAATCAAAAATATATAAATAAAGCGGAAGAAGATAAAATAACGTAAGTCTCAAGATAATAATATAAAGAAATATAGAAATAATGAGAATCCAACCCCGATGTACGGTCGGGTCATACAAGAGCATCTAACTAAATACTATAAGTCCGAATCATAATAATACATAGTAGCCTAAAAGATCATGTCCCGAATGAAACAAGACATAAGGATAAAAAGAGTCATCGGCATCGATCGTCCTCGTGCTCGTCATCCCGAAGGACTCGAATCGAAATCCTCGAATATTAGCCACGAAGAGTAGAAATCGATCTCGAGCTGGTACTCGCATTCATAAAAGAATGCGACAAGTGTGGGTCGGTACAAACAACGAGTCTTGGTAGGTATCATAGGCCGACTAAGACTAGATAACGTATATAAAGACAACAAGCAAGAAAAACATATAAACCAACAAGTACAAGTCAATATGAATCCATATCCACGAACAAGTCATCTTTTATGTTATAGCATCTAAACCCAATTGTGCCAAGTCTTAGTATAATCAATCCGAATCGGTACATCACGGTAGTATCACAACAATCAACGGGAACCAAGATATAATGCAATGCAATAATGTATGTAGGATGAATGCAATGCATATGCAGTTTTGTACAACATGTCCCGGACGGAGTAACTCCACGTCTCGGCGATCATGACCCATGGGGGACCCGCGAAGTCCATGTACCACTCGCTCCGGAATATAACCTCGGATCACGAGCACACTCTCACGATCCCGGCAAAGACCTCGGGCATCGGACACTCCATCGTTCCCGGCAAGAAACCTCGGGCAACAAACACTCATCTCTCTTTTACCCTCTCCGGCAAAGACCTCGGAGGCTACACTCTCTCACATATCATCATTAGTGCCATAACCATGCATATATCAATGTATCATGGAAATGCATATGAGTATGATGAAATGTAATGTTAAAAAAACCAATTCAATCCGAAACGGTACCACACATGGAATACAAGTAATATCAGCAATAAGGCTACACAAAAAGCCACGATGGGATCACCATTCTCATCTCCATATCAATCAAGTAAAGCACCGCAATATCATAGTCATGATATATCATTAGTCACAGATACTCAATGTCTCAAGTGGCAACGAGCACAAAAAAAAAAAATAGATCAAGATAAGTCAACAACACAACGGGATGTGTATCCCCCAAATCATACAACAAGGTCCAACCTAAGAAAATATCTAACCCAACTTGATACCCGCAGGTTTATATGCATTCTCCGACAATATCATCTAAACATACGCTTCGCTAATCAAAGTCTCACCATAAGGTAAACCGTAACCTACCTCAATGCCGACCAGGTGTCACGAACTCCCATGCCAAAGCTTTTTCCTTACGAAGTGCTTCCGATCGGACAAGGTCTTTAGTGCTTATTCGTCACACAATATGTGTACGCTACCCAATAATACTTCAACCTATATTAAGACGCCAACAACTATGGTTAAGCTACGGGGAGATTCAAACGTATTCTAACGTTAGTAACTCCTTTCTAGATGTTTAGGCGATGTTTTGTCTTGTATCTAAACCAACCACATACTACCAATACAACATCAATAATTATGTGTTCAATACCAATCCGGACAGCCCACACAATATTCTAAACAACCCACATTCATAACATGCAATAACGATTCACATACGGCTTCGACATTCTCAAGTTACTTATATTAGTTTGTAGCCTTAACGTTTTCATGTAACAACTTATAACAGCCCATCCAACATACAATATGATGTATACTCTTAACTTATAATTATTCTTTCCAACTTAATGAAAACACAAGTCCAAAACAGTCCACTACCACAACATGTCCAAAACAGTCCCTAACCGATAACATAATAATGTTCGGAATTCTTGCAAACGTTTACGAACATACTAAGCCAACCACATGCGATTTTTATACATCATTTCATGTCTTCTTTTCATATAATTTCAGTAAATTATGACCAGCTATCCACACGACAAGTACAACATCAATTCATACGCAACTATGCTATATCGTCATTTCTATAATCCTTATAACAACTCACTAATGATTTTAGTTTCAACTCCAACCATTAAACACCTCATTTTCATCATAAAATTCATGATAATAACAATCAAAATATCAAGTAAAAACAGTTCACTAACTTCTTCACAAAACAGTCCACACACGGCTACACCATGCTTCAACATCACTCACATAAAATCATAGATTCAACCATTTTCATACTAACATAACTTCACCTTTAACCTTCCAATTCTTTTCATTCTTTTTACCATGAGATCTATGATAGTAACAACCATATTTATTAAAGAAAATCAGTCCATTAATTTCACCAAAACAGTCCCTACGTCCAACTAACATTCCAACACAAACTTTCATGATTTTATGCATGCGATTCATGTTCGTCAAGTTACAACCATACTTCAACATCAACACATATAACCCCATAACTACTATCATGTTCCAACATCAACACACCTTATTTCATGCATACAACTTATATTCACACATCTACATCACCCTTAATACATGAAAAGAAAGTTAGACCTTACCTTGACAACTTGACTTCTCTACTTGGCTAGAGTTTGTGACTTGAGATAGAAATGGTTCTTGTTGCTCCAAAGACTATCTTCACGTTTTAGGGACCTTCTAAAGGGTTGAAACACCTTGGAAAATAATTTTTGGATCAAGACTCAAAGGTCTCAAAAATCAGCCCTTGGCCGAATGCTCTCTCTCTAGGCTTAGGTTTTCTTTCTTTGTGTTGTGTAGTTGAAATGAATTGTGATGGCTGATTTCTTGGTCATTATTTGGTTCAACTTTGATGCCTACAAGTTGGTCACATGCTCCACTTATGGCATGATTCATTCCATTAACTTTACACTTTAAATTTTCTAATTTGTTTTCTACAACTTTTGGCCAACCTCACCTTCTTGTTTCTCCTTTCTTCTTTCTTTTCAATTGTTTACAAGACAATTGTATGTGTGGTGAATGATTCATACACCACCCTTTGTCCATTGTAATTATGCCAAGATGAATGAGCAATATTTAATGTGAAATGATCCCTCCACCATGTTATGTCCTCCTAAAACAATGTATACTTTCATAAAGTAGTAGATGCTTAAATATTCAAATGCATGCCTCACATGGATGCCTTATTTTCAGTCACTTGGCTGAATTCCATACTCCTTTCTTTCAATTTGGTTGTCCACAATATAATGTAAGTGTAGTGGATGAATCACATTTAAATGTATATTTGTATGTCTCCCATAGTAGTCTTATTTAAGATGACTTTGAGTCATCTTTTGGACATGTCATGTTAATGTTCATATTGGCTCATTGTTGCCACTAATTTTAACTTAACACCACGATTAAGTAGTTCCTAATTTCCATTAATGCTTCTATACCAAACAAAATTTGTAGATAAATTGTGACTTCAAACGAAATCGGAAGTTAAAGTCTCTACTTTGTATCTTGAGATAGTCTTAATACTCAGCCCGACTTGAATCATCCATATCTCCTTACCCCGATATCATTTTGACGATCTGTTTGTTGCGTTGCAAACTAGACTCGATGAACTTAATTTTAGGCTTTTGAAACACCTTAAAACTCCTCATATACTAGGAGATATGCCTCCTACAATATAGGCTAAAATCGGGTCCGAGATTTTACTGAAATTGTTCCGATTCATTTCGTTTAACTTCTAATCCTCTTCCAACCTCATGTAACCTCTTATACATACATATACACAGTCATTTACATCCATAACAATTCATATACATGTCTCGAAGGGTCCGTAGAATCACAATAACCATAAGTAGAACTCACAAAGCTTCGACGAAACTCCAATCGAAAAAGTATATTCCTATCTTTTGTCCATCTTCTATATCATTACTAATAATCTCAAATACTTTAAAAGGTCACTCACATTACCTCATATACATACTCATAACGCGATTTCAAATCCTTTAGGTTACCGTGTCACCTCGAGATACTTAAGACAACCATATTTATAACGATATTCTTACTAACTCGATTAACTTTCCTTGAACCTTCTTAACTCATTCTTTCTTGTTTTAATACAAGTAGCAAGGATTATTATGGAGTGTGACATTCTCCCCTCCTTTAGAACATTCGTCCTCGCATGTCAAATGAGGACTAAAACTCGTCAATTAAATAACCGAATCACCCGTTATCGCAGACTATAGACAACAAGATTTGACCACGAAAAGGGTGTTTTAGGAATATTATGCCTAAAAGTGCTAAACGACCAAATGGGTCGTTACAATTACCAAAAGACATATATGATTTCTTATTCTTTGCGACGTCGAACCTAACTTATATTTTATACTACCGGACAGAATCTTGACACGGTACCCAATTCGAAACTCACGGTAAGTGTACAAGCAAAGAACTCTCTCGCCAACATGCCTCAAAATTGAAACGAATTTAAAAGATGTTGACAGCCAATTTTGCCCCTCCTTTATTCCAATTTATTTCCCTGGAAATTTTTAAATTTACTAACGAAACTAAATATTTTCGCCCCATGTTATTCTTATGTCTACTACTATTAATACCACCGCCTCCATTTTCATTATTTTTACTAGTATTACTTTATCGCAAATATTTCGTCATCGCTTCATTTTAGGATTTTGTGCTCGTTAAATTAATTATACTTTATTAAATTTTTACTTTATACATACTAATTATTATTTATCTTCACATATATTGTACTAGTTACTAAATTAGAAGCCAAAAGTGATTAAAATAAAGGGGGAAAGGATCCAAATTTTCGGCCACAAATGCAGGCCCAATTCATGACTAGCTCACAATATCTGTAGCCCACGTTTTTAAAACCAACAGGCCAGCCCATCACCCGAATATACTCGACTCGGCCCAATCTTATTTCCCAACTTAATCCCTAATCTCATCTCTCCCCCCCCTTCTCTCTTCTCTCAGCCGCCCTCACCTCTCTCTACTCTCTCTCTTCTCATCGTCATCTCCACTCCCTCTCTCCACCGTTTTTGGCTAAAACACAATGAATCTTTCGCCATTACAGGCTGGTTATCCCATTTTCGTGCAAAAATTTTTTGTCTACACTGTCGTCATCTTCTCCTCTCCATTATCAGTAAAAGCTGAGCCTACTTTCAACCATGGCAGACTTTGACCACCCATTTTTGTGTAAACTTCCCTAAACTTACCCCAGCATATTAAAAACCGATGAATCCTCACGAACCATAAATGGTCGAACCATTTTCGGTAACCCCGAATCAATCACGTGAACTTTGCTCAGATTTTCAACGGTTGAAAAGGTTTGGATTTTGTTTCCTTTCGCCATCCTCTGTTCGGATCTGTTTTTACTTTAATGGTTTTTGTCCATTTATGAAGGAAAAATCGTTCTTACCAGTCCCTGGGATTTTATCGAATACAGTTTAAAAATAGGTTTTGTCTATTTGCCTGTGTGTCTGATCAGGGTCATATTCTCCAACGTTTGAATTTGAAAAGATTTTGACTTCGAATCCCGCCCAATTCCGATCCTAGAAAACCCTAACCTTTTCCTATAAAAGGGACCTTAAGTCCATAGCCGGGGGAGAGTCCCTTTCAGCCGCCTCAACTTCTCCGAAATATTTACAATTTTTTCAGTCACGATATTTGGAAAAAAACAGCCATAGCCTCACTATAAAGAAAGAACTGTCAACATATTATTTTTTTAGACTTTTTGGTCCGAAACTTTACTCTCTTTAATCGAGTTCGGATTCGTTTGAGTTCGAGCCTAAATTCGTGACGTCGACGCCCCATTTCACTGTACACAAAACAGGTCAGTACATTCTCTTTATTTCGGGTCTAAGTTTTCGATGTGTTCGCGTTCTATTATATGTTGAGGTTGTTGGATTTTCTTCAGATTTTACGGGTTAAGTACCATGAATTTTGAATGTTTGTTTGTTGATGACGTTTAGATAAAATCGGGATTTGTATCTATGTAGCTTGATTTGTACAATCGACGCTATTTGGTTTATGATACCAATCCAGTGTCTTTGACTATAATAAGATTAGGCTGAAGTTGATAGAGAAGAAATTGATAAAAACATATTTTTTGATTATGGGATCAAACAGCACCATATGCCTAACTTAAAAGGGGAAGATCCGTTGGATTCTCCCTGTTTAAATATATCTATCTAGAACTGTATACGCCCACCGAAGTGAATAAGAATGTTGTTTTGTTATCTTAATTGGAGTCATAAGTTTGTGTTTGTGGAATGTACATTTGTGTCAAAGATCTACTGTTCTGTTTATGCTAGATAGAGGAAGAGGTCGCTTTAAATCATTGTGTTTTCTCTCGTTTTCATATCTGCCCTCCCCTTATCCCCTGTATGCCTATGATTCTGCTCTAATCAACAATCGTTTCAGCTTAAAAAATGAAACTGCTTCTGCGTACTATTACAGTTGATTTTTTCTGCAAAATGGTCATTTTTAAGAATTCTATAAGAAACACTCTGTTTGGATGGTATGCTAAAATTTCCTGCGAGTTTATCGACTAAAGTTTGCTAGGAATTCATTTGTTTAGATATTGTGTATATGATATGCGCCAAACATGATTTAGAAGTTAGAGATCACATCCGAGGTGTTCGAGCAGTCTCTTATGCAATTAGCACATGAATATATTATTTTGATGTTTGGATATAAACTATGTTTATAACATCTCAACTTTAACCAAGTGTTAACATAATTTCATAGATTATCTTACCCCTTTCATGGTTGTTATTATTTCCTTTTAGACATTATAAAAGAAGAGTGAATCTGATCCTACCTTCCTTCTTCCGTTTGTTTCATTTAAGATTTTTTAGCATGCTATGAATAGTCATATTTCCCCGAGGCGTTCGGATAAAAGGTTTTGAATGAAATCATGTGGTCCTCTCTTGTTTTTTAAACTCTGAATTAGATGGTGTTGGATATAAAGGCAGTCATGCCCTCAACTGGATATTTAAAGCATAACTTGATTCCTTGTTGGTTAGGATTGTCCCATTTAGTAAAAAGATGCCTCTGTTCAGCTTATTCAATGCGAACCTAAATTTCTTGTCTTATACGAGATCAGTTCTGTCATGCTTAGTTTATAGCTGCTTAATTTCTCGTTTTGAGTTTAGTTTGGTCCACCAGTTTAGTCTAATTATAGTGTTCGATTATTCAATGGTCTAGTTTTTAAATGTTTCTGCGTGGTACGAAAGCTTGAGGACCTATCTCTATCGTCTACTCGAATACGAACTGTTGAGGTTACTGCTGTAGTAAAAGCTGTGTTGAGCCTCCCTCTTTTTGCAGCTAAGCATGATAGTATTTTAGAAGTTAATAACGTAGCTAAATGAAAATCGTTAAACCTTGATACATATTTTTATAATCTCGTCTAAGTTGAATTTCGTTGTCCCGTTTTTTTGATGTTTTTAAGCAAAATCGTATTTATTCTGTGATGCTCGTGCTAGTTTAACTACTATCATGCATAAAATACTCGTCTAGGTTTGATTAATTTATGGTACCTTAGTGATCTTTATTGTGTTTTTGTTGTACATTATAAAGTCTTGATTATTGTAAAGTATATTTCGCTCTAATTCTCTTTTTTTCTTGTTTCTTTTTTTGCATGACATCCGGAGTTGCGAGGAGTCTCAAATGAGACTCGATTTGGATGCTGCTAGATCAAAATGACGTCACGACTTCACTTTGAGTCCCTAATCCCCCTCTAAACTCATCCGAAGCCCAACAGCAGCCTGGTCCCAGCAAGTCCTAAAATGGGCTGAGCCTATCTAACTCTTTTGCTCTTATATTTTCATTTGTTTTGTGCATTTAATTTGTGTCGTGTGACTAACGCTTTTGTTTTGATAATTGGATGAACTTCAGCAAATTAGTGGGATTTAGTTTGATGATGGGTAGTCAACTTAAGAAAAACCGATAATTAATTCTATAAGGTTTCATATTCTTCTTTTTTATTAAAGTTGTTTATAATACTCCTAATACTTATTTTCTTTGGAATAATTGATTTTTAACATAGCATGATTACATATTTTGAACTAAAGGAATCGTGATCCACTTTTACTATTTTAGAAATTCAGATCCTCGGTACGCAATCTTCAAGTCTTTAATTAATAGTGAATAAATTACTATAGGTTGGGAGTTAATTCAAATGGCTTTAACTAAAATATTTATCTTACTAAGTGATTAGTTAAAGAAAGCCTATTTTATTCTTTTGCGTTAGCCATTCATCTATCTTATCTAGTCATTTAATATATATATATATATATATATATATATATAACATATAACTATTAAAATCAATTGACCCCTAGTTATTAAGTTGCTTCAAATATTTGTAAAACCTTGTATCACTTCATACCTTTTTCAATTTATTTATAACTAAACTCTTTTATACAAATCATTATTTTTACAAGTCTTAATTTTTTATAACATTATTACATCATTACATTTTACTTTAAAATTTTAGCAATATATTTATAAGTTATTTTCCAAAACATTTAAAATGTCATATCTACACTTAGCCTAATTAACCCTAAGTTCGGTCGGTTAACCATTGTTAATGGGTCTTAAAGGGTGCCTAATACCTTCCCTTTAGACTAATTGAACCCTTACCTAGATCTTTTGGTTTCGTAGACTTTAAAATAAAATCAACTTTAGATAATTACTTTAATAACCCTAGGTGCCCTAATTCACCATAATTAATTAGGTGGCGACTCTTAACTTTAAATAAACCCCGAAATTACCCGGGATGTTATAAACTATTTTGATTTAGGTTAAAATAGGGTATAACAACTTGGCGACTCCGTTGGGGAACTTATCTAGGTTCTAACCATAAAAGACTTAGTTTTAATGTGTGCTTATTTTAATTGTTATTGACTGTTTTACGTGCTATTAACTGTTTGTTTGATATAAGCCGTTTAGTTGATATCTTTTTGATATAATTGTCATTCCGTTTCACTTTTCTCCACTTCTGGAAACTCACACTATCACACGTACACGCGAGGTGTGTTTTGCGCACTTGCAAATTTCTTTAAAAAATCCCAAATTTTAGGAGAGTTGGCATATGCGCGGGGTGTCCAAATACCCGTAGACCACGGACTTTCTCACTCGAGTAGTCCGCTCGGGGAACCTTGCGTCTAGTAAACCAACTCTTAGTCAACCTAGATAGAGCTAAACCAACACCCTTTATTAGGGGCATACATTTCATGACCTAGGAGGTTTAATACCCTTGGTGTATTAAATCCATTAGATGACTTTACCCAAACGTCCAAGTGGGTCCACGACCCCAAGTGACACTAAATCATACTTTATGTGCATGTTTGAAGGGTAACTGTGCCTAAATATTGACTATTTGCTTTAATTAATCAAACTTTAGGATGGAGGGAACAACTAACATTTCTATGACAGGTATGGATCCTCATTGGAGTACAACAAATGCGAAGATCAAGGACATCACAAAATGGAGCTTTACGTTTAGATATAGAAAATTGTATTAGGAAATACTTTATGTTGTATTCATTTAATATGTAATAAATATTACATTTTGTACTTTATTTTGGGAAATAGAATTTGTTTAATTAATCAAAAGCAATGGAATGACGTATTATGGCACACTTTACCCTTCAAACAAACGTTAGGCCTACCTGCGGCACAAAGAGGTCACATGCATAATTAGGACGCGTTATTGTTTGATATATCCATGTTGTGTGACAACTTGTTTGACTTTATTTGGAGACTTATTTTCTACATAACTTGCTTGATTTTATGTGATCACAAAACTAATATCATTTGCATTGTTTATGTTTCCTTATTTTATTCCCAAAAGTTGATTCGTGTTGACACTCGAGATGGCTGACCATCCTTACCTTACAAGGTCAAAGACGTCTTTGTTACCTCAACGCGGTTGGATGGTTCAAGGAAAGGAAATTACTATGTCCGATCCCCGGCCGCGTCTATTTCAACTGATTCAAAAAACATCGTGGTCTCTAGTGATCCCTTGGGACTTCCGAACATAGCACTACCATTCAACAGGATGAACATATCGCCCGCCTGACTCAAGAAATCGATGATTTACGCGGAGAACTAAATCGGGTTAAAAACATGACCAACTTATCCGTTACACTCCAAAGTCCACCTCCCCGAACCTATGAACGTCGCACCAAACCCGCATCATTTTCCGGTTCCGAATATTTTCCTCCCCGAAATAACGCATCTACCAACAACAACTTTCCTTCAATCACCCTTGCAAATCCACCACCCGTCAACCCACCAAATCAATCACTAGTTCACACGCCTTACATTCCTTTACCCACCAACACTAATCCACCACCTACAACTCGCTCCTCTAAACCCACCAAATCGAGCCATTACATACTATAACTATCCACAACAACCTTTCTACCCTTACCACTACACTGAACTCTACCAAGCTCCACTAACTCCTTACCCTATCTACAATACCCAAGCAAATTACTACCAACCCCGAGCACCTCACTATCAAAACTCACGTCCATACCAACCTGTTCAAGCTCCCATTTACCAAAATCGACCACATACCACACATAAAGCCCGTCCAAACCCGGACATCAAAAATACCCAAAATTACACTCGATTCGGCCCGAACCTTTGGCTCAATTATTGAAAGACTGAAAGCGGCAAAGTGGTACAACCTATTGAAGGAAGATTCCCGATCCTATTCCAAAATGGTTTGATGGTTCCAAGCGTTGTGCATACCACTCGGAGTTGTGGGGACACGACACTGAAGATTGCTATGGGCTCAAAAACAAGATTGAAGCCTTGATTAAGGAAGGAGCAATCCAGCTCACTAGAGCTCGGCCCAATGTGAACAACAATCCCTTCGCCTACTCACGAAAATGCCAACATGAACATGATAACTATCGAAGAAGTCAAGAATTTGAAAGAGGCCATTGCGCCAATTGGAAAGATGGAGAGGGGCATGTCTCCAATTTTGTTGCACCAGTGAAGATTGTTGCTACAACTACTCACAACACCGAGACACCGACCATCCGGGTGCCGAACCAGGAGAGACTCTGAAGAAGTGGACTTGTACTCCGTCCTTGGTTCGCCGGGAGTCTTGGTAGATTTGAACATGTAGTGAACTTTTTTTAAAATTGGGGCTTAAATTGTGCCCTAAAATTTTTGTTGTTTCGCCTCATCTTTTTTAAATTGCAAAAACTATGAATGCATTTCTGATTTTCCTTAATCATCTATTATTATTATTTTCTACTTTATTTGTCAAATCTGCCAACTCTATGATTGTGACATAAACAAATAGACAACATACACCCCGAGAGAGTAACAAAGAAATTAGAGGACAAGACAAGATTCCATTTCAAAAAAAAAAAAATAGCCGATGGTGATGTCACCAACCTCAAAGCTAGAAGAAATCAAAGTACGACATTAGGTAAGACAACCTAGTTTGCAACCTTTCCTTAATACACTATGCGAACTACGCTGACCTGATTCCCGTGGTGGGATACGTAGGCAGCCCACATAGGGTTCGGTTGCATTACAACAAAAGATCCAAAAATCCTTATTACCTAAGAATAACTATACATGGCCCGATTCCCTCGGCGGGATTCGTAGACTATCAATAGACGAGTCAGTCACGTTTAGATAAAATCCAACAAACCTTTAGCCATTTACGTAACAGAACTACGCCGACCTGATTCCCTTGGTGGGATACGTAGGCAATCCACATCGGGTTCGGTCCCTTTATTAGAAATTTCAAACCATTTCCACGTGTCCTACGAACTACGTTCTGACCTGATTCCTTTGGCGGGATACGTAGGCAACCTATATAAGGTTCGGTCACACCACAACATAGGTTTAGTACACCCTTTTGAATCAAACTGGGGCATATTTTGAAAGATTAGACAAGAACAGAGTTAGACATCGACAAGATTAAGACTACCAGGCAGGAATAGTATAGTATAATGATTTTTCAATTGTGTCACAATCTGAGGTTGGCAGAAATATTTTACAACTTATACACATACATTTACATATATATATATTTCACAACTTATATACATATAATTACATTTCCTTATACATATACTTACAAATGAAATACTTTCTTTCAATTGTTTCACTACTGTTCATCTATCGAGGTTTGAACGGAGATCACAAGATCCAAACAAACAAGACGAATGGAGTGCCAACAACGTCAAGCTTCGAGTCAACACGAATCAACTTCCCCCTCCCAAACTAAGAATTTTTCTTTGAGTGCAGGAACCTAAAATCGCGAGATCAACAGTCAAGTCCATCAATCATGGCCGGGAAGCCTCGCCTTAAAAGCCAAATGGCTTTATTTCCAACTTTCATTCTTTATTACAATAACTCTATGACTTTATTAACAATTATACCTGTTTTGTAGGTTACCGAGATTAAAGATGAATTAAATCGGATATACGTGTCGTTGTTTGGCTTATCACGATACCGTCGACATCATCAGCCAAACGGCTATATTATCACTTTCCCCTCTCTACTTTATCATTTATTTTACCAATTTTACAGGAATCTACATTCTTATCATTCACTTTACCTACTTTAACCACTTTACCTTGAACTTTGCAGGAATCAACATTAAGTCTCCGAAGACAACCGGAGGGATCATCATTAAGTCTCCGAAGACAACCGGGGGCATCATTCGGCTACACAGCCTCACATGCATAAGCCGTACGGCTACACTATAACTTTACTCTCTACTTTATCATTCACTTTACCTACTTTAACCACTTTGCCCTGAATTTTGCAGGAATCAACATTAAGTCTCCGAAGACAACCGGAGGGATCATCATTAAGAATTATCATCAAGGCTCCGAAGACAACCGGAGACATCATCCACTTTACAATTTTACCCCGGAGTTTACGGAGATCTTCATCAAGTCCCCGAAGACAACCGGAGACATCACATGGCCACACGGCCTCATCTGCATAAGCCGAACGGCTACACTTTTACTTTACTCTCTACTTTACTACTTTACTTTACCATTCACTTTATCTACTTTAACGATTTTACTTTAAATTCATCAAGAGATATCATTTATCATCGAGTCCGGAAGACAATACGAGGCCGTATTATCATTAAAGTCTTCAAATACAATCGGAGATATTCGAAGATAAACATCGCGCATTCATTCAAGTCCCCGAAGACAACCGAGATGACATTTGGGCCACATTGCCTCATTATAAGCCACACGGCTTCATCCTCATTCTCACACTCATATTTACTATCATGTTACACTCTTTATAATTTTATACTTTCCACTTTATTACTAATTTTGACATGAATTTCAGTCTTTGACAGAAAGTACAATCTACAGAGACATAGCACAACGTGGAACTTTATCTTACGCAGTGAATTGGGGCAAACTTGCTAAAGAGGAATACCAAACTCACAAGCAAGGGTCACGAATCTACTCTCGAACTCAACTCCACCTATGTCCACAAACACGTGCCACATAGGTTAATTTCTCTTTCATATCCACCGTAAAACTTCACTCAAGCAACTCCTTTCATAATATTGTGCCCTTTCCTATATCCAGTCTCACCATAATTCAACACTGGGGCAAAAAGCATAGCGTCAGTATCGACCCGCTTCTTTCGAACCACATATAATTTGATTCTCGCGAAACCCGAGACATGTAGGCGATTCGAGATTAGGTTCGGCCATAATTCTTTTCATCCCATAATATTTCCCACCATTTCTCCTAAATCGTATTTCTCAAGTTCTTCCAAGTCATACTTGTTGGTCGGGACAAAATCGGTTTCTACGTCAACTTCTTCGCCCGAAAACTCTTACATCATCTCCGGTCGAAGAGGGGCATCTGTTGACACCCAATTTTGCCCCTCCTTTATTCCAATTTATTTCCTTGGGATTTTAAATTTACTAACGAGCTAAATATTTATTTTTCATTGCTATTTTTGTCTACTACTATTAATACCACTACCTTCATTTTCACTGTTTTTACTAGTATTACTTTATCGCGAATATTTCGTCATCGTTTCATTTTCGGATTTTGCGCTCGTTAAATTAATTATACTTTATTAAATCGTTACTTCCTACATACTAATTATTAATTGTCTTCATTGTACTAGTTGTTAAATTAGAAGCCCAAAATAATTAAATAGGGAAGAAAATACTCAACAAATTCAGCCATTTTTTACAAGTCCAAACGGACCATGACTTAGCTCATATTATCCGTAGCCCATTTTCACCTTAACCAATTATCTCAGCCCATCACCCGAAATATTTGACCCGACCCGGCCCACCTTTCTTATACACTAAACCTAATCCCTCATCAGCCGATACTCCCTCTCTCTCTTCTCATCATCGTCTCCTTCACCTCTTTCCTTTTCCAAGCAAAATAACAAGCCTGTATAGCCATGGCAGACTTTTGCCATTCCATTCTCGTGCAAGCCTCTCATCCCTCTCCCTCTTTCATTTTGGTAAACTTGACTTTTTATCCTGCCATGGACAGATTTTGTCCATCCCTTTTCAGGAAAAGATCGTCCTTTTCTGTTCCCATTTGGTATGCTTAAAAGATGACTTTCTCATCTTATGATCCAAGCCGTATCAAAATCTTCAAACATCAGCTAGGATCTCGACATTTCGGGAAATTTCTGAAGCAAATCACGTGAAGGTCTACAAGTCAGTCCAAAAGCCTAAAACGTTCGATTTCAAAATGAGTGTTGACTAGATTTTCAAACTCCAACTTCAAATCCCGCCCAAAGATTTAAACAAATCAAAAACCCTAATTTTCACCTATAAATATCATCTTAAGCCCATATTCTCCAACGTTTGAATTTGAAAACATTTTCTCTTACTAAGTCTTGAGTTTTCCTTTTTCTTTTTATAAAAGGGACTTGAACATTTTTTTATCGGGAGAGTCCTTAGCATATTTTTACAATTTCTCATTTTTACCACTCTAAACTCTAAGATCGTCTAAACGTTCCATTCACTATAAAGAACTTTAACCGCGAACATATTATTTTTTTAGACTTTTTGTGTCGAATCTTTACTCTCTTTAACGAGAGTAGATTCAAAATTCGACTTCGACGCCTCACTTCACCGCACACAAAAAAGGTAAACATTCTCTATTTCGGGTCTAAGTTTTCTTGTCGTCTTTAATTATATGTTGAGGTTGAAATTTTAGGATTTTCTTGTTTTACGGTTATCTACCATGAATGTAATTCTTTTGTCATGACGTTTGCTAAATGTTTGGGAGTTGTTAGGATAGGATGTGGACTGCTAAAATGAGTTTGAAAAGACATATCTGTCTTTGACTTGAATGTTTGGACTGAATTTCCGTGAAGATTTAGAACCTACTTTAAGGTCGAATATACATAGGATATATAGTAGGTTACCCGTATAAGTTTAAATATATCTATCTAGGTATACATCCGAAGTGAATAAGAATGTTGTTTTGTATATATATCTTAGGTATATTTTGTAATGTACATAAAAATCTAATGTTCCGAACCATCTGAAGTAATTGGTCGCTTTCATTTGTAAATTAAGTTTTCCCTTGTTAATCTGCTCCTACTTGAAGTTGGTGTGCTAAAATTCGAGTCATTAAGTTCCTGTTAAAGGAAAGGGCGTGAGAGAATCTTTTTTCCCTTCCTTTCCCATAAGTAACCTATAAGAAACACTCTTTTGCCTGAAAATTAACTTGATATTTATCGACGGTTTGAAGGATGAAACTACTTGTTATCGATATTGTGTATACGATATAGGCCAAACATATATGTTTGGGTAATATTTTTCAATCCATTTGTGTGTTCATGCGTGAATAGATGATATATTATTTTGATGTTTGGATATAAACATTTCACTCAACTTTAACCAAGTGTTAACATAATTTCATAGATTATCTTACCCCTTTCATGGTGTGTTATAATATGTGTTTTGACTAGTTTCGTGCGGACAAACACCTCAGGTGTGATTAGTTTTGCTAAGTGTCAAGGCCCTGCGCCATGTGTTTCAAAATACTTGCCTCTCTTTTTTTTAAACTCGAATTATTTAGTATACATGCGTGACGTATCTCCCTGCAGGTCTAGTTATATTTGGCTCAACTAATGTGGTTGTTTACCGTTTGTTGAATATGTGATCTTTTCTTCAATGCGAGCCTAAATTTCTTGTCTGAGTTTAAAACGCACATTTACCCCTCATGTTTACTCTTTGATGAAGTGTATCTATTACCCGCACTTTCTGCTACTATTCCATGTTACCTGCTCTTGCTATGACTTTAAGTCCACTCATGAGATGGTCATTGTCTGGTTTGCCTTTGCTTGTCCTTAGTAAATGCAACCTGCCCACTCTGCAAGTTTAATATTCTTAAGGGTGACACTCTAGAGAGTTAATAACGTAGAAATGTAATTTTTCCATGATACATACGATTTATAATCTCGTCTAAAATGTATGTAAAATTAGCCATATTTAATGATTGTCTCACTGTCACTGTTTCTTGTCTTTGAGCTCCCCCTTTGCCTCTATTTCATTTTTAATATACATGGCATATACGCAACCTACCGGTCTACTTTGAGTTTACATTTGTACATCTAACTTTATTCCTCGATTATATATCTTTCCTTGTCCTTTTTTTCTTTTGCATGACCATCACATATGAGTCCGAGGGACTCGCTCGTCTCCCGCATTCGACGTTGGGCTAAAAGCCCAACATAATATCAACATGACCTCCTCTGTCCGCAGCAAAGAGAAAGAAAAAATAAAATCTGGGCCAAGCCCAAATAGGCAACAACAGCAGCCTGGTCACAGCAAGCTCTAAAATGGGCTGGGCCCATTTAACTCTTTTGTTCTTATATTTTCGTTTATTTTGGTGCATTTAATTTGTGTCGTGTGACTAACGCTTTTGTTTTGTTAATTTGGATGAACTATAGCAAATTAGTGGGATTTAGTTTGGTGACGGGTAGTTAACTTAAAGAAAACCGATAATTAATTCTATAAGGTTTCATATTCTTCTTTTTATATTAAAGTTATTTATAATACTCCTAATATCTATCTTTCTTAGAATAATTGATTTTTAAAGTAACATGGCCACACATTTCGGGCTAAAGAATCACGATCCTCTTTTACTATCTTAGAAATTTAGAAATGTCATTAATACACGAATCTTCAAGTCTTTAATTAATAGTGAATAAATCACTATAGGTTGGGAGTTAATTCAAATGGCTTTAACTAAAATATTTATCTTACTAAGTGATTAGTTAAAGAAAGCCTATTTTTATTCTTTTGCGTTAGCCATTCATCTATCTTATCTAGTCATTTAATATATATATATATATATATATATATATATATATATATATATATATATATATATATATATATATATATATTAAAATCAATTGACCCCTAGTTCTTAAGTTGCTTCAAATATTTGTAAAACCTTGTATCACTTCATACCTTTTTCAATTTATTTATAACTAAACTCTTTTATACAAATCATTATTTTTACAAGTCTTAATTTTTTATAACATTATTACATCATTACATTTTACTTTAAAATTTTAGCAATATATTTATAAGTTATTTTCCAAAACATTTAAAATGTCATATCTACACTTAGCCTAATTAACCCTAAGTTCGGTCGGTTAACCATTGTTAATGGGTCTTAAAGGGTGCCTAATACCTTCCCTTTAGACTAATTGAACCCTTACTCAGATCTTTTGGTTTCGTAGATTTAAAACAGAGTTGACTTTAGATAATTACTTTAATGAACGCTAGGTGCCCTAATTCACCATAATAATTAGGTGGCGACTCCTTAATTTTAATTAACCCCGGAATTATCCGGATGTTGTAAACTATTTTGACTTAGGTTAAAATAGGGTATGACAAAAGAAATGGAGGAGAGAATTGTGCGTTGACCTTTTTCGAGTGCGGTGAACCGAAAGTTTAGATCATGACTCCACGCTCGAAGCGAAAGCGAATACGGATCCGCTTGAATCCACCGAGTCTCAAACCCAAAAAAATGAAAATAGAGTGATGTCTTGATTATTTTTACATTTTTTTTTTTTTCGTAGCTACGGCTATGTTTTTAGCTATCAGTATTTCCTCCTTTTTTTCGGCTATGACTTAGAGCGATATTTATAGCGATATTAGGGTTTTGAAAGAGGGTCACGGAGGCTGAGATCTAGGGGCGGGGTTTTGAATGATTTTGAATCGGGTCAAAACCAATTCAAAATTTGAACGTTTGAGACTTTTTGTAAGGATTCGCCAAGAAATCGGAAAAAGAGCGGATGATCACGTGATTGGCTTTGGTATTTCGAGATGGTTCGACCAAGGGTCTTTGAAGATTACCGCGTGATTCGAGCCAAAAATGGAAAATCTATTCTGTTGATGACCAAATATATGACCATAAGCAAAGATGGAGACAAATCTTATATGGAAATGGTTAGACACACTGCTTGGGGCTAAAGATGATTAGGCTTTTTGCTAGAAATGGGAAAGAAAGGGGAAGGACGCTGGGGAAAT